>NC_084831.1:108451508-108762166 GCF_033115175.1 Lepus europaeus
ATGTGGGAGACCCAGAAGAGGATCCTGGCTCCTGATCAGCCCAGCTCCAGCTGTTGCAGCCATCTGGGGAGTGAACCAGCAGATAGAAGACCTCTCTCTCTGCCTCTGCTTTTCTGTAGCTCTGCCTTTCAAATAAATACATTTGAAAGGAAAGAAAGGAGAGAGGAGAGGAGAGGAGAGGAGAGGAGAGGCGAGGAGAGGAGAGGAGAGGGGAGGGGAGAGGCGGGGAGGGGAGGGCAGGGGAGGGCAGGGGAGGGAAGGGAGGGCAGAGGAGAGGAGGGGAGGGCAGAAGAGAGGAGGGGAGGGCAGAAGAGAGGAGGGGAGGGCAGAAGAGAGAAGGGCAAAGGAGAGGAGGGGAGGGCAGAGGAGAGGAAGGCAGATGACAGGGAGGAAACATGCACAAGTAATTCATGAAGGAAAATAAAAAACCACATAAAATAGCATTCAAAAAGAAATGTTCATTAGTATCATATAATGCATGATATTTATAACACTGGGTCATAGGCTTCAAGTATTTCTCTAGAAATGATACATTTGGGGCCGGCGCTGTGGCACAGTAGGCTGAGACTCTGCCTGCAGCACCAGCACTCCATATGGGTCTGGTTTGTGTTCCAACTGCTCCTCTTCCAATCCAGCTCTCGGCTAATGGCCCCGCTGCTAATGGTCTCCCATGCTGAAACCCAAAAGAAGCTCCTGGCTTTGGATTGGCCCAGCTCCAGCCATTGTGGCCATTTGGGGAATGAATTACAGACAGAAAACTTCTCTCTGTCTCTCCCTCTCTAATTCTGTCTCTCATAAATAAAAAAGTCTTTAAAAAAAAAAAAGATACATTTACATTTTCTCATCCTTGTTCTTTTTCTCACTTCCCCTTAGATCCAACGGCGAGGCACAGGGTAGCAGTTTGTGAACACAGAAGAGACCGAGAAGTTAACTTATCCATCATCCTGAGCCCAATCTCTGAATTCCATCTCAGTGATGGGACTCAGTTGTAAACACGAAATACTCAGTAGATCTATAGTACACTATTTAGAGAAACTCAAATTCAGTTAATAAATACTTTCTTCATTTTAACACTCTTTTGGGAGCAGGCTCTTTATGCATCATGATGGCTATCTCAAGTGAATATACCCACTGTGATGAGTATCTCAAAATGAAGGACTCGGGCCAGCGCTGTGGCCCAGTGGTTAAAGCCCATCTGCAGCGCCAGCATCCCAGTTGAGTCCTGACAGCCCCACTTCCCAACCAGCTCTCTGCTATGGCCTGGGAAAGCAGTAGAAGATGGCCCAAGTCCTTGGGCCCCTGCACCCATGTGGGAGACCCAGAAGCTCCTGGCTCCTGGCTTCAGATCGGGCAGAGCTCTGGCCATTGCAGCCACCTGGGGAGTGACTCAACAGATGGAAGACCTTTCTCTTGGCCTCTGCCTCTCTGTAACTCTGCCTTTCAAATAAATAAATAAATCTTTAAAAAACAAAAATGAAAGACTATAAATGTGTAAATCTGCAACCTCCTTCTAGTCTAAGGCCTCAAAATTTTGGTCTCAGTGGTGCTCTTACACTTTTTTTAATATACTTAAGATTCATGTTTATCTGAAAGGTAGAGTTCTAAAGAGAGGTAGTCACAGAAAGATCCTCCATCTGCTGGTTCATTCCTCAAATGGCCCCAACAGCGGGAACCGAGCCAGGCCAAAGCCAGGAACCTGGAACTCCACTGGATCTTCTACAGTAGGTGGCAGGGATCCAAGCACTTGGGCTATCTTCTTCTGCTTTCCCAGACACAATAACAGGGAGCTGGATTGGAAGTAGAGCAGCAGGGACTTGAACCTGCGCTCCTATGGCATGCAAGTCTCCCACGCGGGCACTAGGCCTATCCTCCACTGCTTTCCCAAGCCATAGCAGAGTGCTACATCAGAAGTGGAACAGCCAGGACTTGAACCGGCGCCCATATGGGATGCTGGCACTACAAGCAGCGGCTTTACCCACTAAGCCTCAGCACCGGCCCCTACATTCTTTTATTTATTTTTTAATTTTTTTTAAAGATCTATTTATTTTACTAAAAAGTCAGAGTTGCACAGAGAAAGGAAAGGCAAAGAGAGAGAGTCTTCCATCCACTGGTTCACTCCTCAGTTGGCCGCAATGGCCGGAGCTGCGCCCATCTGAAGCCAGGAGCCAGGAGCTTCCTCCAGGTCTCCCACATGGGTGCAGGGGCCCAAGGACTTGGGCCATCCTCTACTGCTTTCCCAGGCCATAGCAGAGAGCTGGACAGGGAGTGGAGCAGCTGGGTCTCGAACTGGCGCCCAGATGGGATGCCAGCACTTCAGGCCAGGGTGTTAATCTGCTGCACCACAGCACCAGTCCCTACATTCTTAATTATTGAAGATTTCAAGAGCTTTTGTTTAGATGGGGTATGGGCATCGATATGTATAGCATTAGAAATATAAAATTGAGGCTGGCGCCGTGGCTCAACAGGCTAATCCTCCGCCTTGCGGCACCGGCACACCGGATTCTAGTCCCGGTCGGGGCACTGGATTCTATCCCAGTTGCCCCTCTTCCAGGCCAGCTCTCTGCTATGGCCTGGGAAGGCAGTGGAGGATGGCCCAAGTGCTTGGGCCCTGCACCCGCATGGGAGACCAGGAGAAGCACCTGGCTCCTGGCTTTGGATCAGCATGATGCGCCGGCCACACCAGCCACAGTGCGCCGGCCGCAATGGCCATTGGAGGATGAACCAACGGCAAAAAGGAAGACCTTTCTCTGTCTCTCTCTCTCTCTCATTATCCACTCTGCCTGCCAAAAAAAAAAAAGAAATATAAAATTGAGAATTCAAAGATATTTACTAATACATTTGAAAATAAGCCCATTTCATGTTTAAATAAGATTTTTATCAGAAATTACTAATTATTTTTGTTTTGGAAAATAAAGAGTGGCATTGTTCTCTATTTTCTAAATCTGTTTAATTATTCTTTGATACAACAAAAACTTAAAATATGCATTTCTCAAATATCATTTGTAATGTGGAATCTCAAACCTCATCAATGAAATTTTACTACTCTTACATTAAAATCTATTTATTACTCTATTTTGTACCTTAATTAAATCTTTTTCCCTATGCATAATTTTGTAACTCAGGCATTGGGCCTTTGAGTAACATTAGTCATGCAGCTCTTCTAAATGCTGACATTTCATTACACAATATCAAAAAAAATCACATGTTCATTAATATTGCTACCAATTTCATCAAAAAGGGGGGGGGGCTTTAAATATTGAGAAACTGTCGAGCTTCTGGCAGTAGATACAAGTTTTCCAAAACTCTAGTCTTCATTTAATAACTGAATTTTTATCATCGGCAATATATAGTATCAGTTGTTTTCCTTGAAGTGACAGGCTCAATTCATTCGTTTTTAAGAAAATGGCTGCCAAATATCCAACCTAAAAATCAGTTTGTCAATCATTCCTTCAAGTAAAAATTATTTTCCATGAAAAATATCGATTCAGTGTGGAACTCAAACAACTGCATAAGTACTTTTCTTCTTGCACTTCAGTCTGCATAAGATGCATTTATTTTTACATTTCCCGTTTCAACACACAGAACATTAAGGATAAAAATTCAATTAAAAAGTTTTTTAATGCTTACTTAAGATATTAAGTGAAGATGGCATTTAAATTTTTTTTTGACATTTTATATTTTTGTACATATACTTGGGGCCAGCCAATTTTTAAGATTTACTTATCATTTATTTGAAAAGCACAGTTACAAAGAGGGAGAGCACGCGAGACAGAGGAAGAGCTGGATTGGAAGTGGAGCAGCCAGGACTCAAACCAGCACTCATATGTGATACCAGTGTTGCAGGCGGTAGTTTAACCCACTACTCCACAAACTGGAACACTGGCCCCTGTATTTTTTTAATTACTAGTTGAAATGTTTTAAGCATCTGGCAGTAAAAATTCAATGGCTTTTAATTATTTATTTTTATCTACTTGAAAAGTAGAGTGGTGCAAAAAGTTAAACGGCAGCTTTCAATGCCAGCATCTCATATCTGAGTGTCAATTCAAGACCCAGCTGTTCCACTTCTGGTCCAGCTCCTTACTAATGTCCCTAGGAAGATAGAATACCCAAATGCTTGGTCCCTTGCCACCCATGTGGGAGACTTGGATTGAGTTCTGAGCTGGCCTGTTTGAGTTCAGCCTGGGCCAGATCTGGCTATTGCAGCCATTTGTGGACTAGCCCAGACCTGGCTGTTGTGGCCATTTGTGGAATGAGCGAGCAACAGGAAAATTTCTATCTGCCTCTCCCCCTCTGGTGCTCTGCCTTTCAAATAAACATCTTTAAAAATAAAGAGAGGTATCTTCCATCCACTGGATTGGAAACAGAATAACCAAGACCCTAACCAGCACTCCGATATGGGAAGCAGGAGTTCCAAGTGGCAGCTTAACCCATTGCACCACAACACTCACAGCAAGATTCAATACAATTTAGTATGGCTTGAACCAGTTTAACCCATCACTGCCTCTGCCCCATCAATATAAATGTCAGAACAGTGAATAAGACAAATAATGAACTAATCTAACTGTGAAACAGTTTTAACTGTGTGGCCCCCTGAAATGGTCTCAGGACACCAGCACCACTCCATTCTCTGGACCATATGTGAAAATCACTGCTCTAGGATATTCTCCCTCAGAGGCCAATAAGTATAAATAAGGAAACAGAAAGCAATTAGGTGCTCCTAGAATTTTTTATACAAATATTAGGCATGATTAAGACTTAGGATTTAAAGATTAGCTTATATGTATTTTTTTTTTTAAGTTTATTTTTTAAAAGACACAGAGACTGACAAAGATCTTCCATCTGCTGGTTCAATGCCCAAATGACCACGACAGCCAGGGTTGGCTAGTTTCATGCCAGGAACCCAGAATTTGATCCAGGTCTCCCATGTGGGTGGTGGGAACCTATGTACTTGAGCCATTACTTGCTGCATCTCAGATTGAACACCAACAGGAAGCTGGAATCAGAAGCACAGCACAATGACCCAGATATTCCCGATACGGGATGTGTATAGCATCTGAACTGCTATACAAACACCCACCCCAGTCTACAAGTTTTCACATTCTAAGTTGTGGGTAGCTGGAGAGGTCTGGAATTCAAACAACTTCCAGATCAGGTATGCTTATGCACCAGCAAATTTCAGAAAAGACCAACAATTTACATTCCTGCCTTTTGTATTTATTATCAGACAGAGGCAGTCACAAAGTCAATGGGGGACAACTGGAAGATGATTCATAATTTGCAATATATAACTCATTTAATTTTCACAGTAACACAATGAGGTAAGTGTAATTATTACTCCTAATTTATGGATGCTAAATAACTTAATCATGGTCATTCAAGTAGTAAATGGTAGAAATCAAAAATGAATTCAGGGGGCCAGCGCTGTGGCGTAGTGGGTAAAACTGCCACCTGCAGTGCCAGCATCCCATATGGGTGCTGGTTCAAGTCCAGGCTGCTCAATTTCCAATCCAGCTCTCGGCTATGGCCTGGGAAAACAGTAGAAGATGGCCCAAGTCCTTGGGCCCCTTCACCCGTGTGGGAGACCTGGAAGAAGCTCCTGGCCTCCATTCAGCACAGCTCTGGCTATTACGGCCATCTAGAGTTTACCAGCAGATGGAAGACTCTTCTCTCTCTTTGTAATCTGCCTTTCAAATAAATAAATCAATCTTTAAAAAAAAATTGAATTCAGAGAGTCAGCATTGTGGTACAGCAGGTTAAGCTGCCAAATACAGTACCACATCCCATATTAAGACTGCTGGCTGGAGTCCCAGCTGCTTCACTTCCAATCTGGCTTCCTGCTAATGTGCTTAGAAAAGCAGAAGATGGCCCAAGTACTCAAACCCCTCCCACCCATGTAGGAGACCAGGATGGAGTTCCTGGCTTCTGGTTTCTCCCTGGCTCAAAGCTGACTGCTGCAGCCATTTGGGGGGGTTCAGGGCTGGGCCAAGCCGAAGCCAGGATCTAGGAGCTTCACCTGGGCCACCCATGTGGGTGCAGGGGCCCAAGTACTTGAGCCATCCTCTGCTGCTTTTCCAGCCACTAACAGGGAGCTGGATCAGAAGTGGAGTAGCCAAGACTTAAACTAGTGCCCATATAGGATGCCAACACTGCAGGCAGAGGCTAAACTTTATACACCACACTGCCAGGCCCCCTTGGTTTCTGATTCCAATTTCCTGTTTTTGTGTATGCCAGGAGTCAGCAGGTGATAGCTGAAGTACTTGGGTCCCTGCCACTCACACTGGAGACTCAAACCAAGTTCTAGGCTCCAACCTTTGGCCTTGCCTAACCCTGACTGTTATAGGCATTTGGGTAGTGATCCAGTGAACAGAAAACCTTTGTCTTTCACATAAAATTAAAACAAATATATACAATTAAAAAAAAAGAAAATCCAAGTGTATTTCTGTGAAATACATTAGAGAAAGTAAGTTCCCACATAAGTCACACAGAGGTTGAAACAGCCATACTGTGTATGCACAAGGATACATACAGAGTTGTACATACACAACAAAGATGTATCTATGCAACAAAGAGTTGGTTGAGGGGGTGGGTGTTGGGACACCCACATCTGATATTAGAGTGCCAGTTTGAGTCCTGGCACCTCTACTTTCAATCCAGATTCTTGCTAATGTGCACCTTGGAAGGCAGCAGATGATGGCTCAAATGCTTGGCCATCCCTGCCAGCCATATGGGAGAGCCAGATGGAGCTCCTAGTTCCTGGCTTTGGCCTGGCTATTGCAGGAATGGGGGGAGGGGGAGGAAGGACAGCAGATGGAAGATGGCTCTATAGCTCTCCAAGCAGATGAAAATAAATATTAAGCTGACTGAAAAATCAAAGCATTTTGGTACAAAAATACTTTGAAATCCATACAATATTTTTTCATAATACACATTTTCCAGTAATCTTTTGAAGCCTTCTTGGATGTATGGATTTAAAAATTTTTGCAGGACTATAAACGCATCTTTTAATTCCATTTTCCACAAACTTTCTAAAGTACCCTCATATTATGAGGGTAAGAACTTCCATGGGCTCAAAAAAGAAAACTCCCCCAAGTGACCCACCACAGTCTGTGATGAAGACAGAAACACTATGAAGAGGCACTCTTCAAATCATGATCTTTGCCATCAGACTTTTCACAGTAACTTGAAGAATTCAGAAATAGAATCATCTTTCCATATTGATTCTTCCATCAGTCCCCACATATTACAAAAATATTAAACAGATGCAGATGTAAAAAGTTACCTCTTGTCAAAAAACAAATCCCAAAATCTTATAGAACATAAACTCAGCCTCTTCATATTGCAGATCTATGGAAGTGGCTCCCTAGGTGCCCTGCCCAATGGTTACCCAGCTAATTACTAGAAGAACCCAATGCAATTTACACTCCGTTTCTGATAATTTTTTTTGGACAGGCAGAGTTAGACAGTGAGTGAGGCAGTGAGTGAGAGAGAGTGAGAGAGAGAGAGAGAGAGAAATGTCTTCCTTTTTCTGTTGGTTTTCCCCCCAAGTGGCTGCCGCGTTGCAGCCGGTGCGCTGCGCTGATCCGAAGCCAGGAGCCAGGTGCCTCCTTCTGGTCTCCCATGCGGGTGCAGGGCCCAAGCACTTGGGCCATCCTCCACTGCACTCCTGGGCCACAGCAGAGAGCTGGCCTGGAAGAGGAGCAACCGGGACAGAATCCGGCACCCCAACCAAGACTAGAACCCGGAGTACCGGCGCCACAGGTGGGAGATTAGCCAAGTGAGCCGCGGCGCCGGCCTACAACTTACTCTCAATTCGCTTCTTCAGCCACATCATGGCTGAAGCTATGTCCCATTACAAAAGTCTCAGCTCCTTCAAGAGTCTGACAGTTTGTTCGGAAGCATCAATATAAATTTGTATTTTTACTGATACATTATCAACTCATACACAGCCACTACTGACAGCATCATGACTTAACCTGAAAAGACATCAAATTTTTATTTTGGGGCTGGCGCTGTGGTGCAATAGGTTAACCTTGCACCTTCAGTGCCACCATTCCATATGGGTGGTGCCAATTCAAGTCCCAGCTGTCCCACTTCCGATCCAGCTCCCTGCTAATGGCCTGGGAAAGCAGTGGAACATGGTCCAAGTACTTAAGCCCCTACACCATGTGGGAGACACGGAAGAAGTCCTGGCTTTGATCGGCACAGCCAGCCCTGGTTGTTGCAGCCATTTGCGGAGTGAACCAGCAGACAGAAGATTAATCTTTCTTTCCCTCTCTCTGTAACTCTGCCTCTCAAATAAATAATCTTTTAATTTTTTTTTTTTTTTAATTTTAACAATTTGAAATGCAGAAAGAGAGAAAGACAATGCCCATCCCCATCCACTGGTTCACTCTACAAATGCCTGCAATGGCCGGGGCTGGACCAGATTGAAGTCAGAGGCCAAGAACTCCATCCGGGTCTCCATGTGGGCAACAGAAGTCCAAGTACTTGGGCCACCTTCTGCTGTTTCCCAAGACACATTAGCAGGAAAAACTGGACTGGATGCAAAGGAGCCAAGATTTGAAAACAGGATTCCAGCATCACAAGCAGCAGTTTAACCCACTGCACCATAATGTCAGCTGCCAATTTTCGTTTGTTTCGTTTTGTTTTGTTAATCACAAAAGCACTTTTAAAAGCTCACTATTAGAGATGTTGTTGTGGCATACCAGGTTATGCCACTGCCTACAACACCAGCATCCCTTATGGGCGCCAATTCAAGTCCCTTCTGCTCTACTTCAGATCTAGCTCCCTGCTAATTAATGCACCTGGGAAAGCAGCACAAGATGGCCCAAGTCCTGGGGCCCCTGCACCCACCTGGGAGACTGGCTCTGGCCTGGCCCTGCCCTGGCCGTTGCAGCCATGTGGGGAGTGAACCAACAGATCGCAGATCTCTGTCTCTCCCTCTCTCTAATTCTTTCCAATAAATAAATTTTTTAAAAAGGTTCACTATTGAGATATAACAAATATTAATTAGTATATTTTGATTTTCCCACTGCTCAAATAGAATACAGATCACACTGTCTCTTCAAAATATTTAAATTTATGTTTCTCAAAGTGTGGTGGGTGCCACCTCCATCATCACATGAGAAAGTTGTTAAAAATGCAGACACATGCAGTCATCCCCAAATCTACTGAATCAGTCTCTGAAGAAACTTCCAAATTAGCATGTTAATCAGTTTTCCAGGTGATTCTTACTCATTCAAAAGCTATTTATTGAACAATCATTCCACATTCTAGTGGGGAATGTGAGATGAGCAAGTAAACAAAAATAAACATTTTGATTTTAGTTGAGCTTTAAAAAAAAAAAAAAAAGTTATCACAGAGTGACCTGGAGGACTACTTTAAAATGAGCAGTCAAGGCCAGTGCCGCGGCTCAATAGGCTAATCCTCTGCCTGTGGCGCTGGCACACTGGGTTGTAGTCCCGGTTAGGGCGCTGGATTCTGTCCCGGTTGCCCCTCTTCCAGTCCAGCTCTCTGCTATGGCCCGGGAAGGCAGTGGAGGATGGCCCAAGTGCTTGGGCCCTGCACCCGCATGGGAGACCAGAAGGAGGCACCTGGCTCCTGGCTTCGGATCAGCGCGGTGCGCCGGCCGCAGCAGCCATTGGGAGGTGAACCAACGGAAAAGGAAGACCTTTCTCTCTGTGTCTCTCTCTCACTATCCACTCTGCCTGTCAAAAAAAAAAGAAAGAAAGAAAAAAAAAGAAAAAGAAAAAAATGAGCAGTCAAAATAAAGCTTTTCTGGGGCCGGTACTGTCGTGTAGCAGGTATCCCATATGGGTACTGATTCGAGTCCCAGCTGCTCCTCTTCCAGTCCAGCTCTCTGCTATGGCCTGGGAAAGCATTTGAAGATGGCCTAAATTCTTGAGCCCCTGCACCCACATGGGAGACCAGGAAGAAGCTCCCGGCTCCTGGCTCCTGGCTTCGAATTGGCCTAGAGGCCATTTGGGGAATGAACCAGAGGATGGAAGATCTCTTTCTGAACCTTTCTCTCTGCCTCTGTCTCTCTGTAGCTCTGCCTTTCAAACAATAAATAACTCTTTAAAAACAAAATAAAAACAAAGCTTTTCTAAGACAATGTTTGAAACGAGGAGCCCTTCACTAAGGAACAGTGGTTCAACTGAAGTGGACATCAGAATCACCTGGAGGACTTGTTAAACCATCACTGGTCCAAAGATCTGAGAATCTGCATTCCTAACAAGGTCACAGATGATACCGATGCTTCTGGTCCAAGAACGCCCTTGTATGAACCACCAGAGGGGCCAGCCACAGTGTGTTAGGAGAGACAGAAAAACACCATGTAGAAAAAACAGTACCATACTCATCACTGATTCAGAGCCACCAGAGAAATAGTGAATTAATCAACAGCTATGGTTCTTCAGATCACAGATTATTATTCAATAATACCTTCAATAATGCATTTTTGAAGCATTTCATAGTTACAAAGAAAGCATTTTCACATTCATTTTTAATTTGACTTAGTAAGCGACTGTGAATGACTACTAGCTACATCTGAGAGACAAAGTTAGGGAAACAGTATGAGCCTCTATTAAACAATTAGGTGGCAAAATTACGACCACTAACTCCATCCAACCCAGAGTTCTTTCCACAGAGCTTGCTCTCTTTTTTTCAAGTACAAAGAAAAGGATGCACACAGGAGTTCATACTGAAAAATTATTTTCTAGACTTCCTACCTAAAAACATGGTAGTTTCCAGACTGTTTTAGATAATGGCTAGAAATCAACATCACTTGAGAACAACAGCATTTAGTCCTTTCCACTTATTTCTCCCAGCTCAAAAACAAAGGTGGAGAAATGAAGAGAACGTATGGGACTATATTCTCTCATGCATAAATTTCAAAAAGCCAATTTCATAACCTCAGTTCCTCAACCAACACAATTTGCATCTTGAGTTCCCTCTAAATTGCTCACCTAATCCAGGTTCCCACAAGGACACTGAATCCCACGTGTCTTATTATGCTCATGGGACACGACCAACTATCCTCTCTACACCTATTACCACTTAGTGTCTCCTCCATCAAACACAAATCTTTTTTCTTAACATTCTTATCTGCATGTCCCAATAACACCTCAAACCCAGAAGTGAAGGTATTATCTCCACTACAAACACCTGCTTCTGTGCCTGAATTCTTTGCTTGCACTAACAGCAATGTCAGCAAACAAGAAACACGGAATTCGGTCTACACACCAATCTCAGCCCCTCCATCTCCATTACTAACAATAATCTAGCAGCCATTTCACTAGTAACTACTGTATATGAGTCACTTTATGTATCTTATTTCACTTCATTTTCTCAATAATCCTATGAGCAATATACTTTTTGTCCCTGTTCACAAATGAGAAAACTAAGGTGAAAAAAAGTTAATCTGTCCAAGTTCTAAGTAGAAAGTGGCAAAGGAGACACCTGACCTCATTTTGATGACTCCCTGACATCAAAATGCTTCCTTCTGTAAGCCTGGCATCAGACCTCTCCTACCCAATCCAAATGACAATTTCCAATCTAGGTTGCTGCCAAGGTTCCCCTAACTGGCCTCCCTGCATTCCTTCATCTCTCAACGACTCCAGGTGATCTTTCTAGATCACAAATCTGACTTTACCTTTTGGATAGAGAAGTCCTCCAGGAATGCCCTTAGTTCACACCACACTGTACAGGAGACACTGCACAGGACACATCCCAACCCCTCAGTACTGTGCCAAACTTGCATACCTGCTTAGAAACTTCACTTCTGTCACATGTTTACAACAAAGTCCACCACGTTATTGTGATATTCGTGTGAATCAATGAAGAAACTTTCAAGTGCTCAATAATGAACTGTTATTCCAGAATCCCACCACTGCTGGAGTACTACATAAAAGACATAGTACATAAAAGACCTTACCAAGAAAAATTCCCAAATACTGTATTCTGAAGTCCAAAACACATCTTGCCCCAAGAGTTGCTGGAAAAGGATGTGGAACTCCTTATCCACGCAGCTGATCAATGCAATCTACTGTCCACCAGAGGTCTTGCAGAAGGTGGACGCACCTTGTGCCCTCGATCCCCTCCACCCAGTGAAGCAGGCACTCACCCTTCAGGAAACCTGCTCCAGGCCTTCCTTTCCTGGGAAGTTTCCCTGACCTTCCCTCCATTTCGCCACAGCCATGATAGTGAGCGCCCACCTCCACTGCTGCAGGCTACAGTTTCCCCTGTTAGACTGTGAAGGGGGTCCTAAGCCAGCATCACATCCAGTCCCAGCAGCACCCCGAACGCTAGGGGTTCCTTAATGTACAATGAATTGAAACAAATGCATGCCCAGCCTTATCTGACCCTCAATCTCAGTCCAAGTTCATTTCTGCTCATCCCCAAACCTTACTCTTGTCCCTAACCATGCAGGTCCCTCACTGCTATTCTCACCTCCCGAGATGCTCCTTCCCAATGTAATCTTTAAATTCTTTTCCATCAAGAGCCTTCTCTTGGCCCCAAGTTTCCCAACGTCTTTTAGCCGCTTGCATTTAAACCGCAGTCCTCTTTGCTCCAAGCCGGGCAACGGGCCACGTCCCCTCCCTCCAGTGCAATCCATCCTCACAGCCCTCCTCTCTTTACCTACACCACCACCACCACCACCTCTCCCGGGCCGGGTGCCCGTCCACCCAGAACGCTTCTCTCACAGCTCTGCCAGAGCCCCCCTGCTCTGCTGTCCGGATCCAGCTTGCACATCACAAACCTCCTTCGCTGTGTCCCCTCCCCCCCACCCCGTCTCACAGCCGGCTCCCTCCCTTCATCCCCCTCCTTATCTCTCGCGGTCCAGCTTCTCTGGAAACTGTCCCAGGGGCCGTGTCTTTCACTTCGCCCACCCCTCAGGATCGCGCAGGTCCGGGCAGCCCCGAGCCCCAGCACTTCGGTCCCCAGATCCTCCTGGGCTCCGCAAATGCCCCGCGGCCCAGACGTCGGGCCGGGCCTCCGGCTCACCTTGCTGGATGTCGCCGTTGCTGCCCCCCGGGATGGGCACGCTGAGCTGGCGCTCCGGCTCCGGCAGGCAGCGCAGGCAGAAGGAGTGAAGACAGGGCAGCAGCTTGGGCTCCGCCTCACGCCGGCTCTGCAGGCTCTGCTGACACACGGCGCAGGTGTCCAGAAGCGAGGCTGGCGGTCCAAGAGGCGGCCCCGCCGAGGGACCCGGAGCAGGGGCTGAGGCTGGAGCTGGGGCCGGCGTCGATACGGTCCCCCCGGGAGCTCCAGAGCCCGCTGAGGCTGCAGGAGCCGAGGCAGCCTGAGCCGAGCCCGAGGAGGCCGCGGCCACCCCCCCGTCGTCGGGCCCGGCCGCGCCGCCCTCCGCGCCGGCCCTGCTGCCTTCCTCCTCCTCCTCCTCCACCAGCACCGCGGCGAGAGGCGGCTCCGCCTCCTGCGCCGCGGGCCCGGCGGCCCCGGCAGTTACCGGCGCGCTGCCGCTGCCCCCGCCGCCGCTCTCAGCCTCGCCGCCGCCTTTGTTTTCCGCCATGTTTTCCTCTTTGAACCCGCCGGACCGCCCCGCGCCGCCCGCCGCCCGCGTCGCCGCCGCCGCCGCCCCCAGCCCCAGCCGCAGCGAGAACGGCCGCCGAGAGCGAGCAGGCGAGCGAACCAACGAGAGCGCGCGCGCACGCGGCGCCCCCGCCCTCGCGTCGCGCGGCTGAGGAGGGCGGGCGCGGCGCGCGCACGTACGCACGGACGTCCTCTGGAGGGAGGCGGGAACTCGGGGCGCGGGCGCGGAGTCGTCCGCGACGCTCGTCCCGACGTCTGGGGCCGGGGCGTTGCGTCAGTGCCGCGGAGCTTTAGCGCAACAGGCGCTAGCCTTTAAAAGCCAGAGGCCGTGGCCGTGGCAGCCTGTCGGCCTTTGACGGGCCGTGCTGCTGAGCTCGGCCTCAGCTGTGGTGCGGGGCGAGGGGCGAGGGGCGGAACACGTTGGACGGGCCGGAGGCCGCGGCTGTGGCTGCCCCGGCGAGCGTCCCCTCCGAAGCTTCTGCAGCGTGATCGGACGCCAGGGCCTCGCGGTTCTTGGTGCTGTGCGAGGCACCTTCTGCTGTTTGGCTGTGGCTCAGGGGAGCAGTAAGCCGAGTCTTTGGGTTTTTTTTTTTTTTAACCGGAGGTCTACCAGAAATAGGCTGAGAAGACCCTGTGAGGAGGAGACTCACCATGCGGCTAATTTCCACTACTTAGGGTGATTCCGGGACGCTGCTACAAAGCCGAAAACCGGTCACCTCGGGAGCTTTTTGAAAAGCCACACCTCAGCCCAGAGTCCGGAAGTGGGCCATAGGGCTGATTCTGGTGAGCGTCAGGTTGCGGAGCCAAGATCTCACCTGCAGTGTGGTGGCCCCTGAGAGCCTCACTTAGTGTCTTGGGTGAGCCGGGTGACAAATGCCCTCCCGGTAGAAGCTTTCAGAAAGGGTTGGCTTTTTATTTGGGAAACAGGTGTTTGGGCGTGAGACTCTTGCACTTCTATGGTCTTTATCTCTTGAGCTGGTCTAAGTCCCTAAACCACGTGAAAGCCTTGTTTATTTACTCACTCCAGAAGACTCGCCTCCTTGTTAGGTGTCAGTGTTTTAGATACCCTGCGATTACAGCAGAGAGCGAAAGAGGCTCTCCTGCCTTTAAAGAGTTCACGAGCTAATGGTGGAAGGTTTGGAAGGGTACTTCAGAAAGCTCTTGGGAAATGTGTATTATGAGAAAACCATGTGTGGATTGGAAATTTTTTGCACTAAACTGTCTCAGTTTCATTTTTCATGAACTTAAATTTTAAGTACCCTGATAACATGCGAGGTAAATGCCAGGAAGAAAAAGCAACTGGGGCAAAAGACAGAGATCGAGGGAGGCCTGTTGATAAGATGAAGGAGTCTCTCTTGCAGAACAGTGTTCAAAGTAGAGGAACAAATAGTGCAAAGGGCATGAGGCAAACGGATCCTTAGCTTATCAGAACAGCAATATATCAACTTGGCTGGAGTGCTTGAGCAGAGAGTAATGAGAGATGAGGAAAATTATTAAAGCAGCTAGCTTTTGTTCTCTAAAAGAATTTTGGAAAACTATTTCCCATCAAACATTGTAATTTGATTTTAAAAGAAGTTTAAATAATTGCAAAGGAATGGGCATGTAGCCTGGTGGTGAAGATACTGTTTAAGATACACAAGGCCCCTGTATCAGATAACTGGGTTTGAGGCCTCGCTCAGTCTCCTAACTCCAGCTTTCTGCTACTGCAGATGCTGGGAGGCAGTGGTAATAGCTCAGGTGGATGGGTTCCTGGCCCCTGGCTTTGACCCAGTGCAGTCCTGGATATTGCAGGCATTTGGGAAGTGAACCTTCAGGTGGGAACTTGCACATCCTTGCCTGCTGTCTCTCTCTCTTGCCTCTCAAATAGCTGCAAAGTGTCAGTTCTGATATTTTAATTATTTCAGTTTATTATAATCCAATGGAAAAGTTTTTTTAAGTATTAAACATGACAAAGTCTTGAGAATGTCTTTTGATGAAGTAGCTGGGAGTCTTTTTTTTTTTTTTTCCCAAAAAAATTAGGTGACCGTGAGTTGCTAGGATGAAATAGGGTCCTGTATCAGTTCCATTTTTCGTTTTTATAGACTTCAGTACTGCATTAAAAGCTATGTATTTATACATACATGATGAATTTTATATATGTAAATGGTTTATATTTAACATAAATAAGTACCCCCCCCAGAAGCCCTCATACTCTAGTTTTAAGACCACCAAGTGAGATAGAAGCCTGCAGTAGGTTTTGAGCAAAGACACAAAATAGAGTTGTGAATAGAGTCCCTGTATCTGCTTAATCAGCTCTGGAGGGTCAGAGTGGAAGAAGGAATACCAGTTACTAATAGGTCAGGCAAATAATAATGATTGATTGGACCAGGCTGGTGACTGTGCAGGTGGTGAAAGATACAGAACAAATAATAAATACTTTTCCCTGGGACAAGTGTGATAAGGTGGGTTAAACCACCATTTAGAATGCCTGCACTCTCTAACACAGTGCCATGGGTGGAGTCCTCCCTCTTCCTATCCTGCTAATGTTCCTTCTGGAAGACAGTAGATGATGGCTTGAGTTCTTAGCTCCCTGTATCCACATGGGAGACACCAATGGAGTTCTGGAGGTCCTGGCTCTGGCCTGGCCCACTTCGCTGTTGGGAACATTTGAGGAGTGGATCAGCTAATGGAAGATCTCCCTCTCTGCATCTCTCTTTCTCACTGTCACTCTGCCTTTCAAATAAGTAAAAAAAAAAAAAAAAAAAAAAAAAAACTTTTCTCCAAATTCACTGCAAAATAAAATGGACTGAATTTCTCAACCGAAGATTTTGCTTCCATGAGTTTCTTTTTTAACCTCCTAATGTCTGCTACTGCTTGCCTTTATTAGGATATATTATAATAGTGTTTTGGGAAACTAATTTTTGGGGTGGAAACGACCAGCATGAAGTTCAGTTTGTTCTGAGAAGCCAGTGTCTGGAATTTAATTGTGATTAAATATTTTTGGACATTGAAATAGAATTCCAGTTACATCCTTGATTTGTAATAGGAGCCCAGATATCTTGTGAAAACATCTGTGAAATAAATCTAAAGACAGGCTGAGATATGAGATGCAGAAATGTGTCTAATGGATGGAGACTACATACTGTAGGGGTTGAATCTGCTCTGGAGCCAAAATGCTTGCTTTGAAGCCTTGTCCCACCACCTCTTTTTTTTTTTTTTTTTTTTTTGACAGAGTGGACAGTGAGAGAGAGAGAGAGAGAGAAAGGTCTTCCTTTACCGTTGGTTCACCCCACAATGGCAGCGCACTGCGCTGATCCAAAGCCAGGAGCCAGGTGCTCCTCCTGGTCTCCCATGCAGGTGCAGGGCCCAAACACTTGGGCCATCCTCCACTGCACTCCCGGGCCACAGCAGAGAGCTGAACTGGAAGAGGGGCAACCAGGAAAGGATCCGGTGCCCTGACCAGGACTAGAACCCGGTATGCCGGCGCCGCAGGCGGAGGCACTGGCCCCCACCACCTCTTAACTATCATTTGGGGCAACTTACTCAACTTGCCTGTTTCCTCAGTTATAAAGGGTGTTTGCTACTATTAGAACCAACCTTAATATTTTTGAAGTGCTAATAGCAGTACTTAGCACATGATTCACTGAATTGTCAACATAGACCCAAACTTACCTGGAAGGGAAAGCAAAGATGCTGCTGGGAGAGAGGGTCTTCAGAAGAATCATGTCAGGGGATGAACTGAACAGCAAGTGTAGATCAAAGCTATGTCCAGCCATTCTTTTGACCTAGTAGACTAGCTCCTGACCTTGTTTCCTGTTTGTGTCAGTTCTACTGTGAAAGAAACCCCTCCGAGATGGTGGTAACCGAAAGTGGAAGGAGCTTTCCAGTTGTCCAGAAAGAGAACCCTGGAGGTGAGTGGCCCAGGTAGGTGAGTGATGGTGAAAACACACTATGTCCATCAGTTGGGCACAAGAGGTTAGCAGCCTGTAAGGCAGTAGCCCAAGTGTAGCATGAAGATTTGCAAAGACCTCTTGGACAGAGCCACTCTAGTCAGCAGGAGCAGAAGAGTGCATAAGGGGCAGCAGAGGGATGCTGACCTCAGATTGGGAACATTTCTGTAAATGCACCATACTTGCATTCACCAATAAGTGAGGCCAGGAAATATAAAGGTGACATTTTTATCTTTAAAATTCATTTAGCATTTCATTTCACTTTGGCTTCCAAGTACTTTGTGGTCTGAACAAGATTGGCAACCCCTAGTAATGACAAAAGCAGGATACAGCATTCTGAGTCTAATTACAATCTATTGACTTTTCTGTGTTTGAAAGACCTTTCAGGTATGCATAGTAATTCTAGTAATAAACACAACACTTGAACATTGAAATGGTAGTTTACCATTTATAAAGTGCTTTCACACACATTAGCTCTTAAGCAGCAAGATACATTTCAATTTAGACAATAGACTTTGTTATGTAATAGCTGTCTGTTGTTAGACAATAAGGTTTTCCCTTTTTTTATTTTAAAGATTCATTTATTTAAAAGGCAGAGTAGGGGCCAGCACTGTGGCACAGTAGGTTAATCCACCCCCTGCTGTGCTGGCATTCCCACATGGGCACTGGTTCTAGTCCTGGCTGCTCCTCTTCTGATCCAGCTCTATGCTATGGCCTGAGAAAACAGTAGAAGATTACCCAAACACTTGGGTCCCTGCATCAGCATGGGAGACCAGGAAAAAGCTGGCTCCTGGCTTCAGATGTGGCCAGTTGGAGAGTGAACCAGTGGATGGAAGACCTTTCCCTCTGTCTCTCCCTCTCACTATCTGTAACTTCACCTCTCAAAATCTTTTTTTAAAAAAGGTTTTAAAATATTCATGTTTAAAAAAAAGGCAGAGTGACAAAGAAGAGGAAGAGACATAGACCTCTTTCATCCACTGGTTCATTACCCAAATGGCCAAAACAGCCAGGCTAAGTTGAAGCCAGAGCCAGGAATTCCATCCAGGTCTCCCATGGGGATGACAGGGGCCAAGTACTTGGGCCATCTTCTGCCATCCCAGGCACATTAGCAAGGAGCTGGATTGGAACAGCCAGGACTAAAAATAGTGCTATGATAGGGAATGCTGGCGTCATAAACTGCACCACAATGCCAACCCTTCCAATTTTTTGTTATTATAAACAATACTGTAATAAACATTGTAGTGAGTCATTCTTTATATGTCTATAGTTATTTCTTCTGAGTAGCCCTAAAAATAGAATTGCCGGTTCAAAGAGTATGCCCATCGCAAAAGTTTTTAATAGAGACTAAAACTCAAAGGTTTGCCTATTGGGTTATTATATAAGTTGTTTTGATGTATTTTGCTCCTATAGATAAAGGTAAAATTAGTAAGAATCTCTTTTTCTCTAAAGGTCTTTATGTTTATGTCTGTCCATCCCACTCATTCCTCAATCTACTCTGGCCTGGCTTCCACTGTCATCAGGCTCCCAAAACAAGTTTTGTTAAGTCATCGGTTACTTCCACATTTTTAGATCGAGTGGGCGTATTTGTTTCCCAAACTGTTACAGTTTGGACATGCAGTCCAAGCATGTCATCCCCAAAGTTCCCTGTGTGGGAGCCTTGGTCCTAGGGTAGCAGATATTGGGAGGTACTCAGACATTAACGAGGCGGGGCCTAGTGAAAGGCCACTTAGTCATAGCGGGTACTGCCCTCAGAGCAGAATACAGGAGAACCCTGGAGTGAGTTCTCGTGAGAGCAAGTTGTTATAAAGCCTGAGTCTGATCCCTGAATCCGTCTGACTTCTGTGTGGAGATGTGATCCTTCCTTCCTCCTGCATTTGCTCTGTCATCTGCCATGGGCCTTTGACAGAGCCTGCGCTGTGCTATTTGGACTTTTAGCCTCCAAAACTGTGAGGTTATAAATCTTTTTTCTTTATAAAATTAGCCTGCATCATTTATTTCATTGTAGTAACACAA
Source organism: Lepus europaeus (assembly GCF_033115175.1). NCBI lineage: Eukaryota > Metazoa > Chordata > Mammalia > Lagomorpha > Leporidae > Lepus > Lepus europaeus. The sequence goes on from NC_084831.1 coordinate 108,471,002, forward strand.
AAAAGACTAAGAACTTAACTTGTCTTCCCAGAGGATTTAACACCCTTGGCCACTCACCCTTCTGGAATCACTTACTTCCTTGGGTCTTGTGATTACCACACTTAGTTTTGCACCTACCCTTGGGACTACTGTTTCTCTGTTACAGGCAGGATCAGAGGTCCCCAGGACAAACCTCAAGCTTATTGACTTGGTAGAAGAACTCATAGGATTTATAGTTGTGCTATGGATTACCAAAATGAATGCATAAATGGGGCCAGCATTATGGTATGGTAGGTTAAGGTGCTGCCTACTATGTCTGCATCCCAATCAGAATGCAAGTTCTAGTCTTGGCTGCCCGGCTTCCAATTCAACTCCCTGGTAATGCACCTGAGAAAGCAGTAGAAGATGGCCTGAATGCTTGCACTCCTGCCACGGACATGGGAGACTAGGTTGGAGTTAAGGGCTCCTGGTTTCAGTCTGGCCCAGCCCTAGCTGTTGCAGCCATTTGCAGAGTGAACCAGCAGGTGGAAGATTTCTCTCCCTCTCCCTCTCTCACTTCTTTGCCTTTCAAATAAATAAATCTTTTTTTTTTTTTAAAAGACAATAACAAAGGGAAAAGCACATGGATCAAAGTCCAGGTTAAAACAGGTTCAACTTTCCAGGTATCCCCTCCCACTGGAGCTGTGTGAGCATTAATTCCCCCAGCAATGATCTGTGAAAACAGGTATGGGAGCCAGCCTTGTGGCATAGAGGGTTAACTGGCCTGCAGGACTGGAATTTCATATGTGGAATGGTTCATGTTCCAGCTGCTCCACTTACAATCCAACTCTGATAATATGACTGGGAAACCAATGGAAGTTGGTCCAAATTCATGGGCCCCTGCCACCCACATGAGAGATGCAAATGATGCGCCTGGCTCCTGACTTTGGCCTGGCCCAACCCTGGCTGTTGCAGCCATTTGGGCGGCAAACCAGTGGATGGAAAGATTCTCTCTCTCTTTCTCTCTCTCTCTCTCTCTCTCATGCTACCTTTCAAATAAAGAAAGAAATCTTTAAAATGCACACAAACACACACATGAAATGTTGCTAACCAAGGAAGCTCACCAGAGCTCTTACATCCAGAGTTTTACTTGGGTCAGTCACATAAAAATATAACATAAATGACCTCAAATATTCAGAGCCCATGCCCCCAGAGGTCAAACCAGCGCAGTGTGGCCCAATAGCTCAGACATACAGAAATACTCTCTAATTTTTCCAAGAGTTAGCCAAGGGCTAAGCCTAAAGGCAATGTTTCTTTGGAATGTGTACATAGATTTATTAAATATTGGATTTTCTCCAATCCTGGCTCTAGATTTGTTTGTCTTCCAAATCAGTTTTCTTCCCCAGGCAAACTTCTCCATGACACTAATTCATTTACCATCACTGATAACTTCCAAGTTTATGTCTTCAGCCCAGTTCCATCCGTGTAGGCCTAGGCCCATTTTGCCAACTATTTAATGTCTCCACTCTTTGGGTATCCCAAAGGCCTTCAAATTCAGCATATCCAAGATGCACCTCTTTGTCTTCTTCCACATTCTGCATCTCAGTGCATGTGTTACCATTCACTTAATTCAACCAGGAAGACAGACATTGAGAAAGCAAATAAGCTGCTTTTACTGACAGATTGGATATAGGATGATGGGTCATCCTCAGAATTTACAACTTCTGACCCTTGTGTCCAATATATTAGCAGTCTTATCAATTTGACTTATTAAGTATTCATCTAGGGCCAGACATTTGGCACAGTAGTTGAACTCTGGTTGGGATGCCCACATTTTATATCAGAGTGCTTGGTTCAGTCTCAGCTCCTCTGCTTCTGATCCAGCTTCCTGATAATGCAGCAGATGATGGCTCAATTACTTGGGTCCCTACCACCCACATGGGGGACCTGGATTGAGTTCTAGGCCCTTGGCTTCCTCCCGGTCAAGCCCTGACTCTTTCGAACATTTGGAAAGTGAAGAAGCAGATAAAAGATCTCTCTGTGTTTGTCTCTCTGCCTTTCAAAAACTGAAAATAAGTAAATAAACAATACTGTCTAAACCCATCCATTTGTCACCATTTCCACTGTCACTACCCTAAATCAACTTACCACCTTCAAAATATCACCACTGTCATCTCTATTTGCACTCTGACTCCCCTGAAATCTATTATCTAAGCTACAATAATAGTGATTTTTTTCAAAGGATAATTGTTCCCTGCTCCTCCAACAACCAATCCTATGTCTTCCCATTACTATTAAGATGAAGAGAAAAATCCTTAAGGGCTTGAAAGGTCTTATATCACCTGGTCTGAGCAGCCTCTCCGGCCACACCATATCCTATTTTCCCCTTGCTTTCTATATTCTAGCTATACTGGCCTTTAGTTTCCTTGCTGTAGCACGCTCTTTCCTTGCCTCAGGGATTTTGCACATGCTCTCCTCTAGCTGGAATGACCATTTCCCCAACATGGCCACCTACTTTACAGAATTAATTGCTATTCAAACTTGAGGTCTCAGCTCAAGCAGTACTTTCCCAGTAAGCTCCAATCTAGATCAGTTTTCTTTGTCAGATGTTCTCATAGATCTTGTTGCTTTCCCTCGGGGCTGTTTAGTAAAGCAATATACTGTAGTGGTTAAGAGCAGGTGCCACACTGGGTTTGAGCTCCAGCTCTGTCCACCAGCTATGTGCCTTTGAACAATTTATTTAATCTCTCTCTGCCTCCATTTCTTAGTGTATACCCATGTAAGTAAGAATAATAGTTAACAGTTACCCACTCTATACATATTGTAGTACAAATAAGTTACCTAATGATTACTGCATTAAAGTGTTTAGAACAAGGCCAACCCATAGATGCACATAGTATATCCTTTTATCATTAATATAAATTTGTAATGATGCATTCTTTAGTGTTACTATCTGATTAATCTTTATTTCTGTTATTAAAATTCATGAGAACAGAGTTGACACCTGCTTTTCCTGAGCATTTTATTACAGTGCTCAATGTATAGGTGCTTACTAAATATTCAACATGGGTGGGCATTTGGCACAGCAGTGAAGCTACTCCTTGGAATGTTGGAATCCTGTATCAGTGCCTGGGTTTGAGTCTCAGGTCTGTTCTCCATTTTAGCTTCCATCAATATGCACCCTGGGAGACAGCAGGGAATAGCTAAGTTTCTTAGGTCCCTGTCACCCACATGGGGGACCCAGATTGGGTTCCAGGCTCCTGATTTTGGTCTGACCCAGCCCTGGCTATCAATGAACATTTGGGGAGTAAACCAACAGATAGGAGAACTCTCTGTATCTGTTTGCCTGTCTGTCTGTCTCTGTCTCTCTCTCTCTCTCTCTCCACATTAAAAAAAAAAAAATTGGGGGGAAGCTGGTGTTGAGGCACAGTAGTCTAAGCCACTGCATGCAACACCAGCATCCCATGTGGACATTGGTTCAAGTCCTGACTGCTTCACTTCCCATCTAGCTCCCTGCTAATGCACCTGGGAAAGCAGCAGAGGATGGCCCGAGTGCTTGGCCCCTGCATCTACACGGGAGACCTACATGAAGCTCCTGATTCCTGGTTTCAGCCTGGCCCAACCCTGGCCATTGCAATCACTTAGGGAGTGAACCAACACATGGAAGATCTCTCTCTCTCTCCCCTGCCCTGTCTAGCTCTAGCTCTGTCTCTCTTTATCTCTGTAACTCTGCCATTCAAATTTTTTTTAAAAAATGAAATATTTTTTAAGATTTATTTTATTTATTTGAGAGGTAGAGTTACAGAGAGGGGTAGAGACACAGTGAGAAAGGTCTTCCATCTGCTGATTCACTCCTCAGATCGCCACAACAGCCAGAACCGTGCCAGGAGTCAGGAGCTTCTCCCTGGTCTCCCACGTGGGTGCAGGGGCCCAAGGACTTGGGCCATCTTCTACTGCTTTCCCAGGCCGTAGCAGAGAGCTGGATCGGAAGAGGAGCAACCCATATGGGATGCCGGCGCTTCAGGTCAGGGCTTTAACCCACTTCACCACTGTGCCAGCCCTGAAATGAATCTTTTTTAAAAACTGTGGTACTGGGGCCGGCGCCGTGGCTCACTTGGTTAATCTTCCACCTTGCGGTGCCAGCATCCCATATGGGCGCCGGGTTCTAGTCCTGGTTGCTCCTCTTCTGGTCCAGCTCTCTGCTGTGGCCCCAGAGGGCAGTGGAGGATGGCCCAAATGCTTGGGCGCCTGCACCCGTGTCGGAGACCAGGAAGAAGTACCTGGCTCCTGGCTTTGGATCGGCGAAGCGCCAGCTGTGGCGGCCATTTAGGGGGTGAACCAATGGAGGGAAAACCTTTCTCTCTGTCTCTCTCTGTATATCTATATCTCTACCTGTTAAATAAATAATTTTTTAAAAATTAAAAAAACTGTGGAACATATGGATGCCAGTTCGAGTCCCAGCTGCTCCACTTCCAGTCCAGCTCTCTGCTATGGCCTGGGAAAGCAGTGAAAGGTGGCCCAAGTGCTTGGGCCCCTGTACCCACTCTCTACTCTCCCTCTCCCTCTCCCTCTCCCTCTCCCTCTCCCTCTCCCTCTCCCTCTCCCTCTCCCTCTCCCTCTCCCCTTCCCTCCGTCTCTCCCTCTCCCTCTCTCTCTCTTAACCTGCCTCTCAAAATAAATAAATTGATCTTTTAAAAATAAAATAAATAAAATTTTTATGCATTTATTTGAGAGGCAGAGACAGAAAGACTGAGTTCCCTTCCACTGGTTCACTCCTCAAATGCCTGCAAGGGCTGGGTCTAAGTTGGGCTGAAGCCAGAGGCCAGAAATGCAATCCCAGCCTCCCATGTTGGTGGCAGGGGACCAGTTTACTTGAGCCATCACCACTGCCTCCCAGGATACACATCAGCAGGAAGCTGAAATCAGGAGTTGGATATCAAATCCAGGCGTTCTGTCTGACATGAGATACTGGCATCTCAACTGCTAGGCTAACCAACCATCCCAGATGTGAGATTTCTGAGGTAATAATTGAACCAGTGCCCAAAGATATGAGAACATTGTTAAATAATATATACGACTCAGGGGTACAACAGATTGGTTACACCCTAGAGTGTAATTCAGTAAGAGATTGATGCAGGGATGGATATTATGGCACAGCAGGTTAAGCCACCACTTGGAACATTCACATCCCTATTGGAGTGCTTGATACTGCACTTCTGATCCAGTTTTCTACTATTGCATCCTGGGAGGCAGCACAGGATGGCTCAAGAGTTTGGGCTCCTGCCACCCACATAGGAGATCCCAGTGGAGTTCCAAACTCTGGGTTTCAGCCTGGCCTTTGTGGGCATTTGGGAAGTGAGGCAGCAGATGGGATCTCCTCTCTTTCTCTTCTTTCAAATAGGTGAAAAGAAATAAATAGACAATTAAGAAAAAAAAAAAAAGGCGGGATCAGTGCATTGCTTTTCATATTTGTGGAACCCTAAGATTTCCTGTTTTAATGTGTATGTTATTGGGAGGTCATTCATTGCTTACAATACCAACTTGCACCTTAACTATGCCTACATTTTGGGAAATTCAGGTAGCTATCCTAAAAAAGGATGAAAGATAGTACCAAGGTTGAATAAGAAGAAGGAAATAGGAGCCAGTTCTGTGGCATAGCGGGTAAAGCTGCTGCCTACAGTGCCGGCATCCCATATGGATGCCGGTTCGAGTCCCGGCTGCTCCATTTCTGATCTGGTTATCTGCTATGGCCTGGGAAAGCAGTGGAAGATGGCTGAAGTCCTTGGGCCCCTGCACCCACGTGGGATACATGGAAGAAGCTGCTGGCTCCTGGCTTCGGATCAGCCCTCCTCCAGCTGTTGTGGCCATTTGGGAAGTGAACCAGTAGATGGAAGACTTTCTCTCTCTCTCTCTCTCTCTCTCTGCCTCTGCCTCTCTGTAACTCTGCCTTTCAAATAAATAAATATTTAAGAAGAAGGAGGAGAAGAAGAAAGAAATAATAGAATTGGAATTTCCCTGTATACAAAATTTTTATTTTTGAGGGGCTATAAGGAAGATCCAAACCAAAGGACGCCTCTTGGAGCCAGTGCTATGGCATGGCGAGTAAAGCCACCACCTGTAACACCAGCATCCCATATGGATGCTGGTTCCTGTCCTGGCTGCTCCACTTCTGGTCCATCTCCCTGCTAATGGCCTGGGAAAGCAGCAAGTACTTGGGCCTTGCACCCACATGGGAGACCTGGAGGAAGCTCTTGGCTCCTGGATTAGGCCTGGCCCAGCCCTGGCTGTTGTGGCCATCTGGGGAGTGAACCAGCAGATGGAAGAGCTCTCTCTCTCTCTCTTTCTCTGTAACTCTTACCTTCAAATAAATAAATAAATCTTTTTCACAAAAACTAAACAAAGGCTACCTCCTGGCCCACTATAAAACACCACAAGAGAAATCCTAGTGGGTTTCACATGAAGAACAAATATGATTTGTTTTTTCAATTTTTCATTTTATTTGAAAGGCAGAGAGAGAGCAAGCGAGCGAGCAATCTTTCATCTGTTGATTCACTCTCCAGATGCCTGCACCAGCCAGGGTTGGGCCAGGCCAAAGCCAGAAGCCCAGAATTCTACCCAGGTCTTCCATATGGGTGACAGGGACGCAAGTACTTGAGCCACGTTTATTGTCTCCCAGGGAGCACATTAACAGGAAACTAGAATGGAGAACAGAGCTGGGACTTACACCTGGGCACTCAGATACAGGAAGAGAACATTCCATGTAGCAGCTTAACCGCTGTGCCAAACACCCACCTGCTATTGCTTTTTGGACATCCAACTAGCTGAGGAGTGGCTGGGAAATGTAGTCTTTAGGGAGGAAAATGAGCTGGCTTAGTAAATACATTGAATTGCCTTTGCCAGGTAGAATTTTGTGGTGAAGGATGGAGAATCAAGTACAAAAAAACCTGAGCTCCAAATTCCAGACATAATAAACTGAAAATTAAGGAAGTTGTTTTTAAATATTGCTATATTGCTCTTTTAAAAGATTTATTTTATTTCCTCGAAAGGCAGCATTACAGAGCAAGAGAGGGAGAGAGAGAGAGGGAGAGGGAGAGGGAGAGGGAGAGGGAGAGGGAGAATCTTCCATCAGCTGGTTCACTGCCTGGCTGGGCCAGGCAGAAGCCAGAAGTCAGGAACTCCATCTGGGTCTTTAACGTGGGTGGCAGGGGCCAAAGCTCTGTGCCACCTTCTATTGCTTCTGCAGGTACATTAGCAAAGCATCGGAAGTGGAACAGCTGGGTCTCAAACCAACACTCATATGGGATGCCTGTGTTGCAGGTGGCAGCTTAACCCACAGTGCCATAATGCCATCTCCTGCTTTTTATATATTTATTTTTTATTATTATTTTTGACAGATAGAGTTAGACAGTGAGAGAGAGAGACAGAGAGAAAGGTCTTCCCTCCATTGGTTCACCCCCCCAAATGGCCGCTACGGCTGGAACTATGCTGATCCAAAGCTCAGAGCCAGGTGCCTCCTCCCAGTCTCCCATGCGGGTGCAGGAGCCCAAGCACCTGGGCCATCCTCCACTGCCCTCCGGGGCCACAGCAGAGAGCTGGACTGGAAGAGGAGCAACCAGGACCAGAACCCGGCGCCCATATGGGATGCCGGCACCACAGGCGGAGGATTAACCAAGTGAGCCACGGCACCGGCCCCTCCTAGTTTATTTTTTAAAAAATTATTTATGTATTTGAAAGAGAGGCAGACAAAGAGACAAAGACAGAAAGACGGAGAGTGATTTTCCTTCTGTTGTTTCACTCCCCAGATGCCTGCTATAGCAGTGGACAGAATAGGTTGAAGCTGGGAGTTCAGGTCTCCCATGGGGATGGCAGAGCTCCAACTACATGAGCATCACCTGCTGCATCACAGAGTATGCATTAGCAGGAAGTGGGAATCAGAAGCAAACCCACTAGAACCCACGCATTCTAATATGAGATGATGAGTTCCAAGTGCAACTGTTTAAAAAAATATATTTATTTGAAAGGCAGAGTTACAGAGAGAGAGAGAGAGAGAGAGAGAGAGAGAGAGCGAGTTTCCATTCACTGGTTCTCTCCCCAAATGGTAACAATGGCCAGAACTATAGGATGGAGTCTGGAACTCCATCTGGGTCTCCCTTGTGGATGTATCGGCCCAAGGACTTGGGCCATCTTCTTCGGCTTTTCCAGGAATATTAACAGGGAGCTGGATCAGAAGTGGAGCAGCTGGATGCGTATATGGGATGCCAGTGTCACAGGCTCCCCATGTGGTGTCTCCACTGCTGTACCAAACTTCAACTCCCTATTATGCTTTCTTAAAATAGAGTTCAGGCCGGCTCCATGGCTTAACAGGCTAATCCTCCGCCTTGCGGTGCCGGCACACCGGGCTATCCCAGTTGCCCCTCTTCCAGGCCAGCTCTCTGCTATGGCCCGGGAAGGCAGTGGAGGATGGCCCAAATCCTTGGGCCCTGCACCCACAAGGAAGACCAGGAGAAGCACCTGGCTCCTGGCTTCCGATCAGCGAGATGCGCCGGCCGCAGCGGCCATTGGAGGGTGAACCAATGGAAAAGGAAGACCTTTCTCTCTGTCTCTCTCTCTCACTATCCACTCTGCCTGTCAAAAAAAAAAAAAAGTAGAGTTCAACAGGGGCAGTTCCCTACTAGTGAACACCCCGCACCCCGGGTACAGCAGGTGATGGCTCTAGTATTGGGTCCCTGCCATGTACATGCGGAACCCACATTGAGTTCCTCACTTTAGCCTGGCCCAGCCCTGGCTGTTGCAGGCATTTGGAACTGAGCTAGCAAATGCAAGCTCTCATCTCTGTCTTTCTGTTTCCTTCACTGTCTACTTGCCTTTAAAATAAATGAAAATAAATAAGTAATTTTTTTAAAAATTAGAAGTTACAATTTTTTTAAAAGATTTATTTATTTATTCGAAAGAGTTACACAGAGAAGGAGAGGCAGGGTGGGGTGGGGGTCTTCTATCCACTGGTTTACTCCCCTATTGGTCGCAATGGCTGGAGGCTGTGCCAATCCAAAGCCAGGAGCCAGGAGCTTCAAGATTTATTTATTCATTTAAAAGTCAGTGTTAAGAGAGAGGGAGAGACAGAGAGAGATCTTCCATCTGCTGGTTCACTCCCCAGATGGCTGCAATGGCCAGATCTGTGCCGATCTGAAACCGGGAGCCAGGAACTTCCTCCAGGTCTCCCACACAGGTTCAGGGGCCCAAGGACTTGGTCCATCTTCTATTGCTTTCCCAGGCCATAGTAGAGAGCTGGATCGGAAATGGAACAGCCAGGATACGAACCGGTGCCCATATGGGATGCTGGCACTGTAGGCTGTGGCTTTACCTGCTACGCCACTGCACTGGCCCAGAAGTTGCATTTTGAAGTGTAATATGTTTATTATTAAAAAAAATATATCTTGGTGGGACTGGTGCTGTGGTGTAACTGGTAAAGCTGCCGCCTGCAGTACCTATATCCTATATGGGTGCTGGCTCATGTCTTGGCTGCTCCTCTTCTGATCCAGCTCTCTGCTGATGGCCTGGGAAAGCAGTAGAAGATGGCCCAAGTCCCTGGGCCCCTGTACCCACGTAGGAGACTTGAAGAAGCTGCTGGCTCCTAGCTTCGGATCGGCTCAGCTCTGGCCATTGTGGCCATCTGAGGAGCAAATCAGTGGATGGAAGACCTTTCTCTTTGTCTCTCCCTTTCTGTCTGTAACTCTGCTTCTCAAGTAAATAAATCTTAAAAAAAAAAAAAAAAAAAAAAAAACCTTGTGGGACAGTGCTGTGGCGTAGTGGGTAAAGCTGCTGCCTGCATCCCATATGGGCGCTGGTTTTAATCCTGGCTGCTCTTCTTCTGAACCAGCTCTCTGCTATGGCCTGGAAAAGCAGCCGAAGATGGCTCAATTGCTGGGGTCCCTGCACCCATGTGGGAGACCCAGAAGAAGCTCCTGGATCCTGACTTTGGATCAGCCCAGCTCCGGCTGTTGTGGCCACTTGGGGAGTGACCCAGCAGATGGTTCTCCCTCTCTCTCTTTCTGACTCTGCCTCTCTATAACTCTGCCTTTCAAATAAATATTTGTTAAAAACTTGTTTACATAGAAAAAATGTAAAAGTTAAAATAAGGTGATTCTGTGAGCAGTGATCACCACTATTAACATATTGGTGTGTATCTTTTTAAAAATATACATGTGTTTTCAAATTATATGTTTTTGGTTTTGTTTTTAATTTTAAAAGAATATTTTTTATTTATTTGAAAGAGAGAGTGATAAGAGAGACATCTTCCACCCACTGTTCTACTGCCCAAATGGCCACAAGCCAGGAGTCAGGAGCTTCATCCAGGTCTCCCACATGGGTGCAGGGGCCAAGCATTGGGGCCATCTTCTGCTGCTTTCCCAGCTGCATTAGCAGTGAGCGGGATTGGAAGTGGAGCAGCCAGGACTTGAATCGACACCTATATAAGATGCCAGTGCTGTAGGCAGCAGCTTAACCTGCTATGCCAAACCGATGGCCCCCTGTTGTGTTTTCTGTTTGTTTGAATTGAAGAGTGAACTCCCATCTGCTAGTTCACTTCCCAAATACCTATAATGCCTGGGACTGAGTGAGGCCTGGCCCAATCCATGAGCCAGGAATTCAGTGCAGGTCTCCCACATGGGTGACAGGAACTCATCCACTGCCGCTTCCCAGGGTCTGCATTTTCCGGAAGTGGGAGTCAGGAACTGGGGGTAGTTGAGCCCAGGTGCTCTGACACGTGATACAGTCATCTGAACTGCTAGGCCAGACACTTACCCCAAACACATACCTTTTCACTGGGTCATACAGTGTGCTATGGCTTACATGTTGTCACATGTTGGTCCCCTAAGAGTTCAAGTGCTAGAAGCTTGGTCCCCAGTATGGAAAGATCGAGGTAAGGAAAACTTTAAGAGGCAAGGCCTGGTGGAAGGAGGTTAGGTCATAGGGCTCCATCCTCATGGATATTCATTCTGTCTTTCAGGAGTTGGTCGTATCTTGTGGGACTGAATCAGTTCCCATGAGAATGGGTGGGTATAGAGTGAGCCACCCTATGTGCATGCTCCTTCCCCCCATGGCTGGTTTCCTTCTTGCTTCTCTGCTGTGATGTGACAAAGCCCGAGGCTCTCACCAGGATGCTGCCAGAATCATGAGCAAAATAAACCTCTTCACAACTAACCCAGTCTCAGGCACTATGATATAGAAACATAAAGGAGATGACACTGTGTATTGTTTTCATTTAATACAAATATCTTCCCAAGTCAGTATCATTCAATACTTTTCATCCTTTTAAATTTTATTTTTTAATAAATAAAATATTTACATGATTAAAATTAAAAACAGCATGCAAAAGTATATTTAAGGATGTTTTGTTCCTATCCTTGTCCCTTAAATCTCATTCCCATCAATCTCTATCATAATCTTTTCATTAGTTTCTGCTTTATTCTTGCTGTGTTGTATTGTGTTGATTTCTGGGGTAGGGGGAGAGTATGCATATTCATATTTCTCTTTTCTTTATGCAAAAGACATCATATCATCTGGTAGTTTACACTTTTCACTCCTTACTAATACATAGAAATCTCCCCCCCCTTTTTTTTAAATATTTGTTTATTTATTCAAAAATCAGAGTTACAGAGGGAGAGAGAAAGAGCAAGATCTTCTCTCTGCTAGTTCATTCCCTAGATGGCTGCAAGAGCAAGGGCTGGACCAGGCCAAAGCCAGAAGCCAGGAGTTTCTTCTAGATCTCCCACATGGACACAGGGGCCCAAGTACCTGGACCATCTTTTGCTGCTTTTCCCAGACCATTAGTTGGGAGCTGGATCAGAAGTGGGGCAGCTGGGACACAAACTGGCGCCCATAAGGGCTGCTGACCATTCAGGGGGAGGCTTTCTTCATTATGCCACAGTGCCAGCCCACCTTGTTGTTTTTAAGGTTACATGATATTCCATTGCGTAAATTTTTTAAAACAAAGATCAAATTTCAATAAAACAAAAACCAAATAAACTTAGTTGTATAACAGGTCATATCACCTCAGAGAAAATTAATTTAATAATTTTGAGCATAGATTTTTCACAGTGAACATGTAGTGCAATATGACTGGATTATAAAAGCTACAAGGAAATATTAAAATTTCACTTAGACTTGTTTTTGGTAGTGATGTTGGTGTTTCAACTCTGAAACTCTTGTTTGACACAGGGAAGAGCAAATGATTGGTAGTGAGAATTGGAGTTTCCACTGTGGGAGGAGAAAATATACATTTTTAATGGGGAAGGTGAGAAAAGACCTCATGGCGTTGCATTTGAACTGGAGGAGTCAGTGCTAACTTACGGTTTCCATTTTGTTTCTAAGAGAATTTCTTTTGTCCACTGAAATGACACGGAGCATTGACAACCTAGAAAAGTCTCTAAATATTTTCTACTCTCAAGAACGAGAACCCTTTAGAGAAGTAGTGGAGTCCAGATGTGAAGCAGAGAAAAGAGCCACGCAAGCCTGCACTGTTTGGTTCTGAGGTTGCATCACGGACAAAGGAGCTGAGGAAGGATCAATATGCACATCAAAAGCATAATGATGGTAAAAGTTTAGTGCACACTTGTTTCTCCAATTTGTTGTCCCAGGAGTTCACTGTAAGAGGGAACTTCCAAAAGAGTGTGGACAAATCCCTGACATTGGGCTGGTGGAAACAACTAGATATTTATTGGAATGCGTAGAGCAAGAGGCCCAGCAGCTGTCACCTACCTAATTTCTGTATTCCCCGAGGAAGTCAGGGCAGTGCCTCTTAGGGTTCTGAGGAGTGAGCACTGCCTGAGGAGCTCTGTGCAGGCTTTGGTTGGTCCACAGTGCATGTGACCTTCCTTTGGTCTCTGAGAGGGGCCAGCGTGTTTCCCTCTGGCTCTGCAGGCCTGCATTTCAGCGCCACCCCCTTATATGTCAATCCAGCATGCCCGTGTTGTCTGTTGTATCTGGTGTGCCTCAGTCTGCAGCCCCTCCCCTATCACCTGCCTGCCTGGCTGCGCCCAGGTGGGGAAAGGGTCTGCGGAGTCCAACAGCTCTGTAAATAAATGTTAAATGATTTCCACTGGTATCCGTCTAGATCCTGATTCACACCTTTTAAAGTAACTGGTGCCATTCACAAAAATCAGCTCCCTGGAGGGTATGAATGCACCTGAAAGACCAAACTATTAAACATGTAAGGGGGGGCCATTGTGGTGCAGTGTATTAGGCCTCCACTTGGGACACTCACATCCCACTTCCAAGTACCTGTTCAAGTCCCTGCTGATCCACTTCTGATCCAAGTCCCTGCTGGTGTGCCTGGGAGGCAGGGGATGATGGCTCAGGTACCTGGGTTCCTGACATGTGGGACACCTGGGAGGAACTCCTGACTCCTGACTTCAGCCTGCCCTCACCTGGCCTGTTGTGGCCATTTTGTGCATAAACCAAGGGATGGAAGATCGCCTTCTCTCTCTCATTCTGCCTTTCAAATAATCGTTTTAAAAAGAGAGAAAGAGAGGCTTTTTTTTAAAATTGTATGCATTAATATTCTCAGGGTGAAGGAAGATTTCTTAATCTAGTTTCAAAACCATCAATTGTAAAGAAAAAAAAAGGTAAATTAGTCTAAATTAAATATAAGAAATTGTGCTCATCCAAAAACATCATAAAAAGAGTAGAAAGATGGACCGCCACTTACAATACATATTAACTCACAAAGGGTTCCTAATCTAATTATATAAAGATATCTTAAAAATCAATAAGTAAAAAAAGGCAATCAACTGGAAAAAATTGGACAAGAGGACTCACAAGGACATTTAAATGTTAAATTGCTCTCAAAATATGAATGTGAATATTGTTGGTAATCATTGAGATGCACATGGAAACAGACAAGCTACAACACCTCCATTTGACAGAATGCAAAGATTGATCATGGGAAGCTTGGTAAATAAATTGTTGTTATGTCCAGAAAACAAAATATTCTCCTTTCAAGAAATTGCATAAATTAAAGATACATACGATATAATGTAGGAATCCTTTTGTAAGATATTATTCATTTATTATTATTTGAAAGGTAGAGAGACAGACAGAAAGGAGAGAGAGATTGTCCATCCTCTGGTTCTCTCCTAAATGCCCACAAGGGCTAGGGCTGAACCAGGCAAAAGCCAGGAGCTGGGAACTTAATCCAGATCTCCCATGTGGGTAGCAGGAACCCAATGACCAGAGCCATTATCAAGGTGTCCCAGGTCCTCATCAGCAGGGAGCTGCAGTCAGAATCAGGGATAGAACTTAAACAAGACACTCTGATTTGAGACATGACATCCCAGGCAGTGTCTTAACTGCTGTGCCAAATTCCATGGCGGTCTCCCTAACCAGCATTTTAACCAGCAGGCCAACTACCTGCCCCAAAACACATTTTAAAATATAAAAGGGCAGGTGCTTATCCTAACTGGTTAAGATGCACAGAACCTCTGCTTCCCACATGACAGTACCTGGGTTTGATATTCCTTTCCCAACTCCACCTTTCTGCTAATGCACACCTTTGAGGCAGTAACTGATGGCTCAAGTACTTGAGTGCCTGCTAACCACGTGGGAGACCCGTATTGAGTTCCTGCCTATTTGTGGGCATTTTAGGGGTGAACCAGCAACTGTGTTGTGGAACCAGGAGTTCCCAGCACAGTTTATTCCAAGTTCTTAGCTTAGAGTGAGAGTTGAATTCAAAGCAGAGACAGAGATAAGTGGCAAGCAGCAAAGCAGGATGTTTTGTTTTTGTTTTAATTTTTAAAAAAGATTTATTTATTTACTTGAAAGAGTTACACAGAGAAAAAAGGAGAGGCAGAGAGAGAGAGAGAGAGGTCTTCTATCACTGGTTCACTCCCCAGTGGGCCACAATGGCTGGAACTGTGCCTGTCCAAAGCCAGGAGCCAGGAGCTTCTTTCAGGCCTCCTACGTGGGTGCAGGGGCCCAAGGACTTGGCCATCTTCTCTGCTTTCCCAGGCCATAGCAGAACTGACCAGAAGTGGAGCAACCAGGACTCGAACCGGTTCCCATATGGGATTCTGCCACTGCAGACTGGAACTTAACCCACTGCACCACAGTGCCAACCCCAGTATGTACAATCTTAATGTGTCTGTTAAAACTCTTAAAGATTGGGGCTGGTGTTGTGATGCAGTGGATTGAACAGCCACCTGTGACACTGGCACCTCATATGGGCACCAGTTTGAATCCTGGCTGCTCTACTTTTGATCCAGCTCCTAGCCAATGCACCTAAGGAAGGCTACAGAAGATGGCCCAAGTGCTTGGACCCAAGCTACCCATGTGGAAGACAAGGAGGGAATTCTAGGCTCCTGGTTTCAGCCTAGCCCAACCCTGGCTGTTGAGGCCATTTGGGAAGTAAACTAGTGGATGGAAGATAGATTCTCTCTCCACCCCCGCTCTCCATCTCTCTCTCCCCTGTCTCTCTGTAACTCTGCCTTTCAACTAACTAACTAAATAAATATTTTTAAAAAATTTAAAAATTATTTGTAAAAGCATGTAATTACCATACAAGTCAGGTTAGTAGTTATCTGTCTCTGAGAAGAGATTAAAATCAAGAGGGAATGCTAGTAATGTTGCATTTCCTGACTCAGGTAGTACATAATGAGTATGTAATTTATGATGATTGATTATTCTGCAATGCATATTTTATGTATTTTTTGTATGTGCATTGTATTTAAGTTTAATTTTGTTTCCAGGCCTATATATTTTGTTGTTGTTATTGTAGTCCTTCTGCTAATCAAAATGCCATTTTATTTTTTTATGGGTATCTTTACAGTTAGACTTTATATGTTTCCATTCACCCTCACCTTTGCTTGAATAATATTTATTGCTTCCCTGCTATACAACACAGGTTGTGTCTTCTTCCTCCTGTCTCACTTCCTTCTCTTTCTATATCCAAATTCAATTAATAGGGGGCTGGTGCTGTGGCGTAGTAGGTTAAGCCTCTGCCTGTGGTGCCAGCATCCCATATGGCGCCAGTTTAAGTTCCAGCTGCTCCATTTCTGATCCTGCTCCCTGTTAAGGTCCTGGGAAAGCAGTGGAAGATCCCCCAGTGCTTGGACACCTGCACCCACATGGGAGACCCAGAGGAAGCTCCTAGCTCCTGGCTTCGACCTGGTCCAGCCGTGTCTGTTGCGGCCATTTGGGGAATGAACCAACAAATGTGAGACCTTTCTCTATGTCTCTCCCTCTGTCTGTAACTCTGCCCCTCAAATAAATAAATAAATAAATAAATCTTTTTTTAAAAAATGCAATCGATGACATTACCTGATCAGGGCTCCCCTTTGTGCCATTAAATGCACTTATCCTTCTTCTACTTGATTTGTCTCCCTTAGACGGTACCTTTTGATCCTCTTGAACTACAAGACAAGGCTTTCCAGACTTACTCTACTTCCAAATTCTCTTCCCCTTCTCCTTTCTTTAATTTTTTAAAAATTTTTTGACAGGCAGAGTGGACAGTGAGAAAGAGAGACAGAGAGGAAGGTCTTCCTTTTGCCGGTGGTTCACCCTCCAATGGCCGCCCCGGGCGGCGCGCTGCAGCCAGTGCACCACGCTGATCCGATAGCAGGAGCCAGGTGCTTCTCCTGGTCTCCCATGGGGTGCAGGGCCCAAGGACTTGAGCCATCCTCCACTGCACTCCCTGGCCACAGCAGAGAGCTGGCCTGGAAGAGGGGCAACCGGGACAGAATCCGGTGCCCCGATCAGGACTAGAACCCGGTGTGCCGGCGCCGCAAGGCAGAGGATTAGCCTGTTGAGCCACAGCGCCGGCCCCTTCTCCATTTTTTTCATGTAGTCCAAGCCTGCCTATATTGTCTGAGCATGGAATATTCCATCTCCCTCATTCCCACCTTTACTCTTCCTAGTCCTAATCTTATTTTTGGTTGTTTGTTTCAGATCTAGAGTTAAAAACATTCAATTCTCATTGCCAGATGAGTAAAATTGTCCTGTGTTCCCTTGGCGAGCTGTAGCTCATTCACCAGTAGGTAACCGGTAGATTCATATAATCGATGCTTTCTGTGCTCTTGTTGGATTAAGTTTGTTTGTCTTCACCTGAATGTTTGAAGGACAGTTTGGCTGAATATAAAATACTCTTTGGCTCAGTTGCTTCCTTTGCGTACACTGCATGCATTATTTCACTGCGTTCTGGCCTTCCCCGTTGCCGCCGGGAAGTCTATGCCAATCCGAATTCTTTCCCTTTTAAACGATCTTAACTCTCTACCTGGGTCACCAAATGCTTCTTCCTTGGAATGTGGATCCATTTACATTTTTCTTGAATGTACTTATTGATTGTTTGTTCTGATGCTTCTTTGGATGAGTGTTCTCTTTCCTTTGCAAGATAGGGCTGCTGAAACGAATGGACAAGGGCCTTGCCAAGAACAAAGACAGAAACCAAGGATTTTCATGCTGTACCCCCAGCCAGCCCCTTTTAAAGATTTATTTTATTTAGTTGAAAGACAGAATGGTAGTGAGAGGGAGTCAGAGAGAGTGAGAGAAAGAATTTACTTTTTCTGGTTCACACCCCAAATGGCTGCAATGGCCAGTGCTGAATCAAGCCAAAGTCAGGAGCCTGAAACTCCATTTGGGCCTCCCATGTGGGTAGCAGGGGCCTAACCACGTGGGCCATCTTCTGCTGCTTTCCCAGATGCATTAACCGGGAGCTGGATTGGAAGTAGAGCAGCCCGGACTCAAACCGGCACTCTGATATGGAGTGCTGGCACTGCGGGTGGCAGCTTCACCTGCTGCACCACAATGCTAGTCCCCACACTCGCCCCTTTTTAAGAGATATTCTCACTGTGCTCCAGAATAACCCTGCTTCTCATTAACTGCTTAATAGGCCTTTGCTAGGTAACAGTATGAAGTAAAATAAAGCATAACTGACATTCAATGAATGTGCACACTTTAAATATAATATTTGATGAATTTTGACATAGATAATTTTGATAGAGGGTATTTTAAAAAGGTCATAGAAGGGGCCGTCGTCATGGTGTAGAAGGTTAAGCCTCTGCCTATAGTGTTGGCATCCCATATGGGTGCCGGTTCAAGTCCTAGCTGCTCCACTTTTGATCTAGCTCTCTGCTAATGCACCTGGGAAAGCAGTGGAAGATGGCCTAAGTACTTGTGCCCCTGTACCCACATAGGAGACCTGGAAGAAGCTCCTGGCTCCTGGCTTCAGCCTGGCCCAACCCCAGCTGTTGTGGCCATTTGGGGATGAACCAGCGGATGGAAGATCTCTGTCTCTCCCTCTCTCTGTAATTCTGCCTCTGAAGGAAAGACAGAAAGATGAATGGAAAGATGGATGGAAGCAAGGAAAGAAAGGAAATTCATGGAAACATGGAATTAAGACAATATGCATTTTCCATGAACTTGAGAAGACCTGCTGTATAGGAGCCCTAGGTTGGGATCTAAGAAGTGGGAGTACACATGCTCCCTGGTGTCATTTTCTCCAAAATTCACGTTGAAACCTGGTCCCAAAGGCAGTGGTATTGAGAGGTGAGAGCTTCAGGAGGCGATTAGGTCCAAAGGGCTCTCTCTGCCTCACAAAAGGGCCAGAGGGAACTGGCCACGTTCTCGTTTCCCTTTCGCCTTCCACTATGTGTGGACACAGGGTGCTCCCCAGGTGATGCAGCTTTCCAGGCACCATCTTGGAAGGAGACACCAAACTCTCACCAGACAGCAATTTGATCTTCAATTTCCCAGCCCCCAGAATTGTGAGAAAAAAATTTTTTTCTTTTTAAATAAATTACCCAGTCTCAGGTGTTTGGTTATAGCAGCACTAATAAATCCTCTTTGACAATTTCATTTGAGTGCTAACTCTGAGAAGAAAAGCAATCCCAACCTTTCTCCAAAGGAAACTGAAGAATACACACAAGAGAATGCCTACTAATTCAGCTACAGTCCTCCAAACACAAGTCTGAGGTTTGGCCAAAACTTGGCTTCAAGTCTTTCTTTCTATTGGTGTTGGTACGTCTGCTTACATTTTATAGAATGTTCTTTTGAAACCTAATTCTTTGTTAAAAGTGTTTAGATATGTAACACATAATTAAAACTTATTTTTATTATCTATTGTTAAATGGACCAACTTTTGAAAGCCTCCTTGAGAATTTAAAAATGCAACCTACCACCATAATAAAGGAATCATCACAGTCCTTTAAAACTCCACACAGAGGGGCCAGTGTTGTGTTGCAGCAGGTTGAGCCACTGCCTTCAACTCCAGCTTCCCGTATTCATGCTGCTTCAAGCCTTGGCTGCTCCACTTCCAATCCAGCTCTCTGCCAATGGCCTGGGAAAGCAGCAGCAGATGACCCAAGTGCTTGGGCCCTGTACCCACGTGGAAAACCTGAATGGAGTTCCTGGCTCCTGACTTCACCTTTGGGAGCTCAACTAGTGGGTGGAAGAACTTTTTTCTCCCTCTCTTTCTCCTCTTCTCGCTCTGCCTTCTGCCTTTCAAATAAAATAAATAACTCTTAAAAAAAAAAAAAAAAGAACTGTACAGGGGCCAGTGCTATGGCTTATCGGGTAAGGCCGCTGCCTGCAGTGCCAGAATCCTAAACGAGCGCCAGTTCAAGTCCTAGCTGCTCTACTTGTGATCCAGCTCTCTGCTATGGCCTGGGAAAGCAGTAAGGATGGCCCAAGCCCTTGGGCCTCTGCACCTGAGTGGGAGACCTAGAAGAAGCTCCTGGCTCCCAGCTTTGGATCAGCACAGCTCTGGCTATTGGCGGCCATCAGGGGAGTGAAGCAGAGGATGGAAGACCTCTCTCTCTCTCTGCCTTTGCCTCTCTGTAACTCTGCCTTTCAAATAAATAAATCTAAAAAAATTAAGCTGTACATAGAATAAAATTTTTAAATTGTTGTCAAGGTTCTGGGAAACCAGCTTATAATTTTATGTATTTATATATTACAGTCAGTGTTTTTAAAAAATTATTTTACTTATTTGAAAGGCAGATTAGAGAGAAAGAGGGAGAGAAGGAGGGAGGAGAGAGAGGGATATATGTATATATACATATATATATCTTCCATCTGCTAGTTCACTCTCCAAACAGCCACAATGGCCAGGGCTGGGCCAGGCCAAAGCCAGAAGCCAGAAGCTTCATCCAAGTCTGCCACATGGGTTCAGGGGCCTAAGCACCTGGGCTATTTTCTGCTGCTTTCCCAGGCTCATTACCAGGGAGCTGGAAAGGAAGTGGAACAGCCAGGACTTGAACCAGCACCCATATGGGATGCTGGCACTGCAGGAGGTGGCTTAACTGACTGTGCCACAATGCTGGCCCCTACAGTCATTTATTTTCATTTTATATGAAAGGCAGAGAGAGACAGAGAGAGAAACTTCTTCCAACCACTGGTTCCTTCCTCAAATGCCTGTGACAGCCAGACATGGGCCAGGCTGTAGCCAGGAATCTGGAAATCAGTCCAGATCTCCTATGCGGGTGGCAGGACCCCAGCTACTTAAGCCAGCACCAGCTGCAGGAGCAGGAAGCAGGACTGGACTCAAACCCAGGCATTCCATTATTTGCTGTAGGTCTCCCAAGCAGTGTCTTAACTGCTGCACCAACGCCTGCCCTGGTTACAGTACGTTACTGGGAAATTTATTGAGGAGGCAGTGAGGAAGAGAAGGGGAGAGCCACATAAGACAGACAAAGAGCTCCCATCTGCTGTTACTCCGCAAATGCTACAATAGCCAGACTGGCAAGCCTGGGTCAAAGCTGTTAGCCTGGAATCCACGTGAGTGGCAAGGACCCTGTCACTTGAGCACAGCTATTGGAGTGTATGATCCAGAAGCTGGCATAAGGAGCAGAACTGAGACTTGAACATAGATGCTCCCATATGGGATGTGAGCATCCTAACGAAGGCTTTCACTGCTAGGCCAAATGCCCATCCTCAGGTAATAGGGCATATAAATTACAGGTTTTTTAAAAAAATATTTATTTATTTATTTGAAAGGCAGAGAGAGAGAGAGAGAGAGAAATAGGGAGAAAAGAGAGGTCTTCCATCTGCTGGTTCACTTCCCAAATGGCTGCAATGGCCAGAGCTGGGTCCATCTGAAGCCAAGAACCAGGAGCTTCTCTGGGTCTCCCACATGAGACAGCCCACATGGGTGCAAAGCACTTGGGCTGTCTTCACTGCTTTCTGAGGGGAAAATCAGGGAGCTGGATCAGAAGTGGAGCAACTGATACTCAAACTGGCACCCATATGGGATGCTGGCAACACAGGTGATGGCTTTACCCACTATGCCACAGTGTGGTCCCTAAATTAATTTTATGTTCATAAAACTGTTCATTTTTCTTTTTTTTTTTTTTTTTTTTTACACAGGCAGAGTTAGTGAGAGAGAGAGAAACATAGAGAAAGGTCTACCTTCCATTGGTTCACCCCCCCGATGGCTGCTACAGCCAGCGAATTGCACCGATCTGAAGCCAGGAGCCAGGTGCTTCTCCTGGTCTCCCATGTGGGTGCAGGGACCCAAGCACTTGGGCCATCCTCCACTGCACTCCTGCACCACAGCAGAGAGCTAGACTGGAAGACGAGCAACCGGGACAGAACCGGCGCCCCAACTGGGACTAGAACCCGGAGTGCCAGCGCTGCAGGTGGAGGATTAGCCTAGTGAGCTGCGGCGCCAGCCTATTTTTCTTTATAAATAACTCCAGGACATTGTGGCCAATCTCCAGAAGTTTTTATACATTAATAAAACAGAGAAATTAAACTCCACAAAACTAGTAGGTATATCAAAATTTTTGCATAGATTAAATAAATGCTCTCTTTATGGAGGGGGTTCAGCAAGCTTTCCATGGGTGCAATGTTGCTTTGCCAAAACTTAAATAGGGTACATGATATTGGGTGCTCTCTAGAATTTGTGCGCAGCCAAGGTTTGTAGCACCTTTTCAGTAACACATGTTTAGCTGCCCTTGCTGAAGCCATCAGCAGGAACTCACTGCTTAGATCAGTGCCACCCAATGCAGAATGAATAAAATATGAGCCGCAGTTTTAAGATTTTCTAACTGTCACATTAAAAAAGAAACAGGTAAAATTAATTTTAGTGTTTTTATTGATCCAAACTACCCAAAATATTGCCATCTTAACAAACCAATAATACAAAGTATTAATATGTTATTCTTTTAATGCTAAGTCTTCAAAATCCAGCACATGTCAGTTCTGACCAGCCACATTTCTAGTGGGCAATAGCCATATGGACCTGTGGCTACCGCACTGAGCAGTGCAGACTCAATTAACTTCTGCATTAGCCACTCCTCAAGGTGATACTCAGGGTGAGAAAGTGAAGATTCCGGGACTTCTCATCCCCACAGTTGCTCACTCAGAGTTTTTAAAATGAATTTTATTTTTTAGAGCAGTTATAAACTTAACAGGAAAAGTGGGTGGAGGGGCTGGCGCTGTGGTGCTGGTTAAAACCCTGGCCTGCAGCTCCGGCATCCCATATGAGCACTGGTTCGAGTCCCAGCTACTCCACTTCTGATTCAACTCTCTGCTAGTGTGCTTGAGAGGGCAGTGGAGGATAGCCCAAGTCCTTGGGTCCCTGCACCCTCATGGGAGACCCGGAAGAAGCTCTTGGCTCCTGGCTTCGAATTGACTCAGCTTTGGCCATTGTGGTCATTTGGGGAATGAACAAGTAGATGGAAGACCTCTCTCTCTGTCTCTACTTCTCTCTGTAACTCATGTCTTTCAAATAAATAAATCTTTAAAAAAAAAAAAAAAAACGGTGCAAAGTACAGAGCATTACGCTGCACTCCCTGCCTGCTGCCTCACACAGTTGCCCCACTACAAACGTCCCATACCACAATGATACATTTGTCACAATCAGTGAACCTACATTAACAGGTCATTATCATCTACGGTTCATAGCTTACAGTAGGGTTGGCTTTGGTGTTTACCTCCTACGGGTTTTGACAAATGTGTGATGATAATTATTCATTAGTTTCCTTCTTTCCTTCTCTCTCTCTTTCTTTCTTTTTTTAATTTATTTATTTGACAGAGTTAGACAGTGAGAGAGAGAGAGACAGAGAGAAAGGTCTTCCTTCAGTTGGTTCACCCTCCAAATGGCCGCCACAGCCGGAGCTAAGCCAATCCGAAGCCAGGTGCTTCCTCCTGGTCTCCCATGCAGGTGCAGGAGCCCAAGCACCTGGGCCATCTTCCACTGCCTTCCCAGGCCACAGCAGAGAGCTGGACTGGAAGAGGAGCAGCTGGACTAGAACCCGGTGCCCATATGGGATGCTGGCGTCACAGGTGGAGGATTAACCAAGTGAGCCATGGCGCCGGGCCCTCATTAGTTTCATATATCATAGTTTCACTGCCCTAAAAAATTTCCTGTGCTCTGCCTATCCGTCTTCCCTTTCCCTCAAGACCTGGAAATCACTGATCTTTTCACTGTCTCCAGTTTTTCCTTTTCCAGGATGCCAAGTAGCTGGAATCATAGAAGATGACGTTCGGGGCTGGCATCATAGCGTTCTGGGTTAAGCTGAAGCCTGCAACTTGGCATCCCATATGAGCACCACTAAGTCCTGGAGCTCCACTTCCGATCCAGGTCCCTGCTAATGGCCTTGGAAAAGCAGCGGAAGATGGCCCAAGTGCTTAAGCCTTTGCCATCCACATGTGACACCCAGATGAAACTTCAGCTTGGCACAGTCCTAACCATTGCAGCAATTTAGGTAGTGAACCAACAAACAGGAGATCTTGCTCTCTGTCTCTCACTCTCTCATTGTAACTCTGCCTTTCAAATGAGTAAATAAATCTTTAAAAAAGTAAATAAATAGATTTTAAGAAATAAGATTCAGAAAAAGAACATGATGTATATGCAGCCTTGTATGAATTTGTTTCCCCAATATTTCTTCTTTTCTTTTTTAAGAAAGATTTATTTTATTTATTCGAAAGGCAGAATTCAGAGAGAGAGAGGGATAGATGATAGATAGATAGATAGATATAGATAGATATAGATAGATAGAGCTCTTCCATCTACTCGTTCACTCCCCAGATGGCCACAACGGCCAGACTGGACCAGGCCAAAGCCAGGAACCTCTCCAGGTCTCTCATGTGGGGGCAGGGACCCATCCTCTGCTGCCTTCCCAGGCATATCAGCAGGGAGCTAGATTGGAAGCAGAGCAGGCAGGATTCAAATTGGTGCCCACATAGGACGCCAGGGCTGCAGGCCACATCTCAAACCCTCATGGCACAGCACCAGCCCCTCCCCAATCTCTTTCTTTCACATCTTAATAGTTCATTTGGGTTTTTTTTGTTTGTTTGTTTGTTTGTTTGTTTTTGACAGGCAGAGTGGATAGTGAGAGAGAGAGACAGAGAGAAAGATCTTCCTTTGCCGTTGGTTCACCCTCCAATGGCCGCCACGGCCGGCGCACGGCACTGATCCAAAGCCAGGAGCCAGGTGCTTCTCCTGGTCTCCCATGCGGGTGCAGGACCCAAGCACTTGGGCCATCCTCCACTGCACTCCCAGGTCCTGGAAGAGGGGCAACCGGGATAGAATCCGGCGCCCCAGCTGGGACTAGAACCCAGTGTGCCGGCGCCACAAGGCGGAGGATTAGCCTGTTAAGCTACGGCGCCGGCTAATAGTTCATTTGTTTTTAGAGCTGAGTGCTACCCCACTGTGTGGATGTGCCAGAGTTTACTTATCCTTTAGCTACTGAAGGATGTCATGATTGCTTTCAGGCTCTGGAAATCAAGACTAAAGCTGCTGTCATTCCGGGGCCCTGGCTGCAGTTTCCACAGGGTCCCAGCACGCAGGCCAGCTGTGTGGAACATTTCAGTTTGATGAGCAGCCTGCATCCTGCTGCTGCGAGCCTCTCACCCGGCCACTGATGAGTGGGTCCTGCTTTTCACCAGGCCCAGCCTCCCATGGTGCTGTTTGAGCTTACTCCTGACTTCTCTGTGCAACAGGAACTCCATGCCAGGCTGCTGTTGATTGATTCCTGGTCAAATCAATCACATTCAGGCTCTGCCAGCTCCCTGATCGGTTCAAGTAGAATACCTCATTAGTGTACAACTCGACCAATCAGGTGAACATCTTCCTTTAGACGCACATAAAAATCCTGAGTCAGGCAGTCCTTGCCGGCAGCCCCTTTGTGGGCAGCTCCTGCCCGCTGCCAGGAGCTCTCTGCTGCTTTCAATACAGTTCCTTTGCGTCGCTCACTCTTCTTTGTTTGCGTGCCTCATTCTTCGTGGTCATGAGACAGAGAACCCAGTGGAGAAGAGGAGCTGTGACACAGAAGACGGCAACACAAAAGAGCTGCGGCTCAGAGAGCTGAAACCAAAGGAAGCCAGGCCATCTCTACAGAATCCAGCGGGAAGAATCTGCCACATGTCCTGGGGATGAGCGATTGCGGGGGCAGGTTCCGCCTGCGACACTGTAGGCATCCACCTGCAGGTTTTGTGGGGACAGATGCTGAATGTACGCTAAGAGCATGTCTGGTAACTGCCCGGCTCTTCCAAGGGGGCTGTACCGCTCCACACTCCCGGCAGCACCGAACGCGAGCTCCCGCTGCTGCATGTCTGCACCAGCATTTGTGGTTGTCCACATACTGGGTTTTGGCCTTTCGGCAACCAAGTGTGTAGGATGTGGGCAGAAAAAAAGGGGCCCTGGGACCAGGCCAAGAATCTGAAACAGCTTGCAAGAACATACCCTCCCGAGGGTGTTTTTCAGTCCATGTTCCAGGAAAGCAACATTGTACTCAGACTGGGCCAAAGCTTCCCAAGAAAGGCTTATCACAGCAAAAATCCAGCTTTGGTGAAGTTATTTATTATTATTATTATTTGAAAGAGAGTTACAGAGGGAGAGAGAGAGAGACAGAGAGAGAGGTCTTCTATCCACTGGTTCACTCCCCAAATGGCTGCAATGGCTGGGGCTGGGCCAGGCTGAAGCCAGGAGCTTCATCCAGGTCTGCCACATGGATGCAGGGGCCCAAGCACTTGGGCAGTCCTTCGCTGCTTTCCCAGGCACATTAGCAGGGAGCTGGATTGGAAGTGGAGCAGGCGGGACTCAAGCCAGCGCCTCTATGGGATGCTGACCTTGCAGATACTACACCACAACGCCAGCCCCACTTTGTACAACTTGAATACTGCCCTAACCCTTGCTGTAACAGTCCTCACAAACTGCTTCCCCAGGAGGCAGTTTCTTTTCTTCTCTTTCCCTTTGGAGAACCTTGTCTTTTCAATGCCTCTTTTACTTGTCCCAAGTGAACAACAACTTTCCTCTGGGTAGCTCCCACTTGAGCTGATCATGTTGTTGGGCAGCAGGCCTGCCTACTGCCTGTTGTCAGAAAACACTGAAGTCACCTTCTAAGAGAAGATTTACGATAATTGCAGGCTTGCAAGGAGAAGGGGCAACTATCAAAGCCCAAGTCAATCTCCCCATTCAGAGAGCGATTGGGGAGTTTCTGGAGCTGGAGTAAGTGGGGCACACCTGCATGCAAGTGGGTGGCAGAAGATGGGAGGTCTGGACGAGAAGTGCGAAGGTGCCTCTCCCTAAGCTGAGGGCTCGAAGCTGGCTGCTGACACGTCATAGGCGGTCTGTCGTTTACCATGTGACGGTCCACAAGGTGACACTCTGGTCACTCTGCGTTGATCTGCGCAGGCTCCAGTTACAATGTTGCTGCAGCCAGTTCTGTCTGGTTTTGCCAGGGACCCCAAAAAGACAGCTCAGCAGATTTTTAGCAACACAACTATTATGGGAATCAAGTTACTGTCCAACAGGCAGGCAAATGAGTGTTATGGCCTGTTAGTATGCTAGAGAGCTAAGGGAAGCCATTAAGAAAAGAGGGCATTTTGTGTTGTCTACAGTTTCATTTGTTCAGGTGGTACCCCAAGTGACAGACCCATTGTGCCTGCTAGCAACTCTTTTTTATTTAATTAAAAAACATATTTATTTGAGAGAGAAAGAGAGCCCATCTGCTGGTTCATTCCCCAAATGCCTACAAGGGCTGCAGGCAGGGTATAAAATCCAGGAGCTGGGAACTCAGTCCGGCTCTCCCACGTGGATAGCAAGAACCCAACTACTTGAGCCTCCACTGCTGCCTCCCAGGTCTGCATTAGCAGGAAGCTGGAGCCAGGAGCCAGGAGCAGGTCTTGAGTCCAGGCACCTGATGGGGGCACAGATGTCCTATCCAGTAGCTAAGGCTAGCCCAAATGCCCACCCATACAGTTCTAATGCACGTGCAGTGGTAACTCATTGTCTTTTTAGTTTGCAATTTCCCTTATTATGTATCATACTGATCATCTATCCATATGTTTATTCCTCATGCATTTATTTTCTTGTGGGGTATCTGCTCAGATCTTTGGCCTTATAAAGAACATGATGCTTTGTTTTCCTATTGTTCAGTTTTTAAAGTTCTCTGTATATTTTGAATATTGGTCCTTTTTCAGATTTTTTCTTTCAAATATTTTCTCCCAGTCTGTGGTCTTTTTGATGCAGGCGTGGAGGCAGCTAGCAAGGGGGAGCTGAGGTCATCAGTCCCCCGTCACAGCCTCGGACACTGACACTTGGCAGCCCTGCCTGCAGTGCCCAAATATGGCTCGGTGCCCCTGCAGTGGAAAACCTCCGCTTCCACACAATTAACACAGGAACTAGCACCAGCCAAAGACAAACCATGTGGCTGCATCCCCACAGTGACCTGTAGCTCATTAGAACATTATTATAATAAAATAACCATGGCCAACACACCTGTTCCCAGCATGCACCTGACACCATGGCATTTCTTAGTTTTCCAAAGACCTGGAAAAGCAGTGGAAGGTGGCCCAGGTGCTTGGGCCCCTGCACCCGCATGGGAGACCCAGAAGAAGCTCCTGGATCCTGGTTGCAGCCTTGCCCAGCTCTGGCCTTGTGGCTATTTGGGGAGTGAACCAGCAGATGGAAGATCTCTCTCTCTCTCTCTCTCTCTCTCTCTCAAATAAATAAATAAATAAATACTCTAAAATATTCATAAAATAATTTGTGGGGATTTTTATTTTGATTGTTTTGACTTTATAGATTAATTGGGAATAACCAACATCTTGACAATATTGAGTCTTCCTATCCATAAACCTGAAATATCTCTTCTTTGTTGTTTTTTTTTTTTTAAGATTTATTTATCTATTTGAAAGGCAGAATTACAGAGAGAGGGAGAGACAGAGAGATCTTCCTTCTGCTGGTTCACTCCTCAAATGGCTGCAAAGACCATAGCTGGGCCAAGCTGAAGCCAAGAGCCAGGAATTGCATCTTGGTCTCCCTGTGGGTGCTGGGCCCAAGGACTTGGGCCATCCTCTGCTGCTTTCTCAGGTGCATTAGCGGGGAGCTGGATTGGAAGTGAGGTAGCCAGGGCTTGAACCTGGATGGAAATCCTGGCTCCTGGAATCAGCCTGGCTCCACCCTGGATATTGCAGCCACTTGGGGAGTACATCAGTGAACAGAAGATGTCTGTCTGTCTCTCTCTCTCTCTCTTACTCTACTTTTCAAATAAATAAAATAAATCTTGGAAAAATGGAAAATAAAAAATTTGTGGGTAGAGTTATTCAAAGTACTATTTATCATCCTTTTAATGTCCTTGAGCTCTGTTGAGATGTTCTCACTTTAATTTATGATATTAGTATTTTGTGTCTTCTCTTTTTTAATTAGTTAGCATGGCTTAAGATTTATAGATTTTCTGTTCTTCTCAAAGAGCCAACTTTCAGTTTTGTTGATTTTCCCTTTTGATTTCCTATTTTGTTTCAATGATTTATGCTCCAATTTTTGTGACTTCTTTTCATCTGATTACTTTGAATTCAATTTGATCTTTTTCTGGATACCTAAGGAGGAAGCTTGAACAATTTCAGCTGTTTCTTCTTTCCTAATGTGTGCATTCAGTATAAATTTTTCTTTAAGGTAATTTCTGCTTTGCCTCACAAATTTTGATGTTACACTTTAATTTTCACTTAGAGTATTTCTCAATTTCACTTGAAATTTCTACTCTGTTATTTAGAAGTCTACTGTTTATTCCCTATGTACTTTGGAATCTTCAGTATCTCTTACTGATTTCTAATTTACTTCCATGTGATCCGAGAGCACAGATACATGGTTTCTATTATTTAAATTTGCCAAGGTGTGTTTTATGCCTCCATCTTGGTGAATGTCCACGTGAGTTTGAGGAGAATGTGTATTCTGTTTGATGAAGTAGTCCGTACCTGGCAACTCTCTCCAGCTGATGGACGGTACTGTTGAGTTTATCTACACCCTTGCCGATTTCCTTTGTGTGGGCCCACCCATTTCTGAGAGAGGGGCACTGAAGTCTCCAATTATAATAATGCATTTCATCTTCCCTTGTGATGCTATTGGTTTTTGCTTCACATATTTGCTGCTGTTGTTAGACACATATGAGAGGGCTTCCAAACTTCCTGGAAAAGCTGAACTGACTTCAAAAAATTTTGAAGTCCTAGCATATGGGAGTTCTTGAAAATTTGTGGAAAATATATAGCATGAAAAAATATGCATGGATTTCAAAATTTTTTGCAATTTTGCAATTACTTTTAATTCCACATTCTACACTTTTTGAAGTGCTCTCATACATATTAAAGTCTGCTGTCTTCTTGGAGAATTGACCCCTTTCTTCATGATGTGCTGTCCCTCTTCTCCTTGATAATTTTTCTTACTCTAAAGCAGGGGTGGAGAAGCTTTATTTCTGCCAAGGATATTTATAACACAACTCATGGACCATACAGAATTATCAGCTTAAAAATTATCCTGCTATAGATCTGTTGAATTTCAAGTTCTGCCTGTAGCTGCCTTGGCAGGGCCGGACCAGTGAGTTGTGGGCCTTAGATGGGCTGTGGGCCAGATGTTCCCCACCCCTGCAAGCATGCCCTGGATGAAATTAATAAAGATACTCTGTTTCTTTTTTCTAAATTCTTGTTTATTTTTGCTTATTTGAAAGGCACACTCACACACACACACACGGAGAGAGATTATCCATCTGCTGGCTCACTCCCCAGATGCCCACAACAGCCAGGACTGGGCTGGGCTGAAGCCAGGAGTCCAGAGCTCCATCTGGGTCTTCCACAAGTACTTGAATCGTCACCTGCTGCCTCCCCAGGATGTACATCAGGAGGAACCATAGCTGAAGCAGAGGAGTCACGATTCAAATCAGACACTCCAGTATGGGATGCAAGCATCCCCAGAGGTAACCGCTAAGCAATGCCCCCTCCTCTGGGCTGCGTTTGGTTCATGTTAATGTATATTTTCCTCCTTTCATTTACTTTTGTTGTCATTGTTGTAGACGAATTAGCGCTTGTATAACAGGCTCCAGGATGGTGCCTCCACCGGCCCTTCAGCTCCTTCAGTCTCTGACTGCAGACTTTGCTGTGACGGCGGAAGTGGTGCTGTGAGTCCAGGCACCACCAGCTGCTGTTTTCATGAGAACCACAGTGCCAGATCCCCAGGGTGCGTCTCCTCAGCTCGGTATTGCCACAGAAGGAGCAGGAGTACTTGGCATGCTGGCTGATTTAAAGTTTCTTCACCTCTTTGTTTCTTTCTTTGTTTCTTTCTTTGTTTCTTTCTTTGTTTCTTTCTTTGTTTCTTTCTTTCTTTCTTTCTTTCTTTCTTTCTTTCTTTTTATTTTTGACAGGCAGAGTGGACAGTGAGAGAGAGACAGAGAGAAAGGTCTTCCTTTTGCCGTTGGTTCACCCTCCAATGGCCGCCGCGGTAGGCGCGCTGCGGCCGGCGCACCGCGCTGTTCCGATGGCAGGAGCCAGGTGCTTCTCCTGGTCTCCCATAAGGGTGCAGGGCCCAAGCACTTGGGCCATCCTCCACTGCACTCCCTGGCCACAGCAGAGAGCTGGCCTGGAAGAGGGGCAACCGGGACAGGATCGGTGCCCCGACCGGGACTAGAACCCGGTGTGCCGGCGCCGCAAGGCGGAGGATTAGCCTAGTGAGCCGCGGTGCCGGCCTCTTCACCACTTTCTGGAGAGAGGCGCCATAGCGGGGTCCTGTATTTACCAACGACCCCGACCTTCTCGGTGCGTTTAGCCATATCGCCGCCCCCTAGATCAGAGCCCAGAGAGCTCCTTCATTTATTTTCAATCTATATGTGTATTTATAGTGGGTTTCTTATAGACAAAATAGAATTAGATCTTGTTTTTTGACCCACTTTGACAATCTATATGTTTTAATTTGTGGTAGACCGCTGAGATGTATAGCAGTTATTTATTTATTTATTTATCTACTATATTTGTTTCAGTTTTCTATCCATTGCTCTTGTTGTTTTGTTCCTATTTTGGTCTCCCACTCTTTTTCCTACATTTTGTAGTTTTAGTTAAGCATTTCCTATTATTTCCTTCTTAGTGTAACATTTACACCTATTTTTTACTTTTTCAAGTACTTGCAATATATATTTGCAATTCATCCTAATCCACTTTCAAATAACTATCTGGGGCTGGCGTTGTGGTGCAGCAGGTTAAGCCACCGCCTGTGATGCCAGCATCCCATATGGGGGCTGGTTCTAGTCCCAGCTGCTACATTTCCAACCCAGCTCCCTGCTAATGAACATGGGAAGGCAGCAGAAGATGGCTCTGGCCCCTGCCACCCACGTGGGAGACCCAAATGAAGCTCCTGGCTTTGGCCTTGCCCAACATCCAGCCATTTCAGTGATTTGGTGAGTGAACCAGCAGATAGAAGATCTCTCTCTCTCTCTCTTTCTCTTGCTCTCTCGCTCTGTAACTCTGACTTTCAAAAGTAAGATCTATCAGGGCCGGCGCCATTGTGCAGTAGGTTAATCCTCCGCCTGTGGCGCTGGCATCCCACATGGGCACCGGTTCTAGTCCCGGCTGTTCCTCTTCTAATCCAGCTCTCTGCTATGGCCTGGGAAAGCAGTGGAAGATAGCCCAAGTCCCTGCACCCATGTGGGAGACTGGGAAGAAGTTTCTGGCTCCTGGCTTCAGATTGGCGCAGCTCTAGCCGTCGCGGCCATTTGGGGAGTGAACCAGCAGATGGGCGGAAGACCTTTCTCTCTATCTCTCCCTCTCACTGTAACTCTACCTCTTAATAAATAAATAAAATACTTTAAAAAAAAAGACCTATCTATTTACTTGAAAGTCAGAGTTACAGAGAGAGATGGAGAAACAGAGAGAGCAAGACAGAGGAGAGAGATTGTCTATCCACTGGTTCACTCCCCAAATGACTGCAATGTCTGGAGCTGGGTTGATCTAAAGCCAGGAGCCAGGAGCTTCCTCCAGGTTCCCCACATGGGTGCAGGGGCCCAAGGACTTAGGTTATCTCCCACTGCTCTCCCAGGTGCATTCAGCAGAGAGCTGGATCAGAAGTGAAGCGGCCAGGACTGGAACCGGTGCCCTGGTGCTGCAGGTTGGGACTTTAACCTGCTGTACCACAGCGCTGGCCTCTCTCTCAATACTTTATTTTTTATTTATTTATTTATTTATTTGGACAGGTAGAGTTATAGACAGAGAGAGAGAGAGAGAGAGAAAGGTCTTCCTTCCATTGGTTCACTCCCCAAATGGCCGCCACGGCCAGTGCTGCACTGATCCAAAGCCAGGAGCCAGGTGCTTCCTCCTGTTCTCCCACGCGGGTGCAGGGCCCAAGCACTTGGGCCATCCTCCACTGCCCTCCTGGGGCACAGCAGAGAGCTGGACTGGAAGAGGAGCAGCCGTGACTAGAACCCGGTGCCCATATGGGATGCCGGCACCCAGGTGGAGGATTAACCAAGTGAGCCACAGTGCCGGCTCCCCTCAATACTTTCAATAGTTCATTCACCTTTTCCTGCTTGCATGGTTTCTGAGAAGAAGCCGAATGTAATTTTAAAAATTTATTTATTTGCGAAACAGAGAAAGATAGAGTTCCAATCTGCTGGTTCACTCCCCCAGATACCTGTGACAACTAACACTAAGGCTCGGTCAAGCTGGGAGCCAGAAATGCAATCCAGATCTTCCACATGGGTGCTCGGAACCCAGTCACTTGAGCCTCCACTGCTGCCTCTCAGGTCTGCAGTAGCAGGAAGCTGGAGACAGGAAGTGAGTCCAGGCACCTGATAGGAGATGCAAGTGTTTTAACTGCTAAGTCCCTCACATGGAATGCTTATCTTTGTTCACCTATATGTAAGGTATTTATTTTTTCTTCTGTTTTCTTTCAAGATTTTTTCTTTATCTTTGATTGTCTGGTTTTAGTATTAGGATAATGGTAGTCTCTGAGTTAAGCAGTATTCATTCTGCGTTTATCATCTGTAAGAGATTATAAAGAAATGGTATAAAATCTTCCTTAAATGTTAGAAATCATCAGTTGTGGTGCAATGAGTTAAGCTCCATCTACAGTGCCAGCATCCCATATGGGCGCCGGTTCAGGTCCTGGCTGTTCCACTTCCAATTCAGCTCCCTGCTAACGCGCCTGGGAAAGCAGTGGAGGATGGCTGAGTGCTTGGGCCCCTATACCACATGGGAGACCCAGATAAATCTCCTAGCTCCAGACTTCTGCTTGGCCCAGCTCTGGCCATTGCTGCCATTTGGGGAATGAACCAGCAGGTGGAAGTTCAGATCTCTCTCTCACTGCTGCTCCCCACCTCTCTCTTACTCTGTTTTTCAGATAAATAAATCTTAAAAGGAAGGGAGGGAGGAAGAAATGGTCAGTTGAGACAACTTTTAGTCATGTCAAGGGCACAGCTCACAGCAGTCTTCCTCCTCCTACGTCTTTGCAGAAAGGTTGCTGGACTGGCCAACAGCAAGCCTCTTCTCCAGTCTGACAGTTTCTGCACCACCTCTTAGGTCGTCAACACTTTGCCCACCATGTGTACCTGCAATTTTTTTTTTTTTGCTTTGTTTTTGTAGTCCCCACCCACGGGTCAAGCTATTAGATTATAACTGAGTACCATTAGCCATGTAGTCCAAGGAAGGTGTAGAATGTAACAAAGAGAGAGATAGAGAGAAATCATCAGTTGAATATGATGTACTGAAGTGTAGCTTTTTGTCTTGCTTTGTTTTGCTTTTGCATTTATCCTGCTTTGTGTTTTCTGAGTTTCCTGAAACTATGGTTTGTTGTGCGATACTTATTTTCAGAGAATTCCCAGTCCTTATCATTTCAAATATTTCCTCTCCTTTTCTCCCTTTTTTTTTTCCTGGTTTTCCATTACACATATGTTAAAACTTTTCTCACTGTCCCACACGTTTTAGATATTTGTTTCTGGTTTATCAGACTTTTTTCTCTTTGCTTTCCAGCCCAAGAGGTTTCCACTGATACATCCTCAGACTCAGAGATTCTTCCCTCAGCTGTGTCAAGTCTACTTCAGAGCCCATCAAAGACGTTTGGTATTTCACAGTGGTTTGGGTCTCTGGCGTTTCTGTCTGATTCTTTGAATCTCCATCTCTCTGCTTACATTGCTCGTCTGTCCTTGCATGATGGCCAGGTTTTTCATTAGACCCCTTAGTGTATTCATTTACATTTCCTCATTGGTAACTCCAATGTTCTTGCCCTTTCTGGATGCTCTTTTAAAATTGTTTCCTGCCTTTTAGTATGCCTTGTAATTTTTTGTTAAAAGCTAAACATTATGTGTTGAGTAAAAGCAACCACAGTAAATAGGTCTTTAGTGATGGTAAGGAAATCATCTGTCCTCCTATCATGAGGCCTCCATTTTTTTAGTGAGCCTGTACCCTGACTTCAAAAGTGCCTGTGTATCCCTGCTTCTCAATATCCTGCCTTAGGTAAGGATTTTTGTCCTTTCTTCACTGTAAGAACTTATAGAACTGGCCGGCGCCGCGGTGCCGGTACCCCAGGGTTCTAGTCCCAGTCGGGGCACTGGTTCCATGTTCTAGTCCCGGTCGGGGCGCTGGTTCCGTCCCGGTTGCTCCTCTTCCAGTCCAGTTCTCTGCTATGGCCCGGGAGTGCAGTGGAGGATGGTCCAGGTCCTTGGGCCCTGCACCCGCATGGGAGACCAGGAGAAGCACCTGGCTCCTGGCTTCGGATCGTCGCAGAGCGCCGGCTGCAGCGCGCCGGCCATAGCGGCCACTTGGGGGGTGAACCAACGGAAAAAGGAAGACCTTTCTCTCTGTCTCTCTCTCTCTCACTGTCTAACTCTACCTGTCAAACAAACAAACAAACAAACAAAAAAGAACTTATAGAACTCCTGGAAATAAAACTTCCCCCTGTCCCATCTCTGGGACCCCTTTAAGTTTCTAACCCAAAGTTGTGCCCACTGAGACTCCAGAAGTTTGTCAATTACAGTTGAAGCTTTCCTCTTGGGTTTCGTTTCTGTATGTGATGATTCTCTGCATCTACCTGTTTTTTAAATTCCAGGACAGCTGTTTCCCCTGTGTCCTCAATTATCTCACAAACCTAATAAGATGTATCGATAGTCCATTCTCTCAGCTTGTCTTTGCTATAAGGGGAGATATTGCCAAGCTCACTACATACCAGACTCTAAGCCAAAGCTGGAGAACCATTTTTGATCTATCTCTGTATCTTCTTTCTGTCCATTCTCTGACTTCATCTTTTAAGATTTATTTTATTTGAAAATCAGAGGGGCCGGTGCTGTGGCGCAATGGGTTAACGCCCTAGCCTGAAGTGCTGGCATCCCACATGGGCGCCGGTTCTAGTCCCGGCTGCTCCTCTTCCGATCCAGATCTTTGCTATGGCCTGGGAAAGCAGTACAAGATGGTCCAAGTCCTTGGGCCCCTGCAACCATGTGGGAGACCCGGAAGAAGCTCCTGGCTTCAGATTGACGCAACTCCAGCCGTTGCGGTCATCTGGGGAGTGAACCAGCGGATGGAAGACCTCTCTCTCTCTGTCTCTACCTCTCCTCTCTCTGTGTAACTCTGACTTTCAAATAAATAAGTAAATCTTTAACAACAAAAAAAAAATCAGTTACACACACACGCATTGTTCTATAACAAAATAGACTTTTTCCCTCCATCAAATGCCATTCAGTTAACACTTCTCCACCTTAAACAACATTGTTAGGCCTTCTCTAGCATCTCTCCATCTTCTAGACCAGAGTGCCGTCATCTTTACCTGCAATTTTATTCCCAGGTCAGAAACCAGGGTCAGTTTCTAGACTGATGTGAAAGAAAAAGGATGAATGTGTTT
Organism: Lepus europaeus; assembly: GCF_033115175.1. Taxonomy (NCBI): domain Eukaryota; kingdom Metazoa; phylum Chordata; class Mammalia; order Lagomorpha; family Leporidae; genus Lepus; species Lepus europaeus. The sequence continues at coordinate 108,507,039 of NC_084831.1, forward strand.
ATCTGTATCCCACCAGGTTACCTAAAATTTGTAAAACTTTTTAAAAAGACTTTATTGAAGTCTGAAAAACCAAAATGTGTGAACCTTTGAAGCAATGTCCAGACCTCCTGCCAGCCTTCCTGACTGAACGGGTGCAGGCATGTCTGACTCTAGGCAGCGCACTGAGGCATCTAAGTATCAAGGCGCAGCCTGTGGATCTGCCTTGTCCAACATGAAAACAGTGGTGCAGGGCTGCTGGGCACTCACATGTGGCCAGTCTGAATCGGGATATGCCACAGTGTAAAACACACCAGGATTCTGAGCTATACTGGAATTTTAATTATGATGAATAGGACTGTGCTTTGACAGCACTAAGTGCATTCTGAGCTCTTTGTTGTAATAAGCTGCAACTGAGCCAAGTGGCTGACGCATAGCAAGAGGCCCAATATTTCACACTGGCCAGCTGACAGCCGTACCGGCAACTGTGTGCCAATATGCAAATGAGATATTTTGGATCTGACTTCTTTTTTCTCTCTTTCTCTCTCTCTTTCTCTCTCTCTCCCTCCCTCCCTCCTTCCCTTCCTTCCTTCCCTCCCTCCCTCCCTTCCTTTCTTCCTTCATTCTTCTTTCTTTTTTAAAGATTTATTTATGGGGCCAGCACTGTGGCCTAGCATGTAAAGCCACTGCATGAGACACCAAGGATCCCATATAGACGCTGGTTCCAGTCCCAGATGCTCAACTTCTAATCCAGCTCCCTGCTAATCTGCCTGGGAATAGCAGAGGAGGATGGTCCAAGTGCTTGGGCCTCTGCACCCATGTGGGAAACTAGGAAGAAGCTCCTGGCTCCTGGCTTCACATTGACCCAGCTTCAGCTGTTGTGGCCATTTGGGGAGTGAACCACCAGATAGAAGATCTCTGTACCTCCCTCTTTCTCTCCTTCTCTCTTCCATTCACTGCTTCACTCCCCAAGGGGCCACAATGGCCAGTGCTAGGCCAGGCTGAAGCCAAGAGTCAGGAGCTTCTTCTGGGTCTCCCACACAGGTGCAGAGGCCCAAGCACTTGGGCCTTCCTCCACTGCTACCCCAAGTGCAATGGCAGGGAGATGGATAGGAAGAGGAGCATCCAGGACTTAAACTGGCCACCCATATGGAATGCCATTGTTGAAGGCAGGAGCTTCCCCCACCACACCACAATGCCCTGAGACTTTTTCTTATAAGGTTGATGTCTGAAAGCTAAAATAATATACCTCCTAGGGCAATAAACACTAGTGCTTTCAGACCACCATTTGAGGCACTTCTCACTGTGAATCTATTCTTGGGGAGAATTCACTCTGAACAGGCATTGGCTGCTGGAGACTGCTGGAGCAAAACGCCTTTTACTTCACCACACTGACTTGACACAGACCAATTCATCACCTCGAAGTAGTCTATTTTCCCAGGCTGTTGGGGAAATTTCTTCAGTGGATGACAGTGTTTGCGCAAGTAATTTCATTTTGTCTGTCTTTTCATATATTCCTTTTGCTTACTCTGCTTTTGTGTGCATTGCAATAAACTGATTAATTCAGGAAATATTTTGCCTCAGATGGCTTGTCATTTAACTTAAGGATAAAAGAACTTGGCCGGCGCCGCGGCTCACTAGGCTAATCCTCCGCCTTGCGGCGCCGGCACACCGGGTTCTAGTCCCGGTCGGGGCACCGATCCTGTCCCGGTTGCCCCTCTTCCAGGCCAGCTCTCTGCTGTGGCCAGGGAGTGCAGTGGAGGATGGCCCAAGTTCTTGGGCCCTGCACCCCATGGGAGACCAGGAGAAGCACCTGGCTCCTGCCATCGGATCAGCGTGGTGCGCCGGCCGCAGCACGCCTACCATGGCGGCCATTGGAGGGTGAACCAACGGCAAAAGGAAGACCTTTCTCTCTGTCTCTCTCTCACTGTCCACTCTGCCTGTCAAAAAAAAAAAAAGAACTTGTACCTCTTGAGGAAGAATTGTCTACCAGGTATTGGGGGATTTGGCTATCCTGGCTGGCCCAGCATGACCCACACAGGTAAAGATGATATTTTTGATATAATGTATTAACTAAAATTAACTTTACCTATTTCTTCTTACTTTTGAAAGCATAGCTACCCGAACTACTGTATATTATTCACAGAAATAAATGTCGCTAACAGAATAGCTGTGTCAAGAATTGTGAGATTATGGTTTGGCGTTTGTCACACTGGTTAAGACACCCCATGGAACATCCACATCCCATACTGGAGTTCCTGGGTTCAGTTCCCAGGTCTGTTGCTGATTCCAACTTCCCGCTAATGTGTACCCTAGTAGGCAGTGGGTGATTGCTCAAGTCTTTGGTAACACTACACACATGGGAGACCTGGATGGAGTTCCAGCCTCCTGGCTTGAGTCTGACCCTGCTCCAACTGTTGCAGGCATTTAGGGAGTGAACCAGTGAATGAAAGAACTTTCTTTGTCTCTGTCTCTCTGCCTTTTAAATAAAATGAAAGTATATAAATAAATTATTTTTTAAATTATGAGAAGAGTTTGCCAGTGTAGGGCTGTCTACATAAAAAAATATGCGGATAAATCACACAGGGGGATAGTGTTTAGTCTAGCAGTTAAGACACCCAAATCCAGGGACAGGCATTTGGCCTAGCAGCTAAGGTGCCTGTGTTTTGTAGTGCCTTGATTCAATAAGTGACTCCACTCCTGGCTCCAGCTTCCTGTCCATGTAGACCTTGGGAAATAGTAGTTGTTGTGGGGATGGGGATCCCCAAATTATGTTGTGGGGTTTGAGAGCCCTGGCTGGACTTGGAGATTTAGTCTAAGTTCTTGTCTTCTTGCATGTAAGAATACAATCAGGAGATGTAGACAGAGAAGCAGGATTTATTGAAAGGCAAATAGTACCCACTCAGAGGTGAGTGCAAGCAGCCTCAGGGGAGAGAATTGCCCTCCCCAAAGGCTGGGGTCACCCTTTATGGGTAGGGGTGGTGCTCAGGGCAGGGCCTGATTGAAGATCCAAAGGAGACAGGACTTGGGGTGGGGCTGCAGCACATGTGGTAGCTTCCAGGAAGATCTCATGGCACCTGAACCATGATGGAAAGTGAGGTTTAGGGGCTGGCATTGTGGTGTAGTGGGTTAAGCCACTCCTGCAACACCCACATCCCATGAGTGCCAGTTCAAGTCCTGGTTGCTCCACTTCCAGTCAAGCTCCCTAATAATGCACTTGGGAAAGCAGCAGAAGATGGCCTGAGTGCTTGGGCTCCTGACACCCATGTGGGAGGCCCACATGGAGTTCCAGGCTCCTGGCTTCAGACTGGTCCAGTTCTGGCCATTGTAGCCATTTGGGGTGTTAACCAGCAGATGGAAGATCTCTTTCTCTCTGTCTCTCCCTCTCTCTATCTCTACTTTTCAAATAAATAAATAAAATCTTTCTTAAGAAAAAAAGAAAAGAGGCTTAGCTGTGTGATGAATGGGTGTACGGTCTTCAGCCATGTTGGATCAGCAGGGAGGATGATGGGATTTGGAAGGTGACCATGGTTTGGGTGTTGGTTGTCTTTATTTCCTCCCCACATTACAATAATGGCTCAAGTGTTTGAGTTTTTGCCACCTGCATGGGAGACCTGGATTGAATTCCTGGTTCCCAGCACTGTAAGCACTTGGGAAATGAAGCAATGGATGGGAACTCTCTTTTTGTCTTTATGTGTCTCTCTGACTCTCAAATAAATAAAGACAAACAAAACTCCTTGCATCCCATAACAGGGTACCTGGATTTGATATTTGGCCCCGGATCCTAATTCCAGCTTTCTGCTAATGCAGACTTTGGGAGGCAGTAGTGGTGGCCCAAGCACTCGGGTCTTTATTACTTTCATGGGAAATCTGGATTGAGTTGCAGGCTCCTAGTTTTGGCTCAACTGAGTCCTGGCTATTGCAGACATTTGGAGGATGAACCAGCAGCAAAAATGTGGTTACTAGCAAATTATTGAAAGTTAACTGCTCCTTAAAGACTACAAAGCATTCAAGAGAAACGTTTACTGAGACTTTGCTGAGGCATGGCCGGACAGAGCTGTTGAACTCCTCTAATAGGTCAATCTGGAGCAACTTTGGGGAAGCTTTTGTTCTTTATCTAATACTTTCTTTATTTCCAGAAATGTACTCCTTGGGATTAATCAGTAGCCTCTTCACAGAGGCAGTATCCTCCCCATCTCTTAAGATGCTTGTAGGCAATCATATTCTAAAGAAAGTAACTTCCAACCAGTGACAAATTTATCTCACTCCTGTAAAGACTGCCTTTTTAATCCAAGCCAATGTATGCTCCCTATGAACGCACAGTCTCGCTACAGTTTGGCCACTTTGGAACACCTCCAAAGCCTCATAAAAAGTCACTGGGCTTGTGTTTCCTGGGCTGAGGTGACTCATATTCTCGCTGAATAAGCCTTAGACTACCGTTTTTGCTGATCCTGTTTATTTCTGTTGACAATTTTGTCATGTGAGGAGTTAGGCTAATAGGCAGTTAGGTCAGGTTGCTGTAGGAATGAGACAAGGGGCAGAGTCCCTTTAAGAGTGGACAAAGTCCTCGCCTCATCCCAGAGCCAGCCTGTAGCAATGCTTAGTGTTGTTGCTTTTTTTTTTTTAACCACCAGAATAGGCTGCACAAGATTACCCCATCTCCCCTCCTCTGTTGGGCTTTTTAGTTTTATCACGAGCAGGCCATGCAGGATTACCTCTGATGGGTTTTGTCCTTGCCTCTGTTTGTTACCAGCTCTCTGATGGGTTGTCATTCTAGCCTCCTGATTGTCTGTTATTCTAGCCCTCTGATTGGTTGCTAGCTGTTATTCTTTTTATCCCCTGATTGGCTACATCTAGGTAGCCACTTTTGTCTATAAGAGCCAGACATGGGAAGGTTCCCCGGGAACTCCTCCCTTGGAGCCCCACTCCTGACTTCTGTGGCAGGAGGCTTATCACCTCAGTAAATCTTGCTTTGCTCACGACCTGGAAATTCGTCAATGTGGACAAGAACCGAGGTCACCTTCATTGGTAACAGTCATGCATCAGTGCTGGAAGACTTCACATTTCCTGACTCTGTGGAGGGGACACCGGAAGTTCTACATTTGGTAGGTCAAAGGACAAAATGCTATAAATTTAATTTAAAAATATTAAGTAGTGGGGCCGGCGCTGTGGCTCACTCTGCCTGCGGTGCCGGCATCCCATATGGGTGCTGGTTCTAGTCCCGGTTGCTCCTCTTCCAGTCCAGCTCTCTGCTGTGCCCCAGGAGGGCAGTGGAGGATGGCCCAAGTGCTTGGGCCCTGCACCCGCATGGGAGACCAGGAGGAAGCACCTGGCTCCTGGCTTCGGATGGGCGCAGCACCGGCAGTAGTGGCCATTTGGGGGTAAACCAACGGAAGGAAGACCTTTGTCTCTGTCTCTCTCACTCTGTCTATAACTCTACCTGTCAAAAAAAAAAAAAATCTTAAGCAGCTTTTCTTTCAACTCTAGAGTTGTTAGATAGGAAGGTGGACATTAGCCTACGTGTGTGAGGGGGCAGTTGAATGAGGGCAGAAACACAGATGCAGCATATGCACATCAAAAGACTTGATCTCTCCAGGTACCTTGTTAAGTGGACCCCAGCCTTCCCCCGAGGGCATTTTAGGGGACACTTTCCTGCCCTGTGCCAGAGGGGGCTTTTAGGTGCAAAGGCACCATTCTGATAAAGCTCTGGGAGGAATTTCATGAATTCCATACTTGGAAAACCCTCTGCCCAGCCATAGCTCAGAAGAGGGAGGTGGGTGGAGAAAAGATGGGCTCACATCTATAAAAGCTCCCATCTGAATGCAGGCCAGGCTCTCAGTCTTTGCTGCTATGCCAGCCTGGCCTACCAGGTATACTATGCCTCACGTGTCATTAGCTTGTGTACTGCCGATCTCAGTCTCACGTCTGAAATTCTTTTCTTATGAGAAGACAAGAATCCAGGGTCTAGTCATCCCCAGAAGAGAGTCGGACAACGCTTCAGTCCAAAAAATAGAATATGAGCCAAGCAGAGAAGACTGGCTAATGGACAGAAGGGGGTAAATAAATGATAGGAAAATAACTGACTGGTTAACACCAGGTTACTTCAAGGTTACCTTTTTTTAAAAAATGATTTTATTTATTTATTTGACAGGTAGAGTTACAGACAGTGAAAGAGACAAGTCTTCCTTCCGTTGGTTCACTCCCCAAATGGTCACAATGGCTGGAGCTACGCCAGTCCGAAGGCAGGAGCCAGGTGCTTCCTCCTGGTCTCCCACACGGATGCAGGGTCCCAAGCATTTGGGCCATCTTCTACTGCTTTCCCAGACCACAGCAGAGAGCTGGACTGGAAGAGGAGCAACCGGGACTAGAACCGGCGCCCATATGGGATGTCGGAGCCGCAGGCATTGGATTAACCTAGTGCGCCACGGTGCCGGCCCCTCAAGGTTACCTTTTTTGTGTCAAGATTAAGGCACAGAGATCCTTGTGTCAACTGAAGCTGGCCTATTTGGGAACTGCGGCTGTTATCTCTCTAGTCTTGATTTCCTGGAAGAATGTGAATGTGAGTGACCATTTTCATTTTTAGCCTGGTCTGTTCAAGCCTGGTGCAGGAGCCTTGCCTGCAATGGCCTCCCATAAGTTTTATTTATAAATCACTTCTCCTGCCGTGGCCCTATGTGCTTCTGCCAGAAGGAGGCTGCCAGCAGAGTGGGAAGGAGAGCTGGGCAAGTCTTCCCAAGGGTGTGTGCTGTTTTTCAATAGTGAACGCTGTCTTTCAGCAGTGAAACCTTGCTATGGGCTGTGCCTGTTGTTCCTAGAGGAGCAACCATTTCCAGAACACATTCCTCCCGCCTCCTGCCTGCCCAGCCAGCTGGAGTTGGACACAGCGGTCTCTGAGGCTCTCATTACTTCTTTTTAAAAAGATTTATTTATTTTAGAGGGAGAAAGACAGACAGAGCTCTTACCCGCTAGTTCAATCTTCAAACACCTGCAACAGTCAGGGGTAGTTCAGGCCACAGCCAGGAGCTAGGAGCTCAATTCAGGTCTCCCATGCAGACAGCAGAATCCCAATTATTTGAGTCATCTCTGGTGTCTCCCAGCATTCACATTAGCAGGATGCTGGAATTGGGAGTGGAGCTGGGACTCGAACTTAGGCACTTTGGTGGAGCTGGGACTTGAACTTAGGCCCTTTGGTATGGGATGTGGACATGCAACCGGAGACTCAACTGCTAGGCCAAACCCCTTGCTCTCTCACTGCTTCCTTAAAGTTAAGGTCGAACAGGGTCTAAATCCTTCTTAAAGTTAAATCAAGTCAGTTGCAAGGACATTGTGGGGAGCAGGCATTTGGCATGGCAGTTAAGATGCCGCCTGCATCCCATATCAGAGTGCTGAATTCATGTTCCAGCTCCACTTCTGATAGGGGCCTTGCCACCCATATGGGAGACCCAGCTAGAGTGTTCCAAATTCCCAGCTTTGGCCTGGAATAACCCTGGCTGTTCTGGGCATTTGTGAAGTGAATCAGCAGATGGAAGAACTGTTGTATGCCCATTTCAAATCTGCCTTACAAATAAAGTGTAAAAGCTGAGACATTCTGGGGACATGTGGGAATTATATATTTAAATAATATTACATCAATGTTTAATTTTGTTTTTAGCCTGATCTTTCCCCTACTCCCAGAGGTCACTGATGCTACCAAATCCTGGGTCCAAAGGGGCCATGTGGATGAACCAGCCACTTTTTTTTTTTTAAGACTTATTTTACTTATTTGAAAGAGTAACAGAGAGAGGTAGAGAGAGAGAGAGAGAGAGAGGTCTTCCATCTGCTGGTTCACTCCCACCAACAGCCAGGGTAGGCTGGTCCGAAACCAGGAGCCAGAAGCTTCTTCCGGGTCTCCCACATGGGTACAGGGGCCCAAGCACTTGGGCTACTTTCCACTGCTTTCCCAGGCCATAGCAAAGAGCTGGATCGGAAGTGGAGCAGCCAGAACTTGAACCAGCGCCCATATAGGATACTGGTAGTACAGGTCGCAGCTTTACTGGCTATGCCACAGTGCCGGTCCCCTCAATCTGTTTTCACAAATGATAATACTTAATGTCACTGGGTAAAGAAATTATGGGATACACTGTGGAATACTACACAGAAGTAAAAAAAAAAATTCTCTCATTTGCAACAAAATGGATGAAACTGGAAAACATCATACTTAGAGAAGTAAGCCAGTCCCAAAAGGACAAATACCATATGTTCTCCCTGATCTGTGATAACTAACAGAGCACCTAATCTCTAGAAGTGAAATTAACACTTCAAGATGCAATGACTTTGAACAGACCTTGTCTCAACTGTTGAAGGACAGTTTTTTTTTTCCATAAAATTTGTGGAACTCTTTACTTAGTATAAAGTTAATCTTATGTGCATAAAACTAATTGAAAATAGGTCTTAGTAAAAATATAAGAATGGGAATGGGAGAGGGAGGAGGAAGAAGGGTAGGAGTGTGGGTGGGAGGGTGGATATGGTAGGAAGAAACACTCCATTTCTAAAGTTGGTATTTATGAAAAAAAAATACATCCAAAAATATTTAAAGTCACAACTATTTCAGGTTTGTCTTCAAGAGCAGCAAAATCAGTTCACATATATAACTTTGAAACAAAATTAGTGGCAAATCAAACTATTATCTCAATTTTTAATTTTGAACAACTTCAAACCTACAGAACAGAGGAAAGCACAGTATAAAGAACACCCATGGCCGGCGCCGCGGCTCACTAAGCTAATCCTCCGCCTTGCGGCGCCGGTACACCAGGTTCTAGTCCCAGTCGGGGCGTCAGATTCTGTCCCGGTTGCCCCTCTTCCAGTCCAGCTCTCTGCTATGGCCTGGGAGTGCAGTGGAGGATGGCCCAAGTCCTTGGGCCCTGCACCCGCATGGGAGACCAGAAGTACCTGGCTCCTGGCTTCGGGTCAGCGCAACGCGCCAGCTGCAGTGCGCCAGCCGCGGTGGCCATTGGGGGTGAACCAACGGAAAAGGAAGACCTTTCTCTCTCTGTCTCTCTTTCTCTCACTGTCCACTCTGCCTGTCAAAAAAATAAAATAAAAAGAACACCCATGTTATTTTCCCCTAGATTTATCTAATTGCTAATATTATGCTACGTTTGCTTTACACCTCTCTTTCTCCATATATCTACCTATCATCTATCTATCATTATTCACCTTTCTATTTATCTAACTATATATACTTCTCCTTTTTAGAAAAACTTAAAAAGATTTTAAAAAAAGATTTAGTTATTTTTACTTTAAAGGCAGAGTGAGAGAGATGGAAGGAAAGAGATCTTCCACCTGTTGGTTAACTAACCAAATGGCCAACAGCCAGATCTGGGCCAGGTCAAAGTCAGGAGCCAGGAATTCTATCTAGGTCTTCCAGATGGGTGCAGGGGCCATCATCTGCTGCCCTCCAGGCACATTAGCAGGGAGGCAGATCAGAAGAAGAGCAGCAATCCCATATGGTTTGTTGGTGTTGCCAGAGGCTTAATGCACTACACCATAACACCGGCTCCTAAATACTTTTTTAAAGAATTTTTTTTAAAGTTATTTGTTTGAAAGGGGTGCACACACACAGATAGACAGCCAGAAGTCTCCCATCCATTGGTTCATCCTCATAGGCCCCAACCCCAGGCTGAGGCTGGAAGCCAGGAACTGGATACAGGTCTCTCCCACGAGTGGCAAGCAAGCAGGTGCAGAGCTGGGACTTGGATTCCGGCACTTTGAATGCAGGCATCCCAAGCAGCATCTTAACTGCTGCACCAAATGCCCTTGCCAGTGCTCGTACTTTAAAAACTAATTGTTTATTTATTTGAGGGAGAGAGAGAAAGTGAAAGGGAGAGAGCTCCCACCTATTGCTTCACTCCCCAGATGCTCGCAGTGGCCCCCGGCGGGGGCTAAATCAGGGAACCAGGAACTCAATCTAGGTCTTCTTCCATGTGGATGGCAGGGACCCAACCACTTGAGCCACGATCACCGCCCCTCAGGGTTTGCGTTTGCAGGCAGCTGGAATCAGGGACTGGTGGGAGATCAAAGCCCGGCCCTCCCAAGTGGACGTGGATGTCTTCACTGCCGGCCCCAACGCCTGCCACTGCTTGTGCTTCTTTTTCCCTTGCTGAAACCACTGAAAGCAAACCCTGGACGCGCGATACTTCCTCCTTTAAAAAATTCCAGTCTAGGCCGGCACCGCGGCTCACTAGGCTAATCCTCCGCCTTGCGGCACCGGCACACCAGGTTCTAGTCCCGGTCGGGGCCCCGGATTCTGTCCCGGTTGCCCCTCTTCCAGGCCAGCTCTCTGCTGTGGCCAGGGAGTGCAGTGGAGGATGGCCCAAGTCCTTGGGCCCTGCACCCCATGGGAGACCAGGATAAGCACCTGGCTCCTGCCATCGGATCAGCGCGGTGCGCCGGCCGCAGCACGCCTACCGCGGCGGCCATTGGAGGGTGAACCAACGGCAAAAAGGAAGACCTTTCTCTCTCTCTCTCTCTCTCACTGTCCACTCTGCCTGTCAAAAAAAATAAATAAATAAAATAAAATTCCCGTATATTGCCTTCGAAGGACATAAACCACAATGCCTTTATCTTATCAGTGAAGTCGAACATGGACACAGTACTGTTGGATAAGTATGTAGTCCCGTGTCCCCCAAACGTCCTGTGGCTGTCCTAACCTCACATTTCCCCTCATCTACAACTTGAACTTGCCTCCCTGCTTCCTCCTGTTCTCCGTAGCCTGCCAGGGAGAGCCGGACCAGAGTTACAGTGTTCCTTGGCACCTCGCTCATCCCGCTCGGTTCTGAAACCTCAGCAGTTTCCCAGTTTCTGCTTGAGAAGTTGCTCAGCTTAGCGTAGGCTGTGGCTTGAACGGGTACTCAGTCCCCCCGAGTCGTGAGCACTCATCCCAGGCTTCTCTGTCCCAGCTATCAGGGTCCACCGATTCAGACTTCACCCTTCCACGAGCTCTAGTTCACTTGTCTAGTAAACCGTGGGGACCCTGCGAAAGTCTCGGGACTTCCGGCTGCTCTGGCAGAGCTGACGGAAGCATCCGTGGGGCTCTGCTGTTGACCTCATTCACTGTTTCTATTTTCAACCTGCTGTGCGAAGCCACTGACATCAAGGTGTGAGTGGGCAACACCCCCTCTCCCCAGCCCCGTACTGAAACCTTTCCACTGTAACCAGCCACGTCCCGGGGGTCCCGCCCAGAGGGCTTTCCTCTGAGGAATCTTGCACCATTTCTCTTGGCTTGTACTACACCAAACCTTTCTCCAAATTACTTTAGGAGCTGGAGGTTTGGAGCCAATTTCACCTCTAATTCCACTCTGTAAATGAGGGATGGTAGTGCGATGGGCCAGAAGGCTCAAAGAGCGTCAAGCCAAATGGTATAAGTTACCTTAATGTAAGTAAACACTCAGAGTTCCTTTTCTTTTAAAAAAGATTTATTTTTATTTACTTGAAAGGCAGAGTTACAGAGAGAGGGGGAGAGACACACACAGAGAGAGAGAGAGCTTCCATCTGCTGGTTCACTCCCCACATGGCTATTACAGCTGGAGCTGGGATGATTAGAAGCCAGGAGCTTCTTCCAGGTCTCCCAGGTAGGTGCAGCGGCCCAAGCACTTTCCCAAGTGCATAGCAGGAGCTGGATTGGAAGTGGAGCAGCCGCGTCTCAAACCAGTGCCCATATGGGATGCTGGTGCTACAGACGGTGGTTTAACCCACTATGCCACAGCGCCGGCCCCAACACCCAGAATTCTGATGGTTCGGAAGATAGCACCCAGAGCAGATGACACGGCAGCATGTCAGATGTGCAGGCCAGCTTCCCTGGCCTTCGGGTTCTCCCCAGAGGACACCTGGCTGTGGCAGAATTTTCCAGATGCGGGTCAAGATACCATCAGATCTTTCCAGACTTCCTTGTCATTCATTTAATGTTTGAAGGCCTCTGGTCTCCTTCCAGCTCTGGAAATTGTAGCTACGTGTCTGCTTGCTCACTAAGTACATGTAATTGGCAATAATCCAGGCGCATTCTTGAATATTTACTGGGAATTTGAGAAAGGAAGGTTGATTTCTCGGGTATACCATTGCTCCTAAAAATTCAAGCTTTTAGTGGGCCTGAGGATTACCTCTGCAATGGAGATACCAGAATTTGTGCAAAAATGGAATACAAGAATCTTTTTTAATTACTTTGTTAAGTATTTTTGCAATTTTGAAAGTTTTTTTTTAAAGATTTATTTATTTACTTGAAAGTCAGAGTGGGTACCGGTGCTGTGGCACTGCAGGTTAAAGCCCTGGCCTGAGGTGCTGGCATCCCATATGGGCACCACTTCTAGTCCCGGCTGCTCCTCTTCTGATCCAGCTCTCTGCTATGGCCTGGGAAAGCAGTGGAAGATGGCCCAAGTACTTGGACCCCTATACCCACATGGGAGACCCGGAAGAAGCTCCTGGCTCCTGGCTTTTAGATCGGCACAGCTCCGGCCGTTGTAGCCAACTGGGGAGTGAACCAGCAGATGGAAGAACTCTCTCTGTCTCTACCTCTCTCTAACTCTTTCAAATAAATAAATAAATCTTAAAAAAAAAAAAAAAAAAAAAAAGCCGGCGCCGCGGCTCACTAGGCTAATCCTCCGCCTTGCGGCGCCGGCACACTGGGTTCTAGTCCCGGTCGGGGCACCGGATTCTGTCCCGGTTGCCCCTCTTCCAGGCCAGCTCTCTGCTGTGGCCAGGGAGTGCAGTGGAGGATGGCCCAAGTGCTTGGGTCCTGCACCCCATGGGAGACCAGGATAAGCCCCTGGCTCCTGCCATCGGATCAGCGCGGTGCGCCGGCCGCAGCGCGCCTACCGCTGCGGCCATTGGAGGGTGAACCAACGGCAAAAGGAAGACCTTTCTCTCTCTCTCTCTCTCTCTCACTGTCCACTCTGCCTGTCAAAAAATAAATAAATAAATAAAAGAAAAAAGAAAAAGAAGAAGAAAGAAAGAAAGCCAGAGTTACACAGAGAGAGAAGGAGAGGCAGAGAGAGAGGAAGAGGTCTTCATCCACTGGATCACTCCCCAATTGGCTGCAGTGGCTGGAGCTGCGCCAATCTGAAGCCAGGAGCCAGGAGCTTCCGGGTCTCCCACAAGGATGCAGGGGCCCAAGGCCTTGAACCATCTTCCACTGCTTTCCCAGGCCATAGCAGAGAGCTGGATCAGAAGTGGGGCAGCCAGGACTTAAACTGGCGCCCATATGAGATGCCGACACTGCAGGCGGCAACTTTACCCGCTATGCTCAGTGCCAGCCCCAATTTTTTTTTAACAACTGCGGAAAATATGCATAAAATTCACCACGTTCACCAGTCTTAGGTATTTATCTCAGTAGCAGTAGGCGCATTCACATTATAGTGCAGCTGTCACCACCATCCATCTCCAGTCCCTTTTCATCTTCCCACACCCAGACCCCTTGCTACTTGCTAAACAGCTCTCCGTTTCCACCTTCTCCCAGCTCGCGGCAACCCCTGTTCTGCATTTTGTCTCTATGACTTTGACTGCTCCATGAATTGGCATATTGTACATCTGTTAATGGCACTCCAGTTAATGTGGGATGTAACAAGAGATGCGACTATATAGAAAAGCGTGCAAATGTTTATATGTATAAATGCAATGACCCTATATGTGTATTTACGAGTATATGTATATATGTGCATACACATTTATATACATGTATGTGTTTCGCAACTTGCTTTTCTTCACTCAACACTGCAATATAGTATTATGATTAGTTGTCTATTGCTGCCTAACAAATTGTTCCAAAACTTGGTAGCTTAAAAAAGCATTATTGTCTGATATTTTCCATGGGTCAGGAGCTTGGGTGTAGCTTTGCTGAGTCCCCCTTTTCAGTCTCTCCCAGTCTCTGCGAATCAGGGTGTTGCCTGGGGCTGCAGCTGTCTAGTGAACTTGACTGAGGAGGAGCCACTTCCATGCTCACTGGGTTCTTGCCAGGATTCATTTTTCTCCCAGGCTGTTGGGCTGAGGGGTGTGTTTTTATTTGGTTTGCTGGAGGTCACCCTCAGTTCCTTGTCACGTGGACTTTTCCTTTGGGCAGCTCACATCGTGGTGGCTTGTTCCATCAGAAGAAACAGACAAGAACCAGAGAGACAGCAGAACCAATCAGACTCTTCATAACCTGATCTCAGAAGTGACACACAGCACAGGTGTGACCACCAGGAGGCAGGCATTCCGGCTTCGTGTGTCTGTGTGTGTGTGTGTGTGCAGGGGGGTTATCCTTGTTCCCTTTTGACTTCAAGAGCACACATGCGGGACAGCGTCCCCCTGCCTCCTGGAGGAGGGTGCCGGGAAGGCCGCAGAGGGGCAGGGATTCATCCAGCAGCCAAGTGGGGGAGAGCCGTCCGTGGAGAGCAAAAGGCAGATGAAAAGAGACAAAATAAAGGAGGGCCACGGCATGGTGGCTTCGGAGAATTATGAACATTTCCAGTTGCCTTGAGAACGGGGTTCAGGTAATGAAATGGCAGATGAGATGTGAAAGATGATTTGTCCTACATCTGAAAACAAGAGGACGTGCTGAGCACTGTGCCATGCCCTTACTGTGTGTGATCTCATGTAATCCTTAGAACCACCCTATCCCATGGGAAACACACGTGCGCGCACACACACATGTAAATCAGCTTGCCAGAGGTTACACAGCTATTCAGTGACAATCAAAATATTCCTCCCAGCAATATGATCTAACCACTGGGTTCACCATTTTCCTTTCTCTAAAACAAAACAAAAAAAGAACTTTCATGCCCTAGTTTAGATTTTAATTCCAGGCAACAAAGACCCAATGAAGATTTTGAAACAAAGGAATGACCTTATTAGATTAATTTTAGGGGACAATTACTTTGGTAGCAGCGTTGAGGGTGAAGCAGGAAAAGAAGGGTTCACGAGGAGCAGCTCCAGGCAGGTGTTATGGTTCAGCGAGCTAAGGTGCCAGCTAAGATGCCGGCATCCCATACTGGAGTGCCAGTCCTGGCTACTCTGGGCTTCTGATCCAGCTTCCCGTTAATGTGCACCCTGGGAGGAGGTGAACGAAGCTTCAAAGTATGTGAGTTCTTGCCGCCCTCATGGGAGACTTGGATTGAGTTCCAAGCTCCTGGCTTTGGCCTGGCCCTGCCCCAGCTATTGCCAGCATTTGGGGAATGAACCAGTGGATGGAAGATCTCTCTCCCCCTCCCTTGCTTCCTCTCAGTTATTCTGCCTTTCAAATAAACAATCTTTAAAAAAGAATGAGAGGGACCAGCACTGTAGCATAGCAGGTAAAGCCGCCGCCTGCAGTGCTGACATCCTGTATAGGTACCAGTTCAAGTCCTGGCTGCTCCATTTCCAATCCAGCTCTCTGCTATGGCCTGGAAAAGCAGTAGAAGATGGCCCATGTGCTTGGACACCTGTGCACCCATGAGGGAGACCAGGAAGAAGCTCCTGGCTCCTGGCTTCGGATCAGCACAGCTCCAGCCATTGCGGTCAATTGGGGAGTGAACCATCGGATGGAAGACCTCTCTCTCTGCCTCCTTCTTTCTGTGTGTAACTCTGACTTTCAAGTAAATAATTAAATCTTAAAAAAAAAAAAAAAAGAGCGAGAAAGTGCAAGAGGTGGAAAAGGAGGAGGAGGAGGAGAAGGAAGGAGAGCTACTCCTATCATTCAGAGACAAGAGGACCTGAACTCAAGACTGGTGGCAGTGGATAGAGACAAAGATTAGGGTGACATTTTCAGAGTCATTGAACAGGGTTTGGTGACTGGTTAAATAGAAGGAGTAGAGAGGAGTTAAGGACAACAAGCTGAGTGTGAGACTCCTGTGGGACATCTCGGTGGAGCTGTCATGGTAGCAGTGTGGGGAGAGAGTCACAGGAAAAGACCCGGATGAGTGAGTCAACTGCTTGCTGGCAGTAACCGAAGCCCATGGGTAGGGCTGGGTCAGCTTAGCCAACCGAGGACAAGGCCTCAGGGAAGCAAGGGGCAGAAGATGAGCAGCAGCCCATAAAAAGACAAATACCGGTCCAACAGGTAGGGAGCTGATCAAAACCCAACAAAGAAAGCAATAAATACCACAAAGGAGGTACAAAAAGGCAACGTGGGAGTTCAGAGGAGGATTGCACTTGGCCTCTCGGGGCCTCTGCTAAGTCATCTGTGAAATTACGTCGGGCCAAGTGGTCTCTGAAGTCTCTTTTGTCTCTGACCTCCGGCTCTGTTCAATGTCTACCATGTGCCCATTAACAGGGTAGATGCTATGGGAAGAGGCAAGGCACGCCCCCAGCTTACTGGCACTTCCAATGACCGGGGAGCTGTGGCAGCTATGCGCACACGCACGTGCACACACACACCACAGGAGACAGAGATTGTAGATAATTAAGGGGTGAGATGTGTGGCATGGCCTGCAGCTGCAGACCCCGAAGAAGAAGAGAGCGCAGCACTGTGTGTACAGACACTTCACGGAGCAGGAGTGTGGACACGGCTGAGTCAGACACAGAGGAACAGGGTGGACACAGCAAGGGTGGGAGGTCACTTGTCCCACTGAACTTGAGTAGCTCAGTTGAGAATTTACGAGAAGGCAGGTTTAGATGGACAGGGTAAGGCTTTCCTTACTAACCAACTTATACCTATCTTGTAAAAACAAGAATGGGGTTTAGAATGGACATGTAGTTGTGGGGGAGGGGTGGTGGTGGTGTTGTGGCACAATGGATTAGGCCACTGCTTCTGAGGCCAGCGTCACACATTGGAGTGCCAGTTTGAGTCCTGGCTGCTCTGCTTCTGATGCAGCTCCCTGTTAATGGGCCTGGAAGATGCCCTATGTCCTTGGCCCCTGCACCTACGTGGGAGACCCAGATAAAGCTCCTAGCTCCTGGCTCCTGGCTTCAGCCTGGCCCAGCCCTGACCATTGTGGCCATTTGGGATGTGAATCAGCAAATGGAGGATCTCTCTCTCTCTTTGCCTTTCAAATAAGTAAATCTTGGGCCCGGTGCTGTGGTGCAGTGGGGTTAAAACCTTGGCCTGTGGTGCCAACATCCCATATGGGTGCTGGTTTGAGACCTGGCTGCTCCACTTCCGATCCAGCTCTTTGCTATGGGTCCATGCACCCTTGTGGGAGACCCAGAAGAAGCTCTGTCTCCTGGCTTTGGATCAGCTCAGCTCTGGCCCCTGCAGCCAACTGGGGAGTGAACCAGTGGATGGAAGACCTCTCTCTCTCTCTCTCTCTCTCTCTGGCTGTACCTCTCTCTTTCAAATTAAATAAATAAATAAATAAATAAATTTTTAAAAAAAGAAAGAAGAATTCACCCGGAAGTAGTAGTGAGCCACCAGGATTCTTAGGCAGGGTTGCTATATGTTCCTGGTACAGGACACAGGTTTTTACTGCAGAAAATGTCTACTGCTCTTTAACTCTTTCCTAGCCCTAATTGCACATCATGGTAGCTGCCGTGGGGTGCTGTCCAGATCACTCACCTCCAGGTCGGAAGCACTCACGACCCCAGCTTCCGGGAGAGCAGGTGGCTGGCAACTGTCAGCTAAGTCCCTGCCTGTGACATGCCTTCAGCTGACGAGAACTACCTTATACAAAGTCTCACCACCTTGCCGGGGCAACCCACGTGTGACAACTGTTGGGCGGGGCCTCCCAAGGTCCAGTCTCCCACCGCGGTTTAGGAAAGTGTAGTGTTCACTCAGCTCTTCATCTATGCTACTCAACAACTTAACTATAGGAAAATTTTGTCATGATAACACATTATTTGACCGGAAACAAGAATGAAAATCCTGTCATTTAAAGTAAAATGGACAGAACTGGAGGACACTATGTTAAGTGAAATACAACAGGCACAGGAAAGCAAATCCTGCAGGTTCTCTCTCATATGTGGAAGCCACAGAGTTGCTCTGGTAGTAGAACAGTGATTGTTGGAGTTGGGAAGGTAGGGGTGAGAGGATGAAGGGAAACTTGGCAAGGGCTCCAGACACAGAGAGAAGTCACAAGTCCTAGGGTTCTGCCAGTTCACAAGCATCTGTTATAAACTCCATGAGGAACTAGAAGAGAGGTGCTGGAAGTCTCTAATATAAAGAAACGATAGGAGAGAGAAATGCTAATGACTGGGAGTTGATCAGTACATGCTGTATAAATGTCTTGAAATATCACACAGTACCCATAAATAGGTACAATTATCACATGCTAATAAAAATATATGAAACTCTTGGGGAATGTGAAAAAGCTAAAGTCATTAAAAGGAAAACAGGAAGAAAGGACAAATTTTGCAAGCTTAAGATTTTGGTTTGAATAACATTCTTTACAGTTTTGACGCCTGTGGTTTGAACACCAAGATCTACCTTCCTTCCAATTACTTTTTATTTTTTCAGTCTATTTGACAGGTAGAGACACAGAGACAGAGAAAGCACCCATCCAGTGGTTCACTACCCTACCTCTTTAGTGCCGGCAACTGCAGAGTCTAGGTGAGCCCCAAACTGGGAGCTGGGGACTTAATCCAGGTCTGTCCATTCCTTAACAAGATTAATAGATGCATAACATTCAAGGTTCGATGAAATTATTGAGTTTTAACACTAAAGTAAATGAATTTACATGACATTCTTTATAGTAATAGGAGCCCTCAAAAACTTTGTGAAAAATGGAATTCAAAGATAAGTTTATCTGGAGGGCCTGTGCTGTGGCAGAGTGGTGAAGCTGCTGCCTGCCTTGCTGGCATCCCATATAGGCACTGGTTCCAGATAAGCTGCTCCACTTCTGATCCAGCTTCCTGCTAATGCACTTGGGAAAGCAGCAGAAGATGGTCCAAATACTGGGGCCCCTGCACCTACGTGGGAGATCTGGATGGAGTTCTAGGCTCCTGGCTTAGGCCTGGCCTAGCCCTGGCTGTTGTTGCTATTTGGGGAGTGAATCAGTGGATGGAAGATCTATCGCTCTCCCTCTCTGCCTCTCCCTCTCCCTCTGTAACTGTGCCTTTCAAATAAGTAAATAAATCTTTAAAAAATAAATGTTTATTTTAGTGCAAAATATTTTTTGAAATCCATGCATTTTTTTGCTAAAAAAACTAACAGATATAAGGAAGTATACATATTTATGGAGTATTATGTGATGTTCCTTTACATATATACATTGTGTAATGTCAAATCAGTTTAAGTTTAAATATACTTATTCAATTTTATGAGATTTTTTTTTTTTGACAGGCAGAGTGGACAGTAGAGGGAGACAGAGAGAAAGTTCTTCCTTTTTGCCGTTGGTTCACCCTCCAATGGCTGCCGCGGTAGGCGCGCTGCAGCCGGCGCACCGCGCTGTTCCGATGGCAGGAGCCAGGTGCTTCTCCTGGTCTCTCATGGGGTGCAGGGCCCAAGCACTTGGGCCATCCTCCACTGCACTCCCTGGCCACAGCAGAGAGCTGGCCTGGAAGAGGGGCAACCGGGACAGGATCAGTGCCCCAACCGGGACTAGAACCCGGTGTGCCGGCGCCGCAAGGTGGAGGATTAGCCTACTGAGCCACAGCGCCGGCCCCAATTTTATGAGATTTTATTTATTTATTTGAGAGGCAGAGTTACAGAGAGAGAGAGCGGGACAGAGAGAAAGGTCTTCCATCTACTGGTTTGCTCCCCAAATGGCTACAATGAATGGAGCTGCGCCGATCCAAAACCAGGAGCCAGGAGCTTCATCCAGGTCTCCCACACAGCTGCAGAGGCCCAAACACTTGGGCCATTCCCACTGTTTTCCTAGGCCATTAGCAGGGAGCTGGATTAGTAGTGGAGTAGTTGGGACACGAACCAGTGACCCTATGCAGGTGGGGGCTTAACCTTTTATGCCACAGCACCAGCCCCAAAATATTTATTCTTTCAAATATTTAACATTTTTTAAGTGAAAACAACCCCAAGTCCTATCTTCTAGTTTTTTTAAAACAAAAATAGAGAAATACACAGTAAATCAATTTTGTTCATCTTCACCCTACTGTGCAGAATCCCAGGACTTCTGACCCTAGCCAGCTGTCACCCAGCACCTGCCAGCCAGCCATTCCCAATCCCACTCTCGACATGCACATCCCACAAACCTCTTGAAATGTTCTTGTACTACAAATTCTGTAAAAGGAAACATATATTGAAAATGCTAGGTCTGCAAGTGACGTGCCAAGGAATAAATTATTTCCTGTGCTGTTATTATGTATTTAGCAATAATGAATACTAGGAAAAAATAGCAAAGTAGTAATTACAGCAATTATAACTGATTAGTTGTCATTATTATAAAAGATGTTCTTGTTGTATTATATTCTATTACACCATAAGAACACTCTGATGTATTAAGATGTTTGATTTCTTTTTATAATTGATCATATTTAATGAATATGGAAAGATACTGGGAATTTATATAATTGCTTATGATAAAATTTTATGTGGTTATCTGTTTTCTACTACTAGAGGTTCTTTTTTTTTTTTTTTTTTTTTTGACAGGCAGAGTGGATAGTGAGAGAGAGAGAGACAGAGAGAAAGGTCTTCCTTTTTGCCGTTGGTTCACCCTCCAATGGCCGCTGTGGCCGGCGCATCGCACTGATCCGAAGCCAGGAGCCAGGTGCTTCTCCTGGTCTCCCATGTGGGTGCAGGGCCCAAGGACTTGGGCCATCCTCCACTGCCTTCCCGGGCCATAGCAGAGAGCTGGCCTGGAAGAGGGGCAACCGGGATAGAATCCAGCACCCCAACCGGGACTAGAACCCGGTGTGCTGGCGCCGCAAGGCGGAGGATTAGCCTGTTGAGCCACGGTGCTGGCCTACTACTAGAGGTTCTAATTTCCTAATCTGTCTTTTTCTGTTATTGGAACACCATCACTGCATTTCTAAAAGTGGAAAAAGGTAATGCAAGAGAACAACAAATCTGGAGTGCATCAATATCTGTCATTTCTTATTTTTTGTTAGAAATTGAGATTAAAATTGGCAAGTTGGGCAGGCATTTAGCATCGTAGTTAAGGCATTATTTGGCATACCCACATACCATCCTGGAGTGCCTGGTCCCACTACCACTTCCCACCCAGCGTCCTGCTAATGCACTCACTGGGAGGCAGCAGGTGGTGGCTCAAGTTCATTGGTGCCTGCCACCCATGTGCAAGACCCAGCTTCAGTTCTGGGTTCCCGGCTTCAGCCTGGCCTGGCCTGGAGAATCTCTTTCTGTCTCTGTGTCTGTTTCTCACTCCATCTCTCTGCTTTCAAAAATGAAAGTAAATAAAAATGAGAAAAAGGAGGCAAGGTAATTGCTATCTATAGAAAACAGAGTTCTGTTTCATTGTAGATCTTCAGAGTGAATTTTATAGTGTAGCAGCACAAGTTAAAAATATTAGACTCTTTGGGGCCGGCGCCGTGGCTCACATGGTTAATCCTCCACCTGTGGCACCGGCATCCCATATGGGCGCCAGGTTCTAGTCCCAGCTGCTCCACTTCCGGTCCAGCTCTCTGCTGTGGCCCGGGAGGACAGTGGAAGATGGCCCAAGTCCTTGGGCCCTGCACCCACACGGGAGACCAGGAGGAAGCACCTGGCTCCTGGCTTCAGATCAGCGTAGTTCCAGCCATAGCAGCCATTTGGGGGATGAACCAACGGAAGGAAGACCTTTCTTCCTGTCTCTCACACTGTCTAACTCTATCTGTCAAAATAAATAATTAAAAAAATATTCCCGGTTGCCCCTCTTCCAGGCCAGCTCTCTGCTGTGGCCAGGGAGTGCAGTGGAGGATGGCCCAAGTGCTTGGGCTCTGCACCCGCATGGGAGACCAGGAGAAGCACCTGGCTCCTGCCTTCGAATCAGCGCCGTGCGCTGGCCGCAGCACACTGGGCCGCGGTGGCCATTGGAGGGTGAACCAATGGCAAAAAGGAAGACCTTTCTCTCTGTCTCTCTCTCTCACTGTCCACTCTGCCTGTCAAAAAAAAAATAATAATAAACTCTTTTCGTGCATTGGATGCCATTTATTTATTTAATCTTACTTTGAAAGACAGAAAGAGCAACAGACAATTCACTCCCCAAATGCCCACAACAGCCAGTGCTAGACCAGGGAGCTAGGAACTCCACACAGGTCTCCCACGTGGGCTGTAAGGACCCAACTGTGGGCGCCATCACTGTGGCCTCCCAGGGTGCATGTTAGCAGGAAGCTGGGACTGGGAGTGGATCTGGGACCCAGACACTCCCATGTGAGAGGCAGGTCCTCTAAGCAGCATCTTAACTGCTAACCAAAACCTGCCACACACGTGCGCACACACACATACACACACATTTTTCTTGAGATGGAGAAATGGACAGAAAGTGTGTTCCCATCCACTGGTTGATTCCACAAATGCCCACAATAGCCCCAGGCTGGGCTGCTGGCCAATGCCAGGAGCCTGAAACTCATTCCAGGTCCCCCATGTGGGCGGTAGGAACCCAACTATTTGAGCCATCACTGCTGCCTCCTAGGTCCACATCAGCAGGAAGCTGGAGCCAGGAGCCAGAGCCAGGCAGCAAACCCAGGCACTCCAGCATGGGCTGTGGTCCAATTGACATCTTTTTTTTTTTTTTCCTAAATTATTTGAAAGGCAGAGTTACATAGAGAGGAGGAGGGAGAGAGGGAGAGGAAGAGGGAGAGGGAGAATCTTCCATCCATTGGTTCACTCCCCAAATGGCCACAACAGCTAAGGCCGAGCCAGGCTGAAGCCAGGATCCAAGAGCTTCTTTGTAGGGACCCAAGCACTTGGGCCATATTCTGCAGCTTTCCCAGGCACATTATCAGGGAGCTGGATCAGAAGTGGAGCAGCTGGATCTTGAACCAGTGCCCATATGGGATGGCGGCGTCCAAGTGAGGCCATGGCATTTGGGAAGTAAAGCAGCAGGTGGAAGGTCTCCCTCTGTCTCTGCTCCCACTCTCTCTACCTAGCAGGAAGCTGGAGTCAGGAGTAGAGCCAGGCGTCGAACCCAGGCACTCTGATATTGTATTGGACATTGTAGTAACAGCTAGGCCAAATGCCTGCCCCTCTATTGTCTTCAACTGGCTAGACATTCTCTTGTAATTGATTTTTTTATGATGATGCAAAACCAGCTTTGGGAAAGCTGGTTTGACTATAGGTTACTAAAACATTGGAGTCTAAACTAATGGTTTTCACTGTAAAAATCTCATTTTAATGAATTTGAAAGGCTATGTTGTATCCAAATCTCACAAAGGTAGAAATTTACTGCTACTGTATATAGACAAGCTATTAAAGTAAAATAAATATGAGCACATTGTTCACATCATTAAGACAGTATTCTCTCTTTTCCTGTCTATATTTACCCATTTTTTTATTAAAAAAAAAAGATTTATTATTTGTTGAAAGTCAAGTTACAGAGAGAGAAGGAGAGGCAGAGAGAGAGAGAGAGAGAGAAAGAGAGGTCTTCCATCTGCTTGTTCACTCCCTAATTGGCTGCAATTCAAAGCCAGGAGCCAGGAACTTCTTCCAGGTCTCCCATGCAGGTGCAGGGGTCCAAGGACTTGGGCCATCTTCTACTACTTTTTCAGGCCATAGCAGAGAGCTGACTGGAAGTGGAGCAGCTGGGACTAGAACCAGCACCCATAAGGGATGCTGGCACTGCAGGCGGCTGCTTTACCTGCTGTGCCACAGCACGGCCCCTCTTGCAGTGTTGCTTGATGGTGATTTGTGGTGTGATGCTAGACAGGTCATCACTAGGCATAAGGCCGCTTGTTGGTAAAAGGTGGGAACCAAGGGCGTGATCTGTGAGTTGTGTATCACTTTAGTTCTTATCTCTCTGGACACAACCTAGTTACGTGAGTTACATGGCATAAGTAAGTGG
This sequence comes from Lepus europaeus, assembly GCF_033115175.1. Taxonomy (NCBI): domain Eukaryota; kingdom Metazoa; phylum Chordata; class Mammalia; order Lagomorpha; family Leporidae; genus Lepus; species Lepus europaeus. The sequence goes on from NC_084831.1 coordinate 108,530,822, forward strand.
TTGGACAAGAAACTCCGAAACTAATTTGTAGCTGAACACCCATGTGCCCAAGGTAAAACTTATAGGTGTGGGGAACCTTTTTGTTTGCCAAGAGCCATGTGGCTATCTATAACACCATTCATAGGTTAAAATTTAAAAACTGGCCTGCTATGGATTTATTGAATTTTGGGTCCCACTTGTAGTTGCTTTGGGAGGGCCAGACCAAATGATTTCACAGGCCTTATGTGGCCCATGGGCCAGACATTCCCCAGCCCTGCTTGGAGGGACAAGTGGTGGTCCCAGCTATAATTCGTCATTGAACGAGTTATATCTGGGTTGTCTCCTTTTTCTTTGGAGAACGTGTCAGATACAAACAAATGAGATAGGCCTGATAGGAATGATCTTCGATCTGTTTGACATTCTTGAATAGAAAGACTCTAAAAACTGCAGATCTCAACTTATTGTCAATAAAGAATTACTTAACCTTTGGGGCAGGTACATGGCTCAGCAGCCACGTCTCCAAGCATGCCATGGGTCCCTGCCACCCATGTGGGAGATCCAGGAGATTCAAGCTCCTGACTTCGGCCTGAGCTGTTGCGGGCTGTTGTGGGTATTTGGGAAATGAAACAGGATTGGAAGATCTCTCTCCATCTGTCTCTGACTCTGTCTCTTTCTCTTTCTTCCATTCAAATAAATGGAAACAAACAAATGTCCAAAAAAAAAAAAAAAAGAATTATTTAGCTCCTATCTCTCAACAAATCATGACAACAAGCTTAGGAACTATTAACTCCTATGGATATTTCCCAGCACAAACTATAAATCAGACCAGAAGGGGCCCAGTGCTGTGGCATAACAGGTTAAGCCACGGCCTGCAGCATCAGCATCCCACATGGGCACTGGTTCAAGTCCTGGCTGCTCCACTTCCAATCCATTTCCCTGTTAATGGCCTGGGAAATTGTTTGGGGCCCTGCCACCCACATGGGAGACCTGAATGAAACTCCCGGCTCCTGGCTTCAGCTTGGGCCAGCCCTGGATGTTGCAGCCATCTGAGGAGTGAACCAGTGGATGAAAGATCTCTCTCTCTCTATGTCTCTCCTCTCTCTCTTTGGGACTGTGCCTTTCAAATAAATAAACAAATCTTCAAAACAACAACGAAAACCAGTGCCCATGGGAGCCCCGTGGCAGGAGTGATGTGTCTGTGCATAACAGACACGCAGACATCTGCCCTCTTTTATTCTCTTTTTCTGGTAGAAACACCATCAAAACTGTGAGGTGAGCACAGGCCGGCAAAATGAAGACAGGATTTCAATGGGCTGATGAAGGCCTCTGGGTAAAAATAAGCTGAACACAGGTCATGGCCTGGCTTCAGTCTCCCTGAGGGTTACGGCACCCATCCTGGGAAATCAGAGAGCAAGGCTTTGAGTCCTGGGAAGCACACGGCGGGGGTCCCGGCAGGTTAGCACTGCCTCGGCAGGAATGCAGTCAGGAGGGAACTCCCTCTCAACCCTCTGGAGGGGCACTGCAGAACACGCCCTGCAGGACCAGCGGGGAGGCCGGGCAGTTCATCAGGACCTGGTTAGAGCAAGTCAAGCGCAGGTGAGAACGAGGCCAGCCTCACCTGGCCATCGCCCCTCCGTGTACACATGGTGGTGGGCACCTTGGAGAGACAGGGCTATTCCAGTCTGAGCTGCCTGTCTCCTGCGGAGTGACAGGCAGGATCCTGAGACCCTTCTCACCCATCTCCTTGGACGACTCCCCTTGCTTCTTCCTCATGTTGGGTCAGATGAGCACATCCTGCAGCAGCTCCTTAATAATAATACGTGGGGGTGGGGGGGAGGCTGGCGTTGTGGCACAGAGGGTTAAGCCACCACCTGCGAGCCTTGCATCCCATATTAGCATCGGTTCAAGTCCTGGCTGCTGCACTTCTGATCCAGCTCCCTGCTAATGTGCCTGGGAGAGGCAGCAGCAGGTGGCCTGAGTGCTTGGGCCCCTGCCACCCACAAGGGAGACCTGGATGGAGTTCCAGGCTCCTGGCTTTGGCTTGGCCCAGCCCTGGTTGGTGCAGCCATTGGGCGAGTAAATCAATAACTGGAAGATTTCTTTCTCTGTATCTCTCCCTTTCTCTATCACTTTGCTTTTCAAATAAATAAACCTTAAAAAAAAAAAAAAAAAAAAAACTTAGGACGTAAACGATTGAGATCTCACAGGACTGAAGATGTCTATACCCTCACACTGACCCCCGATCTGGCTGTGGAGAGTGCTGGGCTGGAATAATCTTTCCGAAGAACCCTGAAGGCATTTCTCCACCGCCTGCTCGCTAGTGTCCAGAGCTGCTGTCCAGAGCCTGAGACGTTGGGATTCCCGATCCTGCACGTCTGACCGCCTCCCCACACAAACACCTTCCCGCAAGCTCCCAGATTCTCCTCTCTGCGCCTGGTGTTCCGACATTTCACAAACCACACGCTTCAGGGTTGACTTAATTTCATCCACTATGCTAGAACCTTTGGAATTTGGAAATCTATATCCTCAGGTCTGGAAAATTCTGAATTATTTTTGTTGATGATTCCCTTCTATTTTTTTTTTTTCTGAATTTCAAGAAATTTGGATATTTACTTTCTGGACTAGTCCTCCTATTTTCCTATCTTCTCTCGGTTCCCTGTGTTTGTCTTCTTGGTTCCTCCTAGGAGAGTTTATCAATTTTAATTCCAATCCTCCTATTAAATTTTAATTTATGCTACCACGTTCCTTAATTTCTAAGAGTTCTCTTGATCTCTGATTTCTTAATAAAATAACAATCTGTATTTTATTTTATGGCTGCAGTATCTTCTCTGAGGATACATTTCTTGCAGAAAAAAAAAAGGTTTTTTCTTGTGCCATCTGTTGTTTGCCCCATGGTTTTCTTATTTTTTTTTCATGTCATTAAAAAAAATACTTATTTATCTATTTATTTTAAGGCAGAGTTACAGAGAGGCAGAGGCAGAAAGATAGATATATCTTCTATCCACTGGTTCACTCTGCAAATGGCTGCAACAGCCATAGCCACACCGATCCAAAGCCAGGAGCCAGGAGCTTCTTCCGGGTGTCCCACATGAGTGCAGGGGCCAAAGCACTTGGGCCATGTTCCACTGATCTCCCAGGCCAGAGCAGAGAGCTGGACTGGAAGTGGAGCAGCAGGACTCAAACCAGCGCCCATATGGGATGCCAGCACTGCGGGTGGCAGCTTTTCCTGCTAAGCCACAGCACTGGCCCCTCCTTGTCTTTCACAATGAAGACTTGCCTTAGGTTTCTATCCGGTAATCCTCAATTTCCTATTCATATTTATTTACTTACTTACTTTATTTATTTATTTGAGCAACAGGAAGGGAAAGAGGGAGGGAGGGGGTGCACACTCCCATACCTTGGTTCACTCCCCAAATGCCAGCAAAGGCTGGAGCTGAGCATTCAATACAGGACTCCCATGCGGGTGGCAGGAACCCAACTACTTGAGCCATTACTGCTGCCTCTCAATATGCACACTGGCAGGAGCTGGAGTCAGGAGCTGGGTATTGATCCCAGGTACTCTGGTCTGTATGCACGCCTCTTTGATTGCTAGGTGGACCACCTGCTCCTGTGTGTGTGTTGTAGGGTTTTGTTGAGCCATACTGCTCAGTGACCTGGGTCATCTGATTTTTTTTAAAGATTTATTTCTTGGGGCCAGCACCATGGCTCACTTGGTTAATCCTCCACCTCTGGCGCTGGCCAGGAAGAAGCACCCAGCTCCTGGCTTCGGATTAGCGCAGCGCCAGCCGCAGCGGCCATTTGGGGAGTGAACCAACAGAAGGAAGACCTTTCTCTCTGTTTCTCTCTCTCTCACTGTCAGTAACTCTACCTGTCAAATAAATTTAAAAAAGATTTATTTCTTTGAAAGTCAGAGTACAAAGAAAGAGGGAGACACACACAGAAAGAGAAATCTTCCATCCGCTAGTTCACTCCCCGAATAGCCACAATGGCCCAGGCTGGGCCAGGCTGAGGCCAGGAGCCAGGAGCTTCATCCAGGTTTCCCATGTGGCTGCAGGGGCCCAAGTACTTGGGCCATCTTCCACTGCTTTCCTAAGCACATTAGCAAGGAACTGGATGGGAAGTGAAGCAGCTGGGACTCGAACCGGCACCCATATGGGATGGGATGACGGTGTTGCAGATGATGGTTCCCCCCGCCCACATTTTTTTTCCCCCAAAGATTTATTTTTATTTGAAAGGCAGAGTTACAGAGGGAGAGACAGAGGAAAGGGTGGGGAGAGAGAGAGATCTTTCATCAGCTGATTCACTCCTCAAATGGTAACAGAAATGGTAACAACAGTTGGGGCTGGGTCAGGCTGAAGCCAGAAACCTGGATCTCCATCTGGGTCTCCCATGTGGGTACAGGGGCCTAAGCACTTGGGCCACCTTCCACTGCTTTCCCAGGCACATTAGCAGGGAGCTGGATCAGAAGTAGAGCAGCCAGGACTTGAACTGGCACCCATATGGGATGCCAACATTGCAGTCAGTGGCTTAACCTGCTGCACTAAAATGCTGGCCTCCTGGTTGGGTCATTTTCTATGAAACTCCCAATCTCTACATCTTTAGGTCTTTTCTCTTGGGCTAGTCAGATCTCTGGAAATCTTTTCCAATTTCCTTCTGAGAATAGACAGAGGGAGAGGGACAGTGGGATGGATCACAACATTCAATATGCATTCATTCACACAATCTTCAATACAGAAATACGGCTCTCAACTTTGTCTTAATCCTAGGGCTGCCGTAACAGGACACCACAAACTGGGTGGGTTAGCTTCTGGAGGCTGCCAGCAGCCCTTCGCCTTCCTTGGATTGTAGACATCACTCCAATCTGTCTTCACTTTGGGTTCTTCCCTTGTTGTGTGTGTGTCTCTTCTTATGAGGACACTAGATCGGATTTGGGGCCCATTGTGTATGTGGATGACTACTTTGCCCTGCTCCAACTAACCACCTTAGGATTGAGTCACTGAATGGAGGGGTTAGAGTATCTTAAAAACATCCAGAAATTGACACACTTCCCATCTGAGGTGTTGTTCATCTCTTCTTGAATATGAGCTCTTACTGACCTGCACATAAAAAATTTAAGAGCCTCCTGGCTTTGTCTGGCCCAGCCCTAGCCATTGTGGCTATTTGGGGAATGAACCAGTGGATGGGAGTTCTCTTTGTAACTGTGTCTTTCATATAAGCAAAATAAATCTTAAAAAAAAAAAAAAAAAAGACGTTAACACTGTGATTTCCAAGGCCAAATCATAAAAAGTTACATAATTTTTCCTTTGTTCCTGAACTGACATGTGCCTTTGGAACCCTGAGTAGTCACACACATTTGCTACCCTGTAGCTACTGTTCCAGTGCCCGCATACACACACAGGTGCTCAAGGACTCTCACCTGTTCCAGCCCCCATTTGTCTCCCAAGCTCTGGTGTCAGCCGAGTATTCTTTGACTGTAGTCTAACTCACCATCTGACCTGGACTTCATGAGGAACCCTCAGGGAACACTGTCTACCCGAGCCATCAACTCCCAGAACTGTGAAAGATAACATTACAGTTTTATATCACTAGCTCTGGGGTGGCTGTAATAGATGGTGAGAATGGATAGGAGAAATGGAGAAGAGGAGGATGAGATGGGAGAAGAGAAAGTATGTAGTTTTGATAAAATTAAATTTTGAAAAATTACAAGGAATAATGTGATGAAAGTATTTAAGATAAATTTTAAACATGATAGTGATCTTGGTGGTAATTGATTCTTTTCATTTGGGCTAGGAAGCCTACTTTCTGTGGAAGTTGACATGGGTTGATCATTTCACTCCTAACTCTTTCCAGTATTTTCTCCCAAGAAGTACAACAGAGAAAAGATCCTAACTGAAAGTGTATATTGGGGCTGGCACTGGGGCTTAGCAGGTAAAGCAGCGGCATCCCATATGGATGCTGGTTCAAATCTCGGCTGCTCTACTTCTGATCCAGTTCTCTGCTACGGCCTGGAAAAGCAGTGAAAGATGGCCAAAGTCCTTGGGCCCCTGCACCCGCATGGGAGACCTGGAGGAAGCTCCTGATTCTTGGCTTCAGATTGGCACAGCTCCAGCCATTGTGGTCATTTGACTGAACCAGTGGATGGAAGACCTCTCTCTTTCTGCCTCTGCCTCTCTGTAACTCTGCTTTTCAAATAAAATAATCTTAGAAAAAAAAAGTGTATATTGGGAGATAAACTATGTAAATGTTTTGCAGCACACAACGTAAAAACCCTTGTTCCAGGAAAAAGATTGTGTACGAGAACTGCCTACCAAAGGCAGAAGGTGCCATGAGACCCAAGAGGTGGACAAGAGTAATTTATTTATTTATTTATTTATTTATTTTTTTTGACAGGCAGAGTGGATAGTGAGAGAGAGACAGAGAGAAAGGTCTTCCTTTTGCCGTTGGTTCACCCTCCAATGGCCGCCGCGGTAGCGCGCTGCGGCCAGCGCACCGCGCTGATCCGATGGCAGGAGCCAGGTGCTTATCCTGGTCTCCCATGGGGTGCAGGGCCCAAGGACTTGGGCCATCCTCCACTGCACTCCCTGGCCACAGCAGAGAGCTGGCCTGGAAGAGGGGCAACCGGGACAGGATCGGTGCCCCGACCGGGAGTAGAACCCGGTGTGCCGGCGCCGCAAGGCGGAGGATTAGCCTAGTGAGCCGCGGCGCCGGCCTATTTATTTATTTTTGACATGCAGAGTGGATAGTGAGAGAGAGACAGAGAGAAAGGTCTTCCTTTTTGCCATTGGTTCACCCTCCAATGGCCGTTGCAGCCGTGATCGGAAGCCAGGAGCCAGGTGCTTCTCCTGGTCTCCCATGTGGGTGCAGGGCCCAAGCACTTGGGCCATCCTCCACTGCCTTCCCGGGCCATAGCAGAAAGCTGGCCTGGAAGAGGGGCAACCGGGATAGAATCTGGCACCCCAACCGGGACTAGAACCTGGTGTGCCGGCGCCACAAGGCGAAGGATTAGCCTGTTGAGCCACGGCGCCGGCCAACAAGAGTAATTTATTAAGGACTTAAAGACAGAAGCATAGCTGTGCGCAGTCATGACAGATTCCCACGCATGAAGCAGGAGAAAAAGGGTTTGATAGACAAAGGTGGTCTGCAGCTAGCAGAACTAAACGTGGACTTTCTCAAGAAACAGTGAACAGTCCAGGTATCCGGTAACAGGGGCAGGTTACCTTAGCAACCAACTTTGTTTATCCCATAAGGTTTGGGATGACTGTTGGGGTCACCTAAAGGGAAAGATGACAGTTACCAGAGAGATACAGTTATGTCAACCTGGATCTCTACAAACCTTCAGAAACTCCTGGCTGTTTTACCTTGAAGGTCTTATGCCAGAATGGTTTATGTTGAAAGGAGAGAAAATCCAACCCAGCGACCTAACAGAATCGTCAATCTTTTGGATCACGTATTGAAGGTCTGGGGTAGGGCTGGTTAACTTGCTGTGGTAGCTCAGTGTCAGGTGGGCTGCTTTTCTCTTAGCTTTGTTGGGTCCATCTTCAAACTCCACGTAATTTATGAACAAGAGAGGAATCTCAAACAATGGCGCAAAATTTTACATGCTAAAGAAATACCCGACCAGCCCTATTTAAATAGTGATATGTCATTTACTAGAGCTGCTTCCTATAAAGTAATACAGCCTCAATCTGGCAAGCTCACCTTGGCTACAGAAATATGCAAGCTTTCCAAGGTCATTCTATAGTAGGATGGGCACTGTTCCAGGAACCTGGAACTCAATCGTCTCCTGTACAGGTGGCAGGGACCCAACCACCTGTTGCCTCCCAGGTGTGCATTAGCAAGAAGCTGAAATGGAATGGAGCTGGGACTTAAACCCAGGCACTCCTAAACGGGGATGTGGGAAACCCAAGCAGTATCTTAACCATGGCACTAAATGCCCACCCCATCACTGTATAAAGGGCAATACAGGGAACGGCACTGTGGGATAGCGGTTAAGCTGCCACCTACAGTGCCGGCATCCCAAATGGGTGCCAGTTTGAGACCTGGCTGTTCCACTTCCGATCCAGCTCTCTGCTGTGGCCTGGAAAAGCAGAAGATGGCCCAAGTCCTTGGGCCCCTGCACCTGCATGGGAGACCTGGAAGAAGCTCCTGGCTTTGGATTGGGACAGCTCCAGCCATTGTGGCAATTTTGGGAGTGAACCAGGGATTGGAAGATCTCTTCTCTGCACCTCTGCCTCTCTGTAACTCTGCCTTTCAAATAAATAAATAAATCTAAAAAAAAAAAAAAAGGTAATACAACAAAAATATTCAATAAATCATATAAACTGTACAAAAGATGAGCAAAACAGCTGTTGGACATGAGTTGCACTTTACATGTTCCTCCACTTCTCATCCAGCTCCCTGGGAGGCAGCAGATGATGGCTCACGTACTTGGGTCCCTGCCACCCACGCTGGAGGCCCAGACTGAGTTCCACGCTCCTGGCTTCGGTCTAGCTCAGCCCTAGATTTTGTGAACACTGAGTGAACCATCAGGTGGAAGCTCTCTCTCAGCCTTTCAAATAAACATTTAAAAACTCAGAAATGGGGTCCAATTATATAAACTTAAGTAACTTTTCTTAAAAATACCCTTCAGGCTGGCGCCGTGGCTTAACAGGCTAATCCTCCGCCTTGTGGCGCTGGCACACTGGGTTCCAGTCCTGGTTGGGGCGCCGGATTCTATCCTGGTTGCCCCTCTTCCAGGCCAGCTCTCTGCTATGGCCCGGGAAGGCAGTGGAGGATGGCCCAAGTCCTTGGGCCCCTGCACCCGCGTGGGAGACCTGAAAGGGTCTCCTGGCTTCGGATCGGCGCAGCTCTGGCGGTTGCAGCCATCTGGGGAGTGAACCATCAGATGAAAGACTTCACTCTCTCTCTGCCTCTCCTCTCTCTGTGTAACTCTTTCAAATAAATAAATAAATCTTAAAAAAATAAATAAATAAATATAGGAATAAGAACAAACTCTAGAGCTGGACTACTGGATTCAAAACCTGGCTGACACTTTCTAGCTCTAATACTTTGGCAAATTACTAAACTGGTTTTTGTTACATGTTTGTACATTAGAATACTACCTACCCTCTGATGTCTGTGAGTATCAAATGATTTTTTTATTCATGTAAACTGGTTTATCAAACATAATAAGCTTGATATAACTGTCACCTATAATGATATCTGTATAGAGTTACTGTATTTATGAAGTCTTGTTTGGTGATTAAAAATGCATTTAGAACTACCTTTTCATTAGACAAAGGCATAAATCAAAAGTTTCTAACTTTTTATATATGTTAGCAGCTTTATATAACAGTCTTTGGCTACAAAATGTGGTGTAAGTAGTTCAAAATTAATTCTATGAAATAATATATTATATAGTCATACTTCATTTTAAGTCTAAAAAATTTTTAATAGCTATAAAAATACAATCACGTTGAAAATCTTTATTTTGCTAAGAAATACAAACAGGACAAAACACTTCACACATTTTAAGTGTTTTGAAAATTTCACAACCATCAACAGTTTCTGTGACAAGCTGTTGTCCTTCATAGTCCAGACAAAGTTCAGATTCGTGACAGTTTACGAAAGCCCAACTTTTCTTCCTTTCTCCCCACCAAATTAGTCTTTTCAGAAGTCTTGCCGGATGTTTTCTTTGTTTGCCTCTCCATGTTGCTGCTTAATTTGATAGATTTCATTTTCTAGTTGCACAATTGTCCGTTCAATCTCATAATTCTTACTGACCAGGGATACCCAACTTAAAAAGGAGAAAGGGGGGAAAAAAGGGAAAAATCACTCAATGTAAAATTTCTCTCAGAAACTTTTTACTGATTTTTTTATTTGAAAGGCAGAGATGGAAGAAAGGGGAGGAGAAGGGAGGGGAGGGGAGGGGAGAGGGGAGGAGAAGAGAAGACAGGACAGGAGAGAGAGGACAAGACAGGAGAGGACAGGAGAGACAGAAACACTGAGCGCTCCCATCCACTGGTTAGGCCCCAGACATTTGCAATGGGCACACTGCCTATTTGCCAGGAGTCTGGAGCTCAGTCCAGGTCTGCTAGTGGTGGCAGGAATCTACTCACTTGCGCCATCACTGCTGCTTCCCAGGGACTGCATTAGCAGGAGGCTGGAGTCAGGAATCAAAGCTGAGCACTGAACTCCAGCACACCGATATGGGACACGGGCAACTAACTGAACTGCTTGGCCAAACACCTGCCCCGAAGATCTCATTTTAAAATGTGTAACAGGGGCTGGCTTTGTGGTGCAATGGATTAAGTGACTGCTTGCAATGTCAGCATCCTGTATCAGAGCACAGGTTCAAGTCCTGGCTGCTTTACTTCTGGATCTAGCTTCCTACTAACGGGTCTGGGAAAGCAGCAGAAGATGGCACAAGTACTTGGGTCCCTGCCACCCACATGGGAGACCCAGATGGAGTTTCTTGTTCCTGGCTTTGGCCTGGCCCAGCCCTGGCTGTTGCAGCCATTTGGGGAGTGAACCAGCAGATTTATTTATTTGAAAGAAGAGCAATGGGGGGAGGCAGTTTGAGGGAGGTAGGGAAAAGTGGGAAGGGAGGAAGAGAGACAGAGAGAGAATCTTCCATCCACTGGTTCATTCCCCCAAACTGCAATGGCCAGGGCTGGGCCAGGAGCCAGGAACTCCATCTTCCATTACCTTCTCTGACAAACAGTAGCAGGAAGCTGGACTGGAAGTGGAACATCCAGGACTTAAACTGGCATCCACATGGGATGCTGGCATTGCAGGCAGCAGCTTAAACCCACTGTGCCACAGCACTGTCCCCATTTATAAAAAAATGAAATAAAACACATATACAGTTTCACCCAGGGTCATAACACTTTTAAACTTCCACTTTAAAAAACAGCCATGATCATGAGAAAGTAGATTTATTTATTTGAAAGGGTTTACTCCCCAAATGGCCACAACAGCCAGGTCTGAGCCAAGAGCCAAGAATTCCATCCTGGTCTCCACATGGGTGGCAGAAACTAAGCACTTGGGCCATTAGCAGGGAGCTGGCTGGGAAGTAGAGTAGCCAGGACCAGAACTGGCACTCCAATAGGGGATGCTGGCATTGCAAGCAGCAGGTTAACTTGCTGCACCATAATGCTGGCCCCTTCACTACTTCTTACAACTGCATGTGAATCTACAATAACCTCAAAACAAGATGTTCAACTCAAAAAGAGGCAAAAATTAGAAACAGAAGAATTACTAAAAAGAGATTGGATAAGATATAAGAGAAATAAAAAAATCAAGGCAAAGGCAATAGTTCCAGAAAGATGGTGGGGAACATTCTCCAATTGGAAAATCTAACCCAGAACCAAGAAGTCTCCCTTTTCACTGAAAAAATCTTGAGGACAATAAAAAGAGACATACAGTCTAAGAGACTCATGGCATGGGTACATGGACATGGAGCAAAGTGCAAAAAAGGAGATAAAGGGAGGAGGGGCAGGGAAGTAGCAAAGGAAAAGGAAAAATGACAACAAATTCATGACTATATTTAGAGGTTTGTACAAATGTAAAAACAAAAGGGAAAAAAAAAATCTAAGGCACAAATGATCAAGTATGGAATTTCCCTTCCTGTAAGATTTTAAACATTAATATTTTTCCTCTTAAAAGGAGAATATAGGTGGAATTCTATTCAGAGCCAGAAATATTGAGCTAAAAGCACAGTGCTTTAAGACCAGGAGCACTTAGTGGTTTGATTCTTATAATTCTCTCATTGCTTTCTGAGCCTACCTCCCAGGAGGAGGCAGGTAGTGAAGGGTGGACTCAGAAAAAGTCTATTTTTGACACCCATGTCATCTCATTTGACTCATATTATTAAATCTTGATCTTGGAATGCACTAATCTAAAAGATGATGGAATTACAGATACTTACTTCGACTCCATTTCTCTTAATTTAGATCCAGCTGTGAGTTGCATGTTCTTTCGCTGCCAGTTTAAATCTTGAATGTGTTTCCTATAAAAAATTATATGCACAACTCAACTGCATTTTAACATAAGACTAAAATCAACAGGAAAAATTATATTACAAGAGAATCCATCAGAAGTCCTTTCTCCTTGGTAACTGCTGTTGAGTTTAATCCCCATTGTGAGGTACTAAGAGGGTAGAAACTTAACCCAACTGTGTTTACAGCTGGGGCCTCTGGATGTGATTAGGACTGCATAGTCACCAGCTGGAGCCCCACAGCTGAGTACTGGTGGTTTTACACAGCCCAGAACACGTTCAGAAGCACTTGTATGTACCACCTGATGACTCTCCTAGCAACAAGACCAGAACCAGATACAGCCCCTTCGTCTTGGGCCTCTAGAATTGTGAATCAAAATAAACCTCTGTTCTTTGAAACTTACCCAGTCGTGGTACTGTGTTCACAGCGGTGGAAAAGGGACAAACCAAGTGGGTGTCCCCTCTTTCCTATATGTACTCGTGTATGTACACATTTATTTTCAATGTAAACCAAGATATACATGGTTTTCTGCAACTTTTTCCTCCTCCAAGGTGTCTTGCACGTCTCAGACTTGCAAGCTGCAAATGGCCTGGTATAGAAGATTTCAGACCTCAAACCTAACTCTCCTCCACTCAGGCAGGGCTAACGCAGGGCGAGCCGCTGAACAGACTGGACCAGCTGTCTGCTTTCACGCGACTGCAGTCTCCATAGTTGCTTTTTCCTCCCACGCTTTATTAAGGCTTCACCTAAACGTCACTCTAAAGCAATACAAAAACCAACTTACCTTAACTTCTGAAGCTCTTTCTGTGCATGTTCAATCATGTGAACTAGGTTTCTAAAGAAAGAAAAGGGAAGTCAGTCTAAGGCACGTTAAAATGTATAGTGCCACTAAAAAGTGAACTACTGAGGCTGGCACTGTGGCACAGGTACAACCACCTGCAATGGAGTTCTAGGCTCCTGGCTTCAGCCTGGCCCAGCCCAGCCACTCAGTCATTTAGGGAGTGAACCAGTGGATGGAAGATCCCTTTCTGTGTCTCCCTCTAACTCTGCCTTTCAAATAAATAAAAGTGAGCTATTGAGTTCATGGAAAGTCAAGCTTTTCTGTTAAAACACTAAGTATTTATTAAGTTCTCTGGGCCAGGTACTATGTTAGACACTCTATTAAAATTAGCTAATTTAATTTTCACAGAAATTCTCTGAGTTAGACACGATTATCCCAATTTCCCATGTAAGGATACAGGCTTTAAAAGATTATATAACTTGGTTACAGTGACACACGTGTCAGAGTTGGTTCTATTTCAGGTTTCTTTTCTTTTCTTTTCTTTTTTTTTAAGATTTATTTATTTACTTGAAAGGCAGAGTTATAGAAAGGCAGAAAGAGAGGTCCTCCATCCATAGGTTCACTGCCCAGGTGGCTGCAACAGCCAGAGTTGAGCCGACCCAAAGGCAGGAGCCAGGAGCTTCTTCCAGGTCTCCCATGCAGGTACAGGGTCCAGGCAGAAAGATTTGGGCCATCTTCTACTGCTTTCCCAGGCCATAGCAGAGAGCTGGATTGGAAGTGGAGCAGCCAGGACTCGAACCAGTGCCCATATGGGATGCCAGCACTGCAGGTGGCTGCTTTATCCACTAAGCCACAGCGCTGGCCCCTTCAGGTCTTTTAAACTTTAGAGCCTAACAGTTTATTGATTTTTCTTAAACTGTCACAATTTATATTTAATAAGTTCATCAAAATTTTCTGTTTCTCCATTTTTTTTCAAGTTTTACTTATTTATTTATTTGAAAGGCAAAGTGACAGAGAAAGCTGGAAAGACACACACAGCCATCTTCCATCCACTGGTTCACTCCCCAAATTACTGCAACAGTCAGGTCTGGATTAGGCAGAAGCCAGGAACTCCATCCTGGTCTCCCACGTGGGTGGCAGGGAACCTAGTACTTGGGCCAACCTCTTATGCCTTTCCAGGCACGAGCAGCAAGCTGGGTAGCAGCACAGCAGCTGTGAGTAGAGCTAGCACTCTGATATGGGACACCAGCATTCCAACTGCTGCCCACAACACCAGCCTTAGGCCATGTTCACGTCCCTTCTATGAGCTGCTGTTGTTTGTAGAGTTCAGCATACAAAAAATATACCCTGCCCATGTATTGCCAAAATGGACTACTGGTTACTTGGTGTAGTACTTCTTCTTCTTTTTTTTTTTTTTTTTTTGACAGGCAGAGTGGATAGTGAGAGAGAGACAGAGAGAAAGGTCTTCCTTTTGCCGTTGGTTCACCCTCCAATGGCCGCCACGGCCAGCGCACTGTGCTGATCTGAAGGCAGGAGTCAGGTGCTTCTGGTCTCCCATGGGGTGCAGGGACCAAGCACTTAGGCCATCCTCCACTGCACTCCCTGGCCACAGCAGAGAGCTGGCCTGGAAGAGGGGCAACCGGGACAGAATCCGGCACCCTGACCAGGACTAGAACCTGGTGTGCCGGCGCCGCAAGGCGGAAGATTAGCCTAGTGAGCCGTGGCGCCGGCCGGTGTAGTACTTCTAGTCTAGATAAAGCTTCTTTAGGACAACAATTGCATTTTCCCACTTTGTGAAACACAGCTTTTTGATTGATCTGTATCTTCCATTTCTTCATCTTCCTGATCCCACATCTCCTTCTTCTGCACTGCAATAGACTTGTATTCATAAAGAAAACTGAGTCACCTGCTCCACAGTTTCCCAAATGGTGGATTTTGTCACTTTCCACATCTGAACTTTTTTCTCCTAATATAAAGAAATCAAAATCAGCCAAGATGAGTGGATTCGAGGAGTCAGATTATAATGTATGTCAGATATGTGTGTATTTCCACTAGAAGAAATGGTACATCGTGAGCTAATTCAGTGTGCACAAGGCCTTCAGAGAACATAACACATGAGCAATGAGAATGAACTGCGTAAGCACCCCTACATTAAAGATTACCTTCTGTGAATCACACCCTACAGCTCGTTTTCTTACACTACCGTACCGTAAGTGCAATAGTTAGGTCCAGGTCACCTCAGTATTCTTAACTTTGAGGTGGGTCTCAAAGCAGTGGCCTATAATACGGATTACAGTTTGGATTGTAGTTCTAGCACAGGAGCCAAGTCAAGGTCTAGCTGTATTACTTTGATACCGCTTCCCTTCCTAACTTCCGTCCCTTCTTAAAAATACTAAAATTTTGGCTGATGCATTTTTTTTTTAAAAGGGGCAAGTGTGTAGCATAGTGGTTAACACACCATTTGGAACATCTGTATCCTGTATGAGAGCCTGTGGGTTTGAGTCCTGGCTCCACTCCTAATTCTAGCTTCTCACTAATTCATACTCTAGGGGGCAGCAAGTAGTGGCTTGTACTCTGGTCTCAGCCATCCATGTGGGACACCTGGATTGGGTTCCTGGCTCCTGGCTTTAGCCTCGCCCAGCCCCAGATGTTGTGGCCATTTGGAGAATGAATTCAGCAGATAGGAGCTCCCCTAGGAAAAATGAAAAAGCAAGGTTCTCACTCATTATATACTTTCCAGGCATTACATCCATGCTGTGACATCAGTTCCAGATTCTCAATTCGAACAGCCTGGTGCTCTAGCTGGGCCATAGAATTGTTGACACATTCTTGCCACGCGGTAATGTCATTTTTCTGACCTGAAGATGGGGCTGGAAGCTCGTATCTGAAATTAAATAACAAAATAAAACAAAGCCACAAATCCTGCTGAACCTTTATCTTTCCTCCCAACAGAAAGTGCCACGGGTGTAGGCACACTGTGAAAACTATGAGACTGAAGATATAGACCTTGTAGTAAGAAGAAATGGATTTATCCTTGGAAACAATCAACTTATGAAAAAGACTTAGCACCATTATATAAAGTAACAAAAAGTTGTTTTACTTCACTGTGGACTAAATAAGCTACATGATATTCATATAAGGCATTGTTATATTAGCTGTTAAGTTATATTACTGAAGAATACTTCGCTCCCATTTTTGTAAAAACACCTATACCTCCACTACGGAATAAAATGGGAAGGGATGAACTAATTCTTTGCACGTGGACCCTTCTCTGGTCTCTCACTTCAAACTATCCAGTCCTCCAACACCACCAGCACAGCCAGCAGTTCACTATGAACGGGGTATTACAAGGGGAATTTTAATTTCAGTATTCTCACCGTTTCATACTGAGCAGTTCAATTGGTTGTCGAGCAGCCAGTCTTTCAAATTCATTTCTCATTATGTCAGTCTAGTGGAGCAATCAAGAGAATTATTTCTAAGATCATCCTGACAAACTGCAATCATCAAACAACAGAGTTCAGCCTATTCAGCGTTTCTACTTTACAACGCCCATTACAATGGATCATGTCCCCCTCCTCAACTCTTCCCTCAAGTACATGTTCTCAGGATGGAATGGCAGCACATTTAAAGAGGCCCCCAGAGCAAGAGTCCCTAACTCGGTGGTTCTCAATCCCAGCAGCACATCACAATCAGCTGGGAGCTTCGACAGCAACTGTAATGCAAGCCAGTCTCACTCTTCCTCCCTACACCCACTTGACTGGCTGGAGGTAGAGCCTGGGCACAATATTTTTAAAAAATTATTTCATTTACTTGAAAGACAAGTCAGACAGACAGACAAGGCTCTTCTATCTACTGGTTCACTCCCTAAAAGCCTGTAACAGCTGTGTAAGGCTGAGTCAGGAGTCCTTGGGTCTCCTGAGGGCATGGTAGGGCCTTAAGTACTTAAGCCAGCACCTACTGTCTCCCAGGGTGTTCATTAGCAGGAAGCTGAAGTCATGAGCACAGCCAGGACTGGAACCCAGGCACTCTTAATTATGGGATGTGGGCATCCCAAGCAGAACTGCTAGACCAAATGCCTGCTCCCAATACTTTTTTGGGTTTTTTGTTATTGTTGTTGTTTTTTTATTTAAAGATTTATTTATTGATTTCAAAGGCAGAATTACAGAGAGGGAGAAACGGTGTGTGTGGGGGGACACCCAAGGGGGGGTCGAGAGAGAGAGAGATCTTCCATCAGTTGGTTCACTCCCCAAATGATTGCCAACAAGCTTGGCTGGGCCAAGTTGAGGTCAGGAGCCTCAAACTCCAACTGGGTCTCCTGCATGGGTGCAGGAGCTCAAGTACTCAGGCCGTCCTCTGCTATCCCAGGTGCATCGGAAGTAGAGCAGCCAAGACTCAAACTGGTGCCCATATGGAATGCTAGTGTTGCAGGTGGCAGCTTAATTTGGTATGCCACAATGCCAGCCCCACCCCCAATGATTTTTAAATCATCAGTTGACTGTCAATGAAGCAAGGGTTGAGAACTATGGATCTCAGCATTCACTGACGATGGGGAAAGATGGAACTTAGACAAAATAATTTGATTTAGGGCTATACGCCTAAACCTTCACTTTCTTTTCGGTCTGGCTGCTACTTTCACACTTTGTTCATTTCAAGCAATGGAGGAGAGGGGAGAAGGAGCGAAGGTACCCGGTTCTGCTACCTGCTTTAGCAATTTAAATACTCAAAAAAAAAAAAAAAATGCAGTACAGCTAATGCATCATAAGGCCTAATGCTTGGTCAATATCCTAATTTCTGTTCTGCACATTTCTTATTCTGAATACAAAACTGCTTATGTAAAATATTAATCACAGTAATATTCTGGTTACCCCAGGTAATTCTAATTTCCTGAGGGCTTCAACCATCCTAACATTTAAAAACTAAGGCAAAAGAGCTTTCCAGAAGCTCATGTACCTGTTTAAAGTTTTACATTGGCATTTTTTGTAGGAGAAAAGTGTTTTTTTGTGAGGTAGGAGTGACTGTTAGATTATACACAACTAAGAAAATTTAGTTATCTAGCTTCCTGCAGAAAACTAGGGCTTTCTAGCTATAAAATTATGCACAGTAACAAACAAGGAAGGAAACTACAGGGGCTGGTGTTGTGGCGTAGCAGGTTAAGCCACTGCCCGCGATGCTGGCATCTCATATAGGTGCCTGTTTGAATCTCAGATGCTCCACTTCTGATCCAGTTACCTGCTAATGGCCTGGAAAATCAGTGGAAGTGTTTGGGCCCCTGCCACACAGATGGAAGACCCTGATGAAGCTCCTGGCTTCTGTGGCCATTTGGGTAGTGAACCAGCAGATGAAAGCTCACTGGCTCTCCTTCTCTGTAACTCTTTCAAAATAAATAAATCTTATTTATTTATTTGAAAGTCAGAGTTACACAAAGAAATAAATTTTTTTTTTAAAAAAATAAGAAATCTGTGTACTAATAAAGGTAGGAAGCATACTGTATTGGGCTGGGGAGGGGGTGCTGATTAAAGTATTTAATTCTGTGATTGAAAGGCATCACCTGAAACCTTCAGAAAGCAGGAAAACAAGGAAGCATTATTATGCTTAGTTCTTAATGGGATAATTTAGGAAACAACATTGAGAAAAAGCATGGGAAAACTGCATTTCCCAGGGACATCTCCGTCTTACTTAAAATGTAACTTGGGGCCAGCGTTGTGGTACAGTTAATTAGAGGGGCATCCCATATCAGAGCATTGGCTGGAGTCCTGGCTGCTCAGCTTCTTCTGATCCAGCTCCCTGCTAATGCACCTGGGAAAGCAGAAGATGCTCCAACTGTTTGGGCCCTAGCCATCCACATGGGGAGACTGGATGGAATTCTGGGTTCTTAGCTTCAGCCTGGCCCAGGCCTGGCTGTTACAGTCATCTGGGGAGTGAACCCGTGGATAGATGATCTCTATCTTCTGTCTCTCCCTCCCTGTCACATCACTTTCCAAATAAATACATAAAAAAATAAACAAATATGTGCAGTATAAAATGTACTGCAACCATGGCTGGCACACATGATGCTGTATGCGTAAGACTTTAATGGAGCCGAAAAACTCCTAAGACCTAATGACAACAGAAGGTTCTTAACATTTCACTGTAGCACGTTATGTGTATGTGTGTGTGCGTGTAGTAATACTGCCACAAACAAGCCCACTGTGCTGACAGCAGCATAGAAGTACACGTGTAGCAAATACAACCATGTTCACTACATAATACTAGATATACTACGGTGTTACTGGTTCACATACTTACTATACTATACTGTTGTTTTAGAGTATGCTCCTACTAACAATGGGGAAAAATTATTTTAAAACAGCATGCTGCTACACCTGCTGCAGCCCCACATCTCACCCACTCAATTCCTATGTCTTGATTTCATCAAATGGCCAGTTAGATGTAAGCACACTCTAATGTACATACAATGACAAACGCCCAAGGACGCATTGCTCAGAATATGTTCCATCTGTTAACACAGGAATTTACTGCCTTTCAATAATATAATCCTAACTTATCTAAATGGCTGTGTATAATAAAAATATTTAAAAACCAAGCATGCATGTACTGACATGCTTGACAGAACCCACTAGTTTAGAAATATTAATATTAAAATATAAAATAGGTGTTTGGCCTGGAGGTTAAGACACTGCTTAGGATGCTTGCATCCCACGTTAGGAGTGTCTGGTTGGAGTTTTGGCTCCACTTTGGATTCTGTCCTATTGACACCCTGGGATATTGGGTCCTTGCCACCTACATGAGAGACATGAGCTGAATTCTTGGCTTCCAGCTTGATCTGGCCCAGCCCTGGCTGTTGCTGCTGTTTGGGGAGCTGGACCAACAGGTTAAGAGATTTCTTTCTCTGCATCTCAAGTAAATAAAACTTGCATAAATAAAAAAATAGAAAAGATGTTTTACTTCTCACTTTGCTGATTAGACCTTAAGGATTCTCTTGGGTGTACTTGTAGGTTAAATATTTAAAGTCGGACCTACTTAAGCAGCCGGCATTTGGCATAGCAGGTAAGGCACCGAGTACCTGGGTTAGGTTTCTAGCTTCGGCTCCTGATTCCAGCTAGGAAGCTGGACCAGTGCAGACCCTGGCAAGCAGCAGTGATGTCCCTCGGGTAACTGGGTTCCTGTCACCCACATCGGACACCAGACTGCCCGTAGGCCCCTGGGCATTGGACCAGCTGCTGGGGGCTCTCTCTCTCAAACATTTTATTTAAAAAGAGCTTAAAGTAACTAAAGCAAACGGTATATATTTAGATACAGTTTGTCTACTCAGCCGTTGGCACATTCTGTAGATAGCTAGGTTTCCATACAAAAGCCGCCCTCCAGTGGCCCCAAAGGGCACAGGTTATTTTATATAAATAAGTAAAACCCTGGATCACTTGCGGCATAGTGGACCTTAGGGAGTAAAACATTTCTTTGAGAATTGACGCACGGACACTATCTTTAAAAAAAAAAACAAAGTACTAATTTTTACATTAAGTTAGAGGTCGCGAGGCCCCATGGGTATCCAAAGAAGCCCGGAGACGACTGATCTATCATCTACCCGGCTCTGCAGTAGACTGATGCCTCTCCGACAGCAGTTAACGCTAGGATTTAACATTCCCTTACGTAGCTAACGCTCTCCATCAAAACAAAGGGCCGCAGGAATTCCTGTCCGTACGCTGCGTTCAAGGCATCGCACTTACTTCAAAAGCAGAATAATCCGGGGCCGTCAGGTAGCTCAGGTAGTTTTTCGTGGGTCGGTATCGGCGAGTTTCCTCCTCTACCAGGGCTGCAGCCTAACAACGAGAACACGGGCCACTGCAGCGCGCTCCCTCCGGCGCTGGGCCCGGGGCGCGGGGCAGCCACGCCGGCACCGGCCACTTACCGCTTCCCGCACACCAGGCGCTTCATAACCTTGATCGAAATACGGCAGCGCGTCCACCACCACCTCTCCGGCCACCAAGCCAGTGCCCGCCATGCTGGGGCACTCGGGTTCGCCTACGTTTCCTGAGTATCCACCCGCGCTCGTCACTGACGTAACCCGCAACGTTTACGTAGCAGCTCTGGCGCATGCTCAGTTACTAATTCTGAAGGCCCGCGCGCCCGGCCGCGCTAGCGGCTTAGTTTGGGCGGAAGTGACGTCAAGTCCCGGATTCCCAAAAACTGCAGATTCCAGCTTCCTGTTCTCCGTTTCCTGTATTTTGCCTGCGAGCTACAGAACTTCGGTGGAGCTCATACCTTTCGTTTCCTCCGGGATGCTGATACCCCGGGGAAGGGGAGCCCTTTAAAAAAGCTTCAGATTTGGTAGGGAGAAACTGGTTTCCCGCGTCCACTTGGTGCTCTAACCTTTCACCTTCCCCCCTTAAGCTTGTCTTTGTACCGGGCCCAGCCTTGGGTGTCCTTGCTCTACAGCCACTATGCTTAGGTCTCGGCGCCCTGAAAAATCTTTGCGTTGGATAAGTACAGTTCGTTCACAGCCTGTTAGAAGTGGGCACAGTCTCCAATTAAAATTGTGAAGCTTTAGGGTCCGTGTAATTAAAGAAGCCTTACACTGCCCCCAGGACGAGGTTTGAAATAGTATACCACTCCCACCCTTAAAAAACCTTTTCATGTTTGTATAGGGTGTATACAAAATCCACAATCATTTTTTGCCTTTAGGACTTACTGGATAGAACAGTGCTCCTCATCCTCCCCCCCCCTCCCCCCAACCCACCCAGGCTGCAGCAGGTGCATCTGATCTGCTACGTGGCTCCTAGGCTCAGCAGGCAAAACCAAGTAAGATAGTCAGACTAGGACTGTATTCCCTGCCTGTGTGCAATCTAGACTCGGGCCTTGTCTGCCAACAGCCGTGTCAAATATTGGCCACAGTTAAGCTGGTTTGTCTATGATCAATTCAGATTATCTTTTTAATTTAAACATTAGGCAAATGTGCTAGCCATAGGTTGAAGATCTTAAGCAATTTCATTTAAAATTTTCCAAGAAATCTATGGGATTTTTTTTTCATTTTTTTATTCGTTATAAGATCTGTAAACAACATTTTATACAAATCTTGAGCAATTTTTTTTTACAAATATGTTCAGAATTCACAACACTTTACAAAAACAAAATACAACAGACATTAAGGATAGGAAGTGACCTTAGATTTCAGGGATAACCCATTCCTGAAACCAAGCTCACCTCACGGAGGGATAACCAGGATGCACCACAGTAAACCCCCCTAAGCCCATTATATAAATATTTATTTATTTGAAAGGCCAAGTGAGAGAGAGAGAGTGAGCAAGAGATACCTGGGCATGGGGGAAATGGATCTTCTATCCACTGGTTCGTGCCCCAATTGTCCACAACTGCCAGATCTGGGCCAGGCTGAAGCCAGAAGCCAGGAACTCCATCCTGGTCTCTCACATGAATGGAGGGGCCAAGTACTTAGGTCCTCTGCTGCTTTCCCAGGCACATTAACAGGAAGCTGGATCAGAAGTGGAGCAACCAGGGCTCCAACCAGCACTCCAACATGGAATGCCAACTTCGCAAGCACTGGCTTAACTTGCTATGCCACAATGACAACCCCATTGTCCATTTTTATAAACAACCAGTTATTAATTGTTCCCTCACAGCTGGTATATAAGAAAAGACCAACTGGTGAGATATCCAGTAGGAGTCCCATGGGGGAAAGCTGCTTAATCAGCATTTTTTAGGAAGACACAGGCTCAGTTCTATCCCCTGGATCCACATCTGTAGGAATTACATTACATAGCACTCTTCTGAAATGGTGTCTGATTCAGATTCATTTCTGCACACCTGCATGGGCTGTAATGACTACACAGTGCAAGTCCATAAACTGTATCACAATACAACTTACAAGTTTTGAAAGTTTGAATAAATATTTTCTATTCCAGTTAAAACCATCAGCAGAAGTTGAAGAAAACAAACTGATGCTTGCAGTAGTATTTATCAATGAAAATTGCACCATCACTGACAACCCTGTTTTTCAATCACCACTACTACTTTAGATGGTAAGGACCTGCATGATTAAGTGTGGTATGTTCAAGAAATGTTCATATTCTGAGTCCAATTTAATTACAGCAAACTTTACAACAATTCTAGGTGAATCAAGAAAGTTTCATCTAGGCACCTGTAATTTAAATAAAATCCCTTATCCTCAAAGCTGACAGGTGGATCTAATACACTTAATGGAAAACTTTTTAAATAACTGTGGTCCCATAGAGTTGAAATTTGCATCTAACCAACTTTCTCTGTATTTACAAAATAAAATTCCTGGCTTCAATTATGTATTTGTTGTACAACTTTGGAAAAGTTATCTAACTTCTTTGGATTCCAGTTTCTTCATTAGCAAAACAGAAATGCAATTATCTATCTTATAAAGCTGATTTAAGGACTGAATAAAATGATGTATATACATGTGCCACAGTGCAAGGTACATGGTACACACACATAAAACAAGACAGTCCCAATGTCCTTGAGAGCACATTCTCCTCTATTAGCTATAATTCTACAAAGTCCAATGTTGACATGTGAGGGGTAAGATACTCAAGTGCCACATAATGTGGAGGAGCTGCAACATGTCTGTTTTTATAAGGTAACAGTAACAGTGCTAACAGGTAGGGCTTCAGATAAGTCAGATTCCCCTTGCCAGAAATTAGATTTAAAAATGAAGCTACATGATGAGTACATTTCCCAGCCCAGCTCAAACATGCTCTGGGTTGAAAGCTGCCATGATATTTCAATGATGAGAAGTGCATATGGCTAGTGTTCTCCACTTCTGTCAGGCCTCTGCAGGACCTTGAACTCAGCGTCTCTCACTCTACTCCTCTTGGGCTGTTTTTTAATTGCAATACCAAGAATCCTTTCCCTTGTAAAAGACAACTGCCTTCACAAACCAAACACAAAACACAGAGAACAAGCCCAAGAATCAATTAGAAAACAAAAGTCAAAACAAAAACACTGGTGGCAGAGTAAACAGAACATTGGTTCCAGACTATTCCCAACAGTGCTCCAGTGATTACTACAGCAGCATCAGGACAGTCCTCTGAGAGCATGACTTGCTCTTTACACTTTTAAACGTCAAGGATTTTGTAGAATACTTCAAGGGATCCTGACCCTTGGAAAAATATCTTCTTTGGCACTCTTTGTTCTATTTAGGATGGAGACTGTCAATCAAAATTTTCATTTCTTCTGCAGAAATTTCATTTTACTTCCTAAAGGGAGAAAAAGATAATGTTAACTCAATTCATTTTTATTTATTGGATATTATTTCAGGCAAGGAATTAACAAACTAGTTATTCAGAAAAGCCCAAGATTTAAGCTGCCATCTCAAATTCAGTTGACAGTTTAACCACCAAAAACTCCAAATGTCTAATGGTAGAGGTACAAAAGAACCCAGACATTATCTAATCCAGTGGTTTTCAACGCCATTTGTAGGTTAAAAACCACCTGGTTTGCTCCTTAGAGATGTCCTGGATCCCAGATGAAAATATTTTTAAAGTGCCTTGAAGTTGATAATATGCATTCAGAATTGAGAACTACTGATCTAATGTAATTCCATTGTATAAAGATGAAATAACTTCCCAGGACATAATCAGTGCATTGTTCCTTAGTTAAGGACAGGACCTAATTAGGGGCATGTATTTAGAAACAAATATATTTATAGATATCACAGAATATATATTCTTCATTGTACTGGACTAGTCACATCAGTATTCTCATATATCATAATGGATAATTAACTGTAATTGAAAAATTATAAACATTGTGTTTCCTTATGAAGTACAAAAATAGAGATTTGCAAAAAATCATTATTTTTGCCTCAGTTTCTCTACACATGGTATTAAATTATTTTTATTATCGGCCGGCGCTGTGGCTTAACAGGCTAATCCTCCGCCTTGCAGCGCTGGCACACCGGGTTCTAGTCCCGGTCGGGGCACCGATCCTGTCCCGGTTGCCCCTCTTCCAGGCCAGCTCTCTGCTGTGGCCACGGAGTGCAGTGGAGGATGGCCCAAGTCCTTGGGCCCTGCACCCCATGGGAGACCAGGAGAAGCACCTGGCTCCTGCCATCGGATCAGCACGTTGCGCCGGCCGTAGCACGCCTACCGCGGCGGCCATTGGAGGGTGAACCAATGGCAAAAAGGAAGACCTTTCTCTCTCCCTCTACTGTCCACTCTGCCTGTCAAAAAAATAAATAAATAAAATTATTTTTATTATCTTCTTTATTTTGAAACGGAGAAAGAGAACATAATCTCCTACCCATTCATTTCCCCCGCAAATGCCTGCAATGGCCAGGGCTGGGCTAGGCCAAAGCTGGGAACTCAATCCAGGTATTCCATGTGGGTGGCAGGAACCCAATCACTGAGCCATCATCACTGCCTCCCAGAGTCTATATTACCATGAAGCTGGAGTGAGGAGCTAGAGCTGGTTACCAAACCCAGGCACTCTCAGGTAGGACATGGAAGTCTTAACTGGCATCTTAACTGCCAGACCAGATACCTATCTCTAAAGGAGATACATTTTAAAATTTAATATTTCTTTATTCATTTAATGAATATACACATTGATCAGGAAGGCAGAGACACAGAATTCTCTATCCACTGGCTTTCTCCCCAGATGTCTGTAACAGCTGGGGCTGGGCTAGGCAGAAGCCAGGAACTGGGAACTCAATCCAGATCTCCCACATGGGTGGCAGGGACCCAACTACTTGAGCCACCACCTGATGCCTCCCACAATGCACATTACCAGGAAGCTGGAATTGGGAGTGCAGCTGGGACTCAAACCCAGGCACCCTGATATGGAATGAGGGCATTGTCTCAACTGCTTTGCTAAGCACTCGCCCTGAGAAGACATTTTTAATCTGGATTCTGTGGATAGGCTTCAGGGGAGGTCCCTGAGTGCCCTAAAATTACATGCAAAGTTTATCTGTATGGCATACATTTTTCTAGAGAAAAGCACCATGGTTTTTATAAGACTCTCCAAGGAACATGACCTAGAAAAGATGAATAATCATGATTTGCAAACTTCCATCATGAAGGGATAATCACAGAGCTTCATTTAAGGAAAACAGCCCCACAGACCATTCTGATAGGGAACCCCAAGCTCTATGAAAGAGACTTAGGTACGAGGGTTGTGGTTTCTGGTCAGCCTAGTTGAGGTTCCACTGGCAGTCTACTTACAGAGTCTGTGTGATGAAGCAAGCTTACTGCAAAGCTTTCTCAGCCACACGTCTCTAGCAGGAAAACACAGCAACTTACCAAGACTTCGCAAAATTTTGTTCATTCCACTGGGCTCAGACTCAGGAATTGTTTCCAAATACTGATGGGCCCGGACCTCAAACAAACCTAGGAGGAAAACTTGCTGATGAAACTATTCAAAACCCAAGATGAAATCAATTACATTAAACTGTTCTCATTACCAATATATTACTTCTATGGCTAAGCAATATTACAAAATAAATAGTTCCCATAATAAACAACTCAGATTTTGAGGCCTTGAAGCTTTAAACTATTTTTTTTTGTTTCTACTATTTTCAATCATTTCAAGAACTCACCAAATAAAGGGAGTACTTTATGATGGAAACTGACCTTTAACTCCAGTTTTCCGAAGCTCTCGGTCCTGGATGAATCCTGCAAACATCTGAGTCTCCATGAAGAGATCCAGGAAGTGGCGTACACTTCGAGAGGTGTGGGACTTACGGAATGGTTCCCTTTGGAATACACGTTCGCCCTGCTCAGTGACGGTCATGTTCAAAGAATAATGTCCCACTAGCTCCACAAAAAACCTGACAAATGCTTCTGATACCAGAGAGTTGAGTGTCACATCTGCTAGAAAATGAAAAAAAGAAAGAAAACAGCCTCTAAGATCTGTGTATCTGTGAACACCAGCTCTGGTTATGGAGGTCACAGATTTTTAAAGACTGAGAATAAATCCGGAAATGTTCATTTTAGGCTTTCTTGTACTATCCATGACAACAAAAGACATTTTCTTCCCACACTTATTCCTATTTAAATCTTGTGGCCCTGGTAACACATCTGTGATGTCACCAGAACTTCTGTCTCAAAAGCCACCAGGAAGAACCAGCCACATTTAATCTGCTTTTCTATTTTTATCCTCCTGTGTGCTCCACATTGCATTGGTGCTGATGGCCTACTCATTTCTCTCCTACAAGTCTGTGGGCTCCTAATTTCCTGATTCCTTTCCTGCCTTCATAACTGAGCATTTCTCTGGCACCGTCCTCCTCCCCCAGAGCACGGTCCTCAGATGACTTCTAGTCAACATTCCCTCCCTTAACGAGCTAACTGGCACAGAGGAAGAGCTCGTTACATTGATAACTTCCAACCTCAGTTCTCTAGCCCTGGTATTTCACCCTCTATACTTTCAGACTGCCCATAAGTGATTGTGATTGGCTATCCCATTAGTACCTACATTCCATTTGTCTAAAACTCACCAAATCAGGCCCCAGTTGGAACATGGTAAACTATAAATCAATTAAATAAATAAAACATCTCTAAAACCTAATTTATTATATTCCTTACCAAATCAGATTCCCTCTGAACTTTCCCATTTCATATCACACATTATTATTCCATAAAAGTAAAAAATTGTAGCAGGTACTGTATTAGATACTTTTGTAAACATACAAATAATAAATCCAGTGAGGTAGGTATTATTATTTTTCTTTTACAGCTCAGTAAACTGAGGCTCCAAATGATCAAAGAAGTTCATCAGGATCATCTCATCTCATAAATGGATATGTTGGACTCCCAAGTCAAGTGGTTGCTAACTGATACAACAGAGCAGGGTACTGCCTTTTAGGTACTAGGATCAAACCTCAGATTCCATTAAACTCCTCCTTTTTCTGCCATATGCAAACAGTCTTCCCCTTCTGCTCCTTCATACGTCTCTTTTCCACAGGTTCCACCCTGGATCAGGAATCAGGGACCTAGGCTGGGTCAGAGTTCTATCATACAGCAGCTATGGAGCAGGGGGTGGCTTACTTCACCTCTTTCGGCCTTTCCATAACTGTGTAGTGAGGGGCAGCTGATTAGGTGATTTCTAAGGCCTCTCCTGCATTACATTCTGATTTGAATCTAGGTTTCTGTTGTATTTTGTCCAACAGACTTTCTTCTCATCTCTCTCCTGCAATGGAGAACTGATGGTCCATCACTCCATGCATCATTACTTCTGTCCCACTCTCCCATCCCACCCAGTCACTCACTGCCCCATTCTCCTCCACTTTGCAGCAAAATTCCTTCTATACCACTCATATCTACTTTATCGCATCTCTGTCTTTTAATAATTGTTTTTCTGGGGCCAGCACTGTGGTGTAGCAGGTAGAGCCACTGCCTGCAGCACTGGCATCCCTTATGGGTGCTGGTTCGAGTCCCAGCTGCTCCACTTCCAATCCAACTCTCTGCTATGGCCTGGGAAAGCAGAAGATGGCCCAAGTCCTTGGGCCCCTGCATCCACGTGGGAAACCTGGAAGAAGCTCTTGGCTCCTGGCTTCCAATCGGTGCAGCTCTGACCATTGTGGCCAAATGGAGAGTGAATCAGCAGATGGAAGACCTCTCTTTCTGCCTCTCCTTTTCTCTCTGGTAACTCTTTCAAATAAATAAATAAATCTTTTAAAAAATTGTTTTTCTGTAAATTCCATTCTTCATGACTGTTACATATTCTTTTACATGTACGAATATGTTACAAGGTTAACAGTGAAATAAATATCCAGCCATTTACCACAAAGCTTAGAAACTGACCATGACTGGTATTTTGGAATTCTCTGTGTTATTTCATCTCAACAGCATTCTAATTCTACTCTCCAACAGAGAACCTGGAATTCTATTTTTATCATTTCCTTGCTTTACATTACAGTCTCAGTATACACACATGCAACTCCAACAACATCCTGATAGATTTTGTATGTCTTTGAACATTATATAAAAGATTATGTTGGAGCCCGGCATTGTGACATGTTAAACCGGCATTCCACATGGGTACAGTTCGTGTCCCAGGTGCTCCACTCCCAATCCAGCTCCCTGCTAATGCATCTGGGAAAGCAGCTGAAGATGGCCCAAGTCCTTGGGCCCCTGCACCCACATGGGAGACCCAGAAGCAGCTTCTGGCCTGGCCCAGCCCTGGCTGTTGTGGCCATTTGGGGAGAGAACCAGTGGTTTTTTTTTTTTTTTTTTTTAAGATTTATTTATTTATTTGAAAGTCAGTGTTACACAGAGAGAGAAGGAAAGGCAGACAGAGAGAGGACTTCCATCTGCTGGTTCACTCCCTAAATGGCCACAATAGCCAGAAAATGAACCAATCTGAAGCCAGGAGTCAGGAGCTTCCTTCAAGTGCTTGGGCCATCTTCCACTGTTTTCCCAGGCCATAGCAGAGAGGTGGATTGGAAGTGGAGCAGCCAGGACTAAAACCAGCGCCCATATAGGATGCTGGCACTGCAGGTGGCAGGTTTACCTGCTAAGCCACAGTGCTGGCCCCTCTCTTTATCTCTCTCCCTCTCCCTCTCTGTGTAACTCTTTCAAATAAATAAATAAATAAAAATTTCCAAAAAGATTATTTTCTGTGGCAGCTTTTATTTTTAAAGTTTCAAATTATTTTTTAAATATATTTTTAAAATTATTTGAGAGGCAGAGGGAAGAAGAGATAGAGAGAGATAGAGAGAGAGAGAGAAACAGAGAGAGAACGAGCATCACTCTTCCCACCCCTTACCCCCAATCCACTAGTTCACTCCTCAGATGCCTGCAATCATTGAGGATGGGCCAGACCAAGGCTGGGAGCTGTGAGTTCAATCCAGGCTTTCTGTTTGAGTGGCAAGAATCCAATTATTTAAGCCATCACTACTGCCTCTTCAGAATGCTGAAGTCAGGAGCCAGGCATCAATTTCAAGCAATCCAATGGACCATCTTCTGCTGCTTTTCCAGGCACATTATCAGTGAGCTGGATCAGAAGTGGAGCAGCCAGGACTCAAACCAGTGCCCATATGGGATGCCGGTGATGCAGGCAGAGGCTTAACCCACTATGCCAAAGCGTCAGCCCCAAGGAAGCTAATTTTCAAGGTGTATTCAGTCTAAACCACTTTTTATTTTATTTTTTATTTTTGACAGGCAGAGTGGACAGTGAGAGAGAGAGGCAGAGAGAAAGGTCTTCCTTTGCCATTGGTTCACCCTCCAATGGCCGCCGTGGCCGGCACACCGCGCTGATCCTAAGGCAGGAGCCAGGTGCTTCTGGCCTCCCATGCGGGTGCAGGGCCCAAGCACTTGGGCCATCCTCCTCTGTACTCCCGTGCCACAACAGAGAACTGGACTGGAAGAGGGGCAACCGGGACAGAATCCGGCACCCCGACCGGGACTAGAACCTAGTCTGCTGGTGCCGCAAGGCGGAGGATTAGCCTAGTGAGCCGCGGCGCTGGCCTAAACCACTTTTTAAAAATAGATTTTAGCAGAGCACTGGGCAGTCAGTAAATATTTACAGCAATAACCTTACATTTTTGGCCCATTTGTACCTTGTGAAAAGTTCCGCTCCTGAGCTAAGATTTCATTTCGTTCTTCCAAAATTTGTATCAGGGCAGCCTGAAGTTTAGATGGTAGGATTTCATCCTCATCAGATACCTTAAGAGAAAAAAGTTGACATTTTGTATGGGCTCTAAGGGAGAAAATCTCAAATATGTACTAGTTAGGTTCCCAAAATTCCACACATGACATTGTATATATTTTGGCTAAAGAGTCAGGTTCAAGTATCCTATCTTTCCCTACATGAAATAGATCCATGTTGTTTATAGTATATATATATTTAACTATACTTAAAAACATATGTAGTTTATAAAATTTTCTGGCACTTTCCCAAGGAGTATCTCTCATCTACAAGTCTTATGCTACACTGCAAAGATTACTTCTAAACAAAGGGTGTTTGAAATGCGAGGATCTAATTAGATATCTGAAAAAAGGCAAAGTCCTGGGAAACATTTCACCCTGGGTCAGTGCTTACAAATCTATACACGGTCTACATGCAGAGGACTGCTCTAAAAAGGACTTTACTAATAACTCTTCCTTATGACTTCAATGTACAGAAGGAACAACTTATTTTTTGTCCACTGTTTCTTGTACAAATTTTTAATATATCTTCATGCATACTTCTACTCTCCCCAACACAAACATACACCTGATTACAGTATTAAGGCTTGAAGGCTTATACTATGTCTTAGTCATCTTTAGATTCCGACTTCCTACCAGAATATCTAGAAATAATTGGTGCTTAATAAATGCTTTTAGACTCAATTAAATTAGAAGTTTACCAGGTCAACCCATCTGGAATTGAAGGGAGGATTACTTCTTTTGAGAATGACACTTACTCTTTCCTCCTTCCTTCTTTGGGATTAAACAGCTATAAACCTAAGCCAAAATTTTCAGGTCCATCTTGTATGAGTGGCCGCAGTGTCAACTCAAGTAAGTGTAGAACCTACAAGCCTCACCTGAGTCATCTTCTCTAAGTACTTTCACATATTTTCTGTCCAATTATCAACAGAGACTTTTCTCCTCAAACGTTATGTAATCACCTCTTTTGTCACTCACCTCCTGTAAGAACTTGTCTGCACAGAGATCAACTATCAGCACCTATGGAACAAAGGAGACAAGCAGGTTCAACCAGAGACACTCACAAACAAATACATTAGGCACTGCTGGATCAGGGAGAATGCTCTGATTCTTTCAGCAATGGGAACAAAATCAACTCAAAGTTGTACCCTATCTTAAAAGTTAACCCATCAACACAACAAATTGCATGTTTAAAAAAAAAGATAGGCCGGCGCCGTGGCTTAACAGGCTAATCCTCCGCCTTGCGGCGCCGGCACACCGGGTTCTAGTCCCGGTCGGGGCACTGATCCTGTCCCGGTTGCCCCTCTTCCAGGCCAGCTCTCTGCTGTGGCCACGGAGTGCAGTGGAGGATGGCCCAAGTCCTTGGGCCCTGCACCCCATGGGAGACCAGGAGAAGCACCTGGTTCCTGCCATCGGATCAGCACGTTGCGCCGGCCATAGCACGCTTACCACGGCGGCCATTGGAGGGTGAACCAACGGCAAAAAGGAAGACCTTTCTCTCTGTCTCCCTCTACTGTCCACTCTGCCTGTCAAAAAAATAGATTAAAAAAAAAAAAAGATAGTACATACACAATAGATTAAAAAAGACTAATAAATATTGACAAAATGCATTTTGTGGACTTTATTTAGGAAGTGATTCAAACAATTAAAAGCTTGTAACACAACTGGATATCTGAACACCAAATTTTGCTGACATTAAGTAATCATTAAGTTTTTTGGTGATGGTGATTTTATATTTACATTTGAAAATGCCCTTATGTTATTATAGACATTCATATAGCAATATTTAGAGGTACAGGTAAAGATTAGCCATAATGTGATAAGTACTGAAGTAGGATGACTGGCACACAAGGACACATTTGATGTTTCTGTTTCTTTTCTTTTTTTTTTTTAAAGATTTCTTTCTCTTCCATTCTTCTTTTACAACTTTTTTTTTTTTTTTTGACAAGCAGAGTTAGACAGTGAGAGAGAGAGAGAGAGAGAGAGAAAAAGGTCTTCCTTCTGTTGGTTCACTCCCCAAAATGGCCGCTACAGCCGGCGCGCTGCACCACTCTGAGGCCAGGAGCCAGGTGTTTCCTCTTGGTCTCCTGTGTGGTGCAGTGTCCAAGCACTCGGCCATCCTCCACTGCCTTCCCGGGCCAAAGCAAAGAGCTGGACTGGAAGAGGAGCAGCCGGGACAGAATCCAGCGCCCCTACCGGGACTAGAACCCAGGGTGCTGGTGCCGCAGGCGGAGGATTAGCCTAGTAAGCCGTGGCGCTGGCCTACAACTTTTTTTTTTTAAAGATTCATTTATTTATTTATTTGAAAGACAGAGTTACACAGAGAGGAGAAGCAAAGAGAGAGAGAGAGAGAGGGAAGAGGTCTTCCATCTGATGGTTCGCTCCCCAGTTGGCCGCAATGGCTGGAGCTGCGCCGATCCGAAGCCAGGAGCCAGGAGCTTCTTCCGGGTCTGCCATGCGGGTGCAGGGGCCCAAGGACTTGGACCATCTTCAACTGCTTTCCCAGGCCGTAGCAGAGAGCTGGATGGGAAGTGGAGCAGCCGGGTCTTGAACCGGCGCCCATATGAGATGCCGGCACTTCAGGCCAGGGTGCTAACCCACTGCACCACAGCGCCAGCCCCTACGTATTTTCATGTTGAAATTTTCCACAATAAAAAGTTTTTTTTTAAAGTTAACACAGCAGAGTAGTGGGAATGAACAGTCTTTCCAATAAGTGGTATTTGCACAAGTGGCTATCCGTACGAAAAAAGAAATGAAATTATCTCACATACACACACAAAAAATCAAGTCCCAGGTGGACTTAGAGACAAAAGTAAAAGGAAAAATAATAAAGGAGTTAACGTAGGAGGACAGTTTCATTAACAGAAATTTAAGCAGCTCACAGATAAACAGCAGACACAAAGAAAAAGGCTGATAATTTTAATCTCATTACAATTAAGAAATTCTATACATTAAAAAACACCACTTTGGAAAATTAAAATGCAAGTCATTTACAAAATGGCTGCTAACTAGATTATAAAATGTCAGCTTACAAATCATTAAGAGGGTGGAGAAGGCATTGTGATGCAGTGGGATAAGGCACTGACTGCAATGCTGTAGGTATCCCATATCAGGCTACCTGTTCACATCCTGGCTGCTCTGTTTCCAACACTGTTGGAGGGAGCTGTAATGGGCACAACTACTTTGGAAAACAGACCAGCTTGACTTGAAGATAGGCTTACCCTATGACTCAGCAATTCAATTTACAAGTATATACCATAAAACCGTCTGCAGATATGTACCAAGGATCATGTATTAGAGTATTTATGGAAGCATTATTCATAATAACCCCAAGCTGGAAATAACCAACTCAAATACTCATCAACAATATAGAATAGATAAGAAAACTGTGGTACTTTCACAATGCAATATCAAACAAAACTAGAATGATCCAACTACTGTTAAACTCATCAATATGGGGTTAATATTACAGACATAAAGTTGAGCAAAATAGGCCTGACCAAAAAATACACACACACACACACACACACAGAGTCCATTTATATTAAGTTTACTACCAGACAAAACTGAATTAACATTGTTTAGGGATGAATGCCCACATGTTAATAAACAAAAACAAATAGATGAATATCCTAAAAATCAAGACAGAGGTTACCTTTTGTGGAATATGGGGGAGGAAGCAGAGATTAGAAAAAGGCATGGTAGGGACTTCAACCATGCTGTACAATGCTTCTACATTGCTGTAATGTTTTTACCCCATTTCCTTGCTCGTTGTGTAACTGTTCTTTTTGTCATAATTTACCTTTGTGTACATTTTGTTTGGGGCACTTTTCAACATGTGTGCTATATTTGAAACAACTGTTTAAGTGAATCCAGAGTTTTTATGTTTGACTTAAAAAAAAAAAATGGACCTACCCTTCAGCATAACACAAGAGTGAGTCCATGGTTCACTACCATAAATAAGACAGAACTTTGGATTTGTGTGTAGTATAGTTTTTCTCACTTAAAAATACCAAAAATATGACAGCATAATATATTAATTATAATAATATCAGCATTCACTTAAAAATTCCACCACTCATAAAAGACCACTTATTTTTAGTTTTCAGTGTTCCACTATTTTAGCATTTCTTCCGTCTCACCTCTTCAATGGGTAGGTCCTGGAGCTGTGGTAAGGAGCAAGACAGGATTCCAATAAGGAATGGGGTAGGTGAGCAGACAATGTCGATCATAGATGCTGGTAGGACTGGGATGTAGGTGTGCTGCCAGGTGAATGGATACAGTGTGGCTACCACAGCATGGCCGCATTTTGACAGGGTGCTAGCCAGAGAAGAAAGCAAACAGTGTCACACACAGAACAGAACATGGAAGGTGTTTCAGATAATACATTACAGAATTAGAGCAGTCTCCCCTTCACTGAGAATCGGATGTTCAAAGTCCCCCAGTAGATGCCTGAAATTGTAGATAGTATCAAACCCTATATATATGCTCATGTTTTTTTCTATACATACCCATGAGCAAGTTTATTTTATAAATTAGTAAGAGATTAACAACCAATAATAAAATAGAATTATCATAAAAACACCATAATAAAAGTTATTTGAAATGTACAAATTTGTTTTTAGAATTTTCTGTGTAATATCTTTGGACCATAGTTGACCAGAGGCAATAAGAACTGCAGAAAGCAAAATCTGAGGTAAGAGGGGACTGCTGTACAACCTGCTGCTGGTTAGGGATCAGAGGTGACAACTATATGAATATCCATTAATTTCTAATATTTTACTTTACTGAAAATGGTTTTTTTCTTAAAGATTTATTTTATTTATTTGAAAGAGTGACAGAGAGGGAGAGACAGAAAGAGATTTTCATTGCTGGTTCACTCCTGTAATGGCTGTACTGGTCCTAGAGGAAGCCCTGAGTCAAGAGCTTCATTCGGGTCTCGCACATGGGTGGCAGGGACTCAAGTACTTGGGCCATTTTCTGCTGATTTCCCACGTAAGTAGGGAGCTGGACTGGAAGCAGAGTAGCGAGTAGCCAAGCCTTGAGCTGGTGCTCTGATATGGGATGCTGGTGTCACAAATGGCAGCTTAACCAGCTGCGCCACGTTGCTCCTTTTTACTGAAAATATTCAATATCCAGCTCTTCATCAAAATGTATCATGCCAAAAATTAGCGTGTATTCAGAAAAGCAATACCCATCTTTAATAGCAACTTAAGCAAAAATGTATTTAGAAAGAAAATCTTGGGAAGGCATTTGGCACAGCAGTTAAGATGACACTTGCCACTGGAATGCCTGTATCCCACATCAGAGACCTAGGTTTGAGTCCTGGTTCCACTCCTCATTCCAGCTTCCTGGGAGAGGAGCAAATGATGGCTCAAGTAGCTGGGTCTCCCCTATCCATGTGGGAAAACTAGACTGCCTTCCTGGCTCCTGGTGTGGGCCTTGCTCAGTGCCAGCTGTTGTGGGCCTTTGGGGAGTAAACTGGTAGATGGGCAATCTCTCTTTATATCTCTGTGTGCCTTTCAAATAAACATAATAAATAAATGAAAATGTTTAAAAAGAAAATTCATTACAATCCAACGAAGTCATTGTTACAGTCTAATGCAGATGGCTTCTTGATTATTTACGATTCAGAATTACCCATGTTACTGCAGCATTACAGGTAACTGAGAGATCAGACTAATCTTACATTTTTTAAAAATATGCCCCAATTTTTTTTAAAGATTTATGTATTTGTTTATTTGAAAGTCAGAGTTACACAGAGAAGGAAAGGCAGAGAGAGAGAGAGAGAGAGAGAGGTCGGTCCTCCATCCGATGGTTCACTCCCCAATTGGCCGCAATAGCCGGAGCTGCACCGATCCGAAGCCAGGAGCCAAGAGCCTCCCCTGGGTCTCCCATGTGGGTGCAGGGGCCCAAGGACACAGGCCATCCTCCACTGCTTTCCTAGGCCATAGCAGAGAGCTGGATCAGAAGAGGAGCAGCCGGGACCCGAACTGGCACCCACATGGGATGCTGGTGCTTCAGGCCTGAGCATTAACCCACTGTACCACAGCACCGGTCCCAAAATATGCCCAGATTTTAAAATATGCCACTAGTATGAAATGATATATTTTACTTGTTTAATCTTACCTTAGGCTATTGGCAACAAAGATAACCCTCCGCTCTAAAAGGAGAGAGGCACAGACCCGGATGAGATGACATACACTCAGGCACTTAAAGAGGCATTCAAAATCAACATGCTCCAGTCGGGAGTCTAGTGGTCGGCAGAGTTCAATAGACTGAAATGCAAGAATTTTAATCAGGGGAGCTGATGTTGGAAAACAATTTCTAATGACTGATAACACTAATGGATCCCGTGTCATTCTCTTACAAGTTAAGTTGAAGAGTCTACTATAAAGAGTCTGTAAAGTTGTTTATACTAATCCTTCTATAAATTTCTGGCTCTTTATTCTATCTGACAAAATTATGTATAATCTTCATTTATCACACTGAAATTGTCACTACAAAGAGGCTCAATCCACATATGGTAGAAAATCTGAGTTTTTAACCCAGGATCAATTACATATCTTGCAAACCAATTGGATATTTCTCCAGTGTTTTATGGAAATAAAACATTCTTCACAGTTTATGGAAAAGGGACGGCTATGCCGTTAAGCTTTTGGAAACTCTGCCTAACAGAATAAGGCCTGCTTTTTGGTGGCTAACACACTTTGTAAAATGAGTTAACTTACCCCATCTCCAGCCCCAGGGAGGTAGCTCTTAACTGTGATGGTGCGTCCAGGGGCTGGGAAAGGAGCTTCCATGACACTTCGCATGAATGGGTAAACAAGTGCTGGAGACATTTCTCTTCTCTTCTCTACTTCATCCAGAATCTACACACAGAAGATCTTTAATTAAGGGCTCAGTTAAAAACTATAAAAGAATCCTATTACAGGAACTATCAACCTTGATGTATAAGCTTGAACATGACACTAAAAGGATTTAAAAGATAAGCTTCTGCAACCAACACAAGTTCATTAAAGCATTATATCTCTTGGGGTATCTTTATACCATCAAGAAAAGTTAATAAGATATTTCTACTTTAGGGCTGGTGTTGTGGTTAAGTCGGTTAAGCCACACTTGTAATGCTGGCATCCATATCAGAGTACTGGCTTGAGTTCTGCTGCACATCTGATCCAGCTTCCTGTTAAAGTACCTGGGAAAGCAGCAGAAGATGGCCCAAGTGCTTGGGCCTCTGCATCCACATGGGAGACCAGGATGAAGTACTTGGCTTCCGGCTTTGGCCTGGCTCAAACCTGGCTGCTGTGGCCCTTAGAGGAGTGAACCAGTGGATGAAAAATCTCTCTCTCTTTTTTTTTATCTCTCCCTATCTGTCATTCTGCCTTTCAAATAAATAAATACAAAAATCTTATGTCAACTTTGTTGTAGAAGAAGAGTCCTTTTTCATTTCACTAAACAAAGGCAAAGAAGGCGACACTAACAATGATACTCTGCAATGTGGGGTCTAGGAAAGATAGGAGCCAAGATACGCTCCTGGCTGTGTTCTCCCTTATGCCAGGAGTTTTAGCAAAACAAAATGAGAATGATGAAGCAATAGCATCTGGATTAAAGATCTATATTTAGGCCTTTATAACTATAGTTCTTAATCTACCAGTAGGCACCTTTCTAAAGTAATATGTTAAAGTCTGTGGCACTCAACATTGCTCACTGAAGTCATCAGCAACAAAAATTCCTCCAGGCTCAGAAGGAACAGCACTTTTCATACAGCCTATTCTCCACTCACCTTTGAGAAAAGATTGAAGCAGCCAAGGCGACTGACCATGCAGTAAACCTCAGGGAGTCGCTTTCCTTTTCCTTCTGGCTAAAAGGAAAACCCAACACAAAACATCAAACAGCACAAGTTTCTGCTAATTTGGACTATTAATGTTCTTTAGTATAGAGCAGGAACCAAGGCTATCCTTCTCAATTAATAATGAAAGATGGGAAAAGAGATAAAAAGCATGATCTATTCAAGTTCTGGCTGTCTCACTTCTAACCCAGCTCCCTGCCAATGCACTTGGGAAAGCAGCAGAAGATGACCCAAGTACCTGGGCCCCTGCCACCCATGTGGGAGACCCAGATGGAGTTCTAGGCTCCTGGGTTCAGCCTTGTCTGTTGTGGCCATTTGCAGAGTGAACCAGTGAATGGAGGATCTCTCTCTCTCTAACTCTGCCTTAAAAAACAAACAAAAAAAACTAACAAAAACAAAAAACAAACAAAAAAAGAAAGCAAGCAAACTGGAACACTCTGTGGTTAACCCCCATCTAGTTCTTGCTGTTTAAAGCTAACATAGCTTCTTTAACACAGAGATCATTGAGTGGCCCTCAAATTCAGAGGGTTAGAGATAGTATTTCTGAAGTTTTTTGTCTAACTTTATTCTTTTACCAACTTTGTAGCACAAGTGTGGTACTTACCAAGAGCTTCTTACAGTAACCAAACCACCGACTCCCATCTTCACCAGTCAAGACAAAGGAGAATGTCTCACTGAAAAAAAATTTCCAATAGTTATTTTGAGAACAACCACTTACGGCATTCCTCATGGAAAAAAAGCTAAAAATTAGAGTCCAACAGAAGTCAATTTGTGATAGAAGAGAAGGTATTTATATATTTATTCCAAGTCACATTCCTGCTAAGGAATATCTAGCCCTTGAGAATATCTTGCCTTGTACTGGAGTGAGGGAATATGTAAGGAATAAACTAGAAATCCCACTGCCTCCTTACTTTTTTATCCATCCACTCTAGCTATTAATCAAGCCTACTCCTCTCCTGCTGAATTCTAATTTAATCAAACAAATAGGTAAGCTATAAAGGACTTTGATGTTTGATATTTCCCTTCCAAATTTAGTTATATGAGACCGTATGGAAGAATGACAGGCAAAGATTGTATCCTTAACACATAAAAATCAATAAGGGGGTCGGCCCTCTGGGGTAGCAGGTAAAGCCACCGCCTGCAGTGCCAGTATCCCATCTGGGCACCAGTTCGACTCCTGGCTGCTCTACTTCCAATCCAGCTCTCTGCTATGGCCTGGGAAAGCAGTAGAAGATGGCCCAAGTCCTTAGGTCCCTGAACCCATGTGGGAGACCTGAAAGAAGCTCCTGGCTCCTGGCTTCGAATTGGCACAGCTCCAGCTGTTGCAGACAATTGGGAAGAAAACCAGTGGATGGAAGACCTTTCTCTCTCTCTCTCTCTGCCTCTGCTTCTCTCTCTGTGTAACTCTGACTTTCAAATAAATAAATAAATAAATATTTTTAAAAAATCAATATGAAGAATGTCAATTGATTAGAAACATGGGCAAAATATATAAAAAGATAGTTATTAAAAAAACTAAAAATGCCTAAGAAAAAATGTATTAATCTAAGAAATCCATATTGAATAACATACATACATACACATATATATGATCAAAGGTAAGATTGGAAGGGAATATATGAAAATATTTACAGTGATTATCTCTATGTAACCAGATTGCCAATGATTTTTAATTTCTGCTTTTTATTTACTCTTCTATGTTTTCTAAATATTTTAAAATTAACATGCAGAACTTACTGGGGAGATAAGCCAACCAGGGAGCTTCCAGGCCAGTATGAAAGAAATGCCTATGTAGTTAGCAGAGCCACTGACAACACAGGTACATCACCATCGATGGCTGAGAGATGAGAGTGGTGATCAGGCCAAACTGTTCATGAGAGAACAGCTTGGCCTGGAGGCAACAGGAGGCTTAAAGGCAGAGCTGCTCAGGCAACAGCTGAGCTGGCACCCAGCGGGCCAGCAGCATGTGATACAGTTCACCTAATCAAGCTGTTTCAGCCTAAATAGCTTAAAAAATAATGACAGCATTGAACAAAGAAGTTATCTATTTATAAGCATGATTCAGAGAAATGATGTTTTATTAATTAGAAATGGTAATTTCCTGTAGATATCTGGAAGAAATTCTTCAACACCTCCCTTCTCAATATACCTACAGCTCCCAAAACTGAAACCTCCTTTCGTCCAAATCCCACAGGGGAACACATAATCGGGGCTGTGGCTTCCTCCATCACGTTAAGGAACTAGTGGAAGACACTGCTTTGTTTTGTCTCTGTTTCTCGGTAGAGTCCCAAAGTCCAGGTCTTTTTTTCCTTTTCCATCCACGTGGGGGCAGTTCTAGTTGAAAGAACTATTTTTTCTGCAGATCTGGCAAACTGAAGAGACTGTCAAATTTCCCTCTGACAATTAAATTATTGTGTTTTCTGAGTCCCACATAGGAAGTGCTCTAATTTTGTTTCTTCCTTTCCTCCCACTGCATCCTTAACCTGCCACAGCGCAGCTTCACTCTCAGCTCTGCCCATTTCTCAAAATACTCTGATTCTATTTTGGTAGTTCCAAGAAAGAGAAATCAGAAAAATTAGCCCATTTACCTCTTGAGTTCTGAGGTTGGCACCCAGTCCTTTGAATCAGGAAAACAGAATTTTGGGATAACTTTGAGCCTCTCTTCAGTGTCTCTGGATTGCTTATAGCCATGATCACCCTGAAAAAGAACATTGCAGATGCTGTTTTTCTGTGTAAGTGGAGAAGAGAATTAAAAAGCCCAGCCTGGGCTCAAGAAAAGAGGTCTCTGCTAAGCCTGAGCAGATGTCTCAGAGTGGCTTCCTGCTGCTTAACAAAACAGGCGGCCAGGATAGAAAATGACCCAGGCCAGCGCCACTTCTCAATAGGCTAATTCTCCACCTGCAGCGCCGGAACACCGGGTTCTAGTCCCGATCAGGGCGCCGGATTCTATCCCAGTTGCCCCTCTTCCAGGCCAGCTCTCTGCTGTGGCCACAGAGTGCAGTGGAGGATGGCCCAAGTGCTTGGGCCCTGCACCCCATGGGAGACCAGGAGAAGCACCTGGCTCCTGCCTCTGGATCAGCGCGATGTGCCGGCCGCAGCGCGCCAGCCGCGGCAGCCACTGGAGGGTGAACCAATGGCAAAGGGAAGACCTTTCTCTCTGTGTCTCTCTCTCACTGTCCACTCTGCCTGTGGGGAAAAAAAAAAAAAAAGACCCAGGACGCACGAGGACTGCTTCT
The DNA here is from genome assembly GCF_033115175.1 of Lepus europaeus. NCBI lineage: Eukaryota > Metazoa > Chordata > Mammalia > Lagomorpha > Leporidae > Lepus > Lepus europaeus. The sequence goes on from NC_084831.1 coordinate 108,572,266, forward strand.
AAGAAAAAGCAGCCTACTGTTACTCAGACAGGGCACCTGTGGAGATCCTGTAATCTAGTGTAGGAGAGATGACTGGAAAGTTTCTTTCTTTCTTTCTTTTTTTTTTTTTAAAGATTTATTTATTTATTTATTTGAAAGTCAGAGAGATAGTTACACAAAGAGAGGAAAGGCAAAGAGAGAGATGGGTCTCCTCTCCATTGGTTCACTCCCTAATGGGCAGCAACAGCCGGAGCTGTACTGATCTAAAACCAGGAGCCAGGAGCTTCTTCTGGGTCTCCCATGTGGGTGCAGGGGCTCAAGGATTTGGGCCATCGTCTACTGTTTTCCCAGGCCATAGCAGAGAGCTGGACGGGAAGTGGAGCAGCCAGGACCCGAACCGGCGCCCACTTGGGATGCCGGCACTGCAGGCGGCAGCTGTAGCCACTACGCCGCAGCACCAGCCCCTGAAAAGAGTATCTAATCTAGCACAACACACAGTAGGAAACCAGTATATTTATCACTTATGGGACATAAGATAAATAAAAAATCCATTCTACAATATAGTCACAGCAGAAACCTAGTCAGCTCAAGACATTCTCTGATAATCAAAGATACTTTGAAAAGGTAGATGAATATTTAGAAATATCCTATTTTTAAATCTACAGTATATAATCACTTCCCTTTAGCATATAATCTTTGTTAACCTAAGTACTGGTTAGAAAACTTAATGTAAAATTTGAACATGGAGGGGCTGGCACGGTGGTGTAGCAAGTTAAGCCTCTGCCTATGGTACCAGCATTCCATATGGGCACAGTTTGTGTCCTGGCTCCTCATCTTCTGACCCAGCTCTCTGCTATGGCCTTGGAAAGTAGTAGAGGATGGCCCAAATGCCTGGGCCCCTGCACCTGTGTGGGAGACCCAGAAGAAGCTCCTGGCTCCCAGCTTCAGAGAGACCCAGCTCTGGCTGTTGCAGCCATTCGGGGAGTGAACTAGCGGATGGAAGACTTTTCTCTCTGTCTTTCCCTCTCTCTGTCTGTAGCTCAAATAAATAAATAAAATCTTAAAGACTAATTAGCATACTGCCTTCAGATAACTGGTATAAATGAACTGTCCTTTACTTCCTTAGGAAAATGCAGCCACTCTGGGTTACTTGGATATTAAGCTCTTCAAGATGGAAAAGCATTCTACCAAATTTTCAGTGGTATTACAGCCTATTATTTTTACATGATTCCTAATCATCTTCATTCAGGGTTTTCTACAACAGAATGAAAAACAGGCTCCATCAGCTCTCTCTCTTCCCCACCACCTAAGAGTGCCTGAGCACTGAGCACAGAGATGCTAATCACTTAGAGGTATCCCTGAGTCCCTGCCAGAGTCACCAGCCCCTTATCTGATTCTGAGCCTGTTAACTCAGGCTCAGGTTCTCCCCTGCAACTCCAAGACTGCTCAAAACCAGCTGGGAAACTTGATTAATCAGGCTATAAAGATTACATTATTTTGGACTATTATAGTACTGTTTTACTAAATCATGTTGTGGCACTGTGCTGTCAGGTTACACTGAAAAATTTTATGAGAAACTAAATTTAGAGGTTTATTTACTATAGGAATATTGTTGAAGGTATCTCAAAATGAGAACCTATGCAGGAAATGTCTCTTAGACTCTAAGCACATGAGCTATCACCTGCTGCCTTCCAAAGAGCACAGTACAGGAAGCCAGATTGTAAGGGAAAGAGCTGAGACTTGAACCGCACTCCAACATGGGATCTAGGTGTCCTGAGTGGCAACTTAACCACTACATCAAACACCTGCTCCCGGGTCTTTATTTGGTATTTTAAAATGCTCTAAAATCACAGGGGATGAGTGCAGACCCTCACAGGTACCCAGGGCCACCAGCATTCAATATGATGTCCAAGAGGCCTACCAACTGCTGGGTTTCCTCTCTGGCCAGCTTCAGAACTGAGACTCTAAGGATGTAGAAGCTGAGCTAAGTATCTCCTCATGGGCCATGTTTTAACCTACACTAAAGGGCTATGCTTGGTACATGATTGGAGTAATAGCAAGGCCCACTCTCACCAAGTCACCTCTGAACACATGTGGCACGACAAGCCCAAGGCAGAGAAGTCAGCCCTCATGCCTTGCCTGGAGACTGCAGGGCCGATGTTGGCCTGATCCTAAGCTTCCTCGTGTCTGTGCCCCCAGGCCCCTGCCAGGGACAGCAGGTGGCAGCAATCACTGAGTGGAAGTGGAAAGGAAGCAAGACAGGAGCTAGGGGTGGGGAACAGGACAACTCAGAAACCCATCCTGGGGAGGTGGTAGGGGTGAGGCCATGAATGAATTGAGGCTTTAAGACCGTGGCACATGTCCAACTGTCCCATCAGATTCACTTATAAAACAGAAATTCGGGGGCCGGCACTGTGGCTCAGCGGGTTAATGCCCTGGCCTGAAGCGCCGACATCCCATATGGGCGCCGGATCGAGACACTGGAGCATCCTGAATGCCTCTATGCTCCACTTCCAAGCCAGCTCTCTGCTATGGCCTGGGAAAGCAGTGGAGGATGGCCCAAGTCCTTGGGCCCCTGCACCCGTGTGGGAGACCCAGAAAAAGCTCCTGGTTCCTGGCTTCGGATTGGCGCAGCTCTGGCCATTGCGGCCATCTGGGGAGTGAGCCACTGGATGGAAGAATTCTCGCTCTCTTAGCCTCTCCTCTTTCTGTGTAACTCTGACTTTCAAATAAATAAATCTTTTTTAAAAACCCACAGAAATTCAAAGATAAAATGATTACACATCTCAGGATGGTGACTGCGGTGCACTAAACTCCAAGCATAGGGCCCTTCTGAGCCTGTATGACTGTACTGGTCCTGCCGCTCCTCACCCAGTTTCAGCCGATTCCTACCGCCTAGAATGTACGCCAACTCTTGGCAGTCTTTCCAGTTTTTCAGGAAGGCAGAAATACAGATTAGCAAGTGAAATTTGATTTTTAAATATTGGCAACAAAAATTATTGTTATTTTTACAAAAACATTATGAATCTCCCCCCCCGCCCCTTTACAAAAACCCACATGTCTGTGAGCTTAGTTTGCTCAAGGGCTCAATAAGCTACATGGGAGCAGGAATACAAAGATCTTTTTCAGTTGTATCCCATAATCCAATCCTGGCAAAATTAGGTATTTTAAAAATATCTGATTAAATGAATACATGAATCATTTTATTTAAAAATAAGGCAGAGAAAACCCAGTAATAGTGTTAATAGGAAGTATCATTTATCACCTGCATACTTTGTTCCAGGAACTATATTAAGTACTTTACAAACATTATCTCATTAAATCCTTACTAACAGTAACAGAGCTTACTGTATGCCAGATACTGTTTTAAGTATCTTACATAAATTAGCTCGTTTAATCCTTAACTCACAAAGGTAGGTACTATTATGAGCACATTTCACACATGAGGAAACGGAGAGGCACGGAGAGCTCAGGTAGCCACTCAAAGTCACAGCACTGATAAGTGGCAAACACAGAGTGTTGGCTCGGAGTCCATGCTTCAAACACTGCCCTATTCTGCCACAAGTATTAGTCTCCTCTCTAAGCGGGAGAAAATTCAGGCTTTGTAACTTGCTAAAGACAATTAAATGGCAGAGGCAAAAATAAAAACACTAACTTGGAGAAGGAGCTTGTTTGTTTTTCCCTCTTTGGTTGCAGCTTATGCCTGACAAAGATGTCATCGAAGTCATTTACCAGCCCCTCCAACAAGTACAGTACTGGTGACAGCTGGCTGAGATAACAATAAATAAGAGGAGAGGGAACAGATACGTGCAGAGACACCGGAGCCTCCTGAATGCCTCTTGGCCTCCTTGTTCTTACCTTGCCAGGGAACTGCTGTATGACCTGGGGAATATAGCTAACTCCTGATGGCTTCTTCTGCAGAGACACCACCACAAAAAGCTCAAACAGCTGCTGCTCTTGTAATTCAATAAGATCCCGCTCCAAGGTCTGGTAGTGAGGGTTTCTTTTGAAAGACTGCTGCAGTTGTGCTAGGCGCTTGTGGCGATCTGTAATGAAAGCACAGAGCAATGTTTTTCCTCTGCAGCCTTATCTTCTCTCTAGCACCCAGAGGTCACAACCCATACAGGAGTAATCTTCACACAGTCACTGCTGAATAAATGTTGACTAAGTAATACCTGCCACTCAGAAACACTTGCAAGGGCTGTGACATGCTACAGGGACAAGAACAGACTGTCTAGGTGCCCAGGGATCTCACTCCACCTCCAGCGAGCAGTGGGATGGACATTCCACGTCCCAACCAACACTCCAAATACATCCCAACACATCCCTGTGCTAGCCCATCTTTCATGGCCTCATATCAAGGCACATGGAAAATGGCACTGGACTGATGACTGCTGGGAACAGCTCAAAATCATGGGAGCAATGCAGGCATTTGACAAAAAACTAAGTGCTGTGGAAGTTAAGTACAGAAAGGGATGTGGTTGAGAAAATTAAAACAAAAATTATTCTCACATTAATGAAACTCTTCCTTTCTTTCTCTCATGGGCATATATAAATAATAAGGGATATATGTTTATATCAATAAATGGTGCTAATTTCAAGAGGGGAAAAATGAAGTGGAAGAAGACATTTATTAGTAGACTTTCCTCAAAAAGGTGAACTAACTGAAGCAAACTATTTATTTTTAAAGATTTTTATTTATTTATTTGAGAGGTGGAGTTACAGAGAGAGGGAGAGACAGAGAGAAAGGTCTTCCATCTGCTGGTTCACTCCTCAGATGGCCGCAACAGCTGGAGTTAGGCAGATCCAAAACCAGGAGTCAGAAGCTCCCTGTGGGTCTCCCATGCAGGTGCAGCGACACAAGCAGCTAGGCCATCCTCCACTGCTTTCCCAGGCCATAGCAGAGAGCTATAGCTCAGAAGAGGAGCAGCCAAGACTCAAACTGGCACTCATATGGGATGCTGGCACTTCAGGCAGAGGCTCAGCCTACCACACCACAGTGCCGGCTCCAAAGCATACTGTTTAAAGAGTAGATAGCAATCCCATCCCAAACTGGATAGCACCCTATTCTCACTTACCTTCAAATTCTGATCTGGGAGGAGCCACCTCACTCCCAGAGGAAACTGTGTAATTAAAAAAGAAATAGTCCCCATGTCCCAGAGATTTATCAGTCATTTTGAGCCACTGATCTTAAAACTCATTCTCTCTCTCTCTCTCTTTTTTTTTTTTTTTTTTTTTTGAGCTATATGTACACTGCCCCAAAGTTACACTATAGGTCAAAATATTAAGAACACTTAAAAATATGAGGAGGCACCTCAGTACATTTAGTGCTGGAGGCAAAGCTTTCTTACTGACCTAAAGGGCTGAGTTCAAGTCAAGAAAATGTGAGATCCTATTTCTATGTGGCAGCAGCACGAAATTAGTCATCTATACACATGTAGGCTGAAACTGATGATGACGTAGATGTCACCTTCAATCAGGCTACAGAATCAAACACCTGAGACAATTTAGGCTGGTGGAGGAAGCACAAGACTATTAATCATAACATTAGTGTCGAACTTGGAACTGCCGCATATTCAGGTTTGGTAATTCACATCTCCCACTTTTTCCATGCCTCAGTATGTCAGCCAGTTAAATAGGAACTAAATAACCTGCTGTGACAAATCATTAGGTGAATGAGACAGAGCACCAAGATGTGCCTGGGACAAATATACAGCCAGAAATGCAAGTTGCATTTTATATTCTTTTTTTTTTTTTTTTTTTTTTTACTTTTTGACAGGCAGAGTGGACAGTGAGAGAGAGAGACAGAGAGAAAGGTCCTCCCTTGCCGTTGGTTCACCCTCCAATGGCCGGCGCGGTAGGCGCGCTGCGGCCGGCGCACCGCGCTGCTCCGATGGCAGGAGCCAGGCGCTTCTCCTGGTCTCCCATGGGGTGCAGGGCCCAAGCACCTGGGCCATCCCCCACTGCACTCCCTGGCCACAGCAGAGAGCTGGCCCGGAAGAGGGGCAACCGGGACAGGATCGGTGCCCCGACCGGGACTAGAACCCGGTGTGCCGGCGCCGCGAGGCGGAGGATCAGCCCAGTGAGCCGCGGCGCCGGCCGCATTTTATATTCTAACACAAAGCAGACAGCACAAAAATTTGGAATATAAATGCCTATGAATAAGTAACACATAAGTGTTTCCTTTCTCAATGTCAGAGACATCAAAGTTAATTAAATAATTTAATTGCATTTGAGTGACTGTAAAATCAGATATTTAATGCTAAGCGTTAGTCTCAGAGGATGATTCATATCCACTGTTTTGGCTGCCAGGAAACTATGGCATAAATGTCTGGACATGCAGCTCTGTGCTGCTCCCCTAAGAACATTCCACCCTAAAACCATACAGGTTTGCCTCACTCCACTCTAGGAGATTTTCAACACTGTCAAACATCTGACGGTGTACTATTTAGTCCCCCAAATCTCAGCGGGTTCTGGAAATGAAGACATCAACAACAAAATCAAAGCTCAAGTGGGAAAAACACATTTAATCACAAAGGCTGGGGCCACCCCACCCACACCCATGATCATCACGAGAAAGGGAGCAGCCCCACTGACTCACTCACTCTTTGGCAGATACTCGGCATCACTTTCGTTCCCACTGGTTTCACCTGAAAAGAGAGGAAGAATTTCCATTCGTATTGTCAAACAGCAGGAAGTACATGAAGATGAGGACAATGTCAACTTCCATAAGCTACACCAGGATGGTTACCAAGAGAGAATACAGTAGCTCCACCTTTTCTGTAGGGGGTATTTTCCAAGATCCCAGTGGATGCCTGAAACCATGGATTGTACTGTACCTTTATACTGTGTTCTTTCCTATACATACATACCCACAATAAAGTTTAATTTATATGTTAGGCACAACAAGAGATTAACACAATAACTAATAATAAAACAGAATAGTTATAATAATGCACTGTCATAAAAGTTATGTGGATGTTGTCTCTTTCTCTCAAAGTACTCACCCTTCTTGTGATGATACACTGCCTGTGTCATGAGATGAACTAAGCTGAAAGATGTAAGCATTGTGATGCAGTGTTAGGCCACTTTGTAAGGGTAACACAGGTTCTGTGATGCTGTGACAGATCTGATAATCAAGACAGCTCTAAGTGACAAATACATGGGTAGCATATATCCTGTGGATACAGATGGACAAAGGGATGATTTGTGTCCCAGGTGGAGCCAGAAGGTGTGAGATTTCATATCATGCACCCCCAAAAAACGTGCAATTTAAAACTTACAAAAAGTATTTATTTGTGGAACATTCCATTTACTGTTTTTGGACTACAGTTGACCCTAGGTAACTAAAACTGTAGAAAACCATGGGTAAAGGGGGACTACTACAAAAGACTCAGAAGAAACTATTCCATCTTCTGCCCACCCTGCCTCACTCCTCAGTTTCCCTCATTTCAGATTAGTTTTAAATAGTTTATTTCAGAGTAGATTCTATCTTTCATTTACATCTTTGTCCATGCATTCCCAAATAAAGTACCAAAGACAGAACATCAAGCTGATTAAACAAAAACCTGCACACCAGCAAGACTGCGAGTTTAGAACAGAAAATGTGAGGACTAGGAGAAACAGGTAACCAGGAAGTCTTAAGGAAGTAACATTCTACTTCTTTTATGATACCTTTAAGCTACTTTTGGCCATTACTGTGATTTTTCCTTTACTATGAATTTTCTTAGTACTCAAACTGCTTTGAACTATTCTTATTTTTCCCAATAAGGTATTTTATTTTAAAAAAAGTTATTTATTTATTTTGAAAGTCAGAGTTACAGAGAGAAGGAGAGACAGAGAGCTGTCTTCTATCCACTTGTTCACTCCCCAAATGGCCACGGTGGCCAGTGCTGGGCCAGGCCGAAATCAGGAGTAAAGAGTTTCTTTAGGGTCTCCCCCACGGGTGGCAGAGGCCCAAGGAGTTGAGCCATCTTCCGCTGCATTTCTTAGGACATTAGCAGGGAGTGCTCTCTAACTCTGCCTTTGAAACAAATAAATCAATATTTTTAAAAAAGTGCAGCAGTCAGCACATGAACTGGCACCCACGTGGGATGCTAGCATCACAGGTGGAGGCTTGACACACTACATCACAACACCGGCCCCCCAATAAAGTTTTAATTATCTTGAGGATAAGAGGCTGAATGGCTTTCATAAGGGAGCATTATGGATCATAATCCCAGACACATAATTTAAGGGAAAAGAGCTTTTTGAATAAATGAATAAAAGTTTTTGGGACGGGGTCAGTGCTGTGGTATGGTGGGCTAAACCTCTGCCTGTAGCACTGCCATCCCATGTGGGCATGGTTCTAGTCCCAGCTGCTCCTCTTCTGATCCAGCTCTCTGCTTGGGCCTCTGTGGGCACATGGGAGACCCGGAAGAAGCTCCTGGCTCCTGGTTTTGGATCAGACCAACTCCAGCCGTTGGCAGCCTTTTAGGGCGTGAACCAGCAGATGGAAGACCTCTCTGTCTTTATCTCTGTCTCTTTCTGTGACTCCGCCTTTCAAATAAATAAATAGATAAATAAAATATTTTGAAAAAAAAATTCTGGGGGCCAGCGCTGTGGTGTAGCAGGTAAAGCCACCACCTGTGACACCGGCATCCCATATACGCAGAGGTTTGAGTCCTGGCTGCTTGACTTCTGATCCAGGTCCCTGCTGTTGTGGCCAATTGGGGAGTGAACCAACAGATGGAAGATCTCTCTCGCTCTCGATCTCTCTCTCTCTCTAACTCTGCCTTTCAAATAAATAAATCTTTAAAAAAATTTTTTTGGATTAAGTCTGAAAGTTAAACCAAAACAGGAAACATGCAAAGAAGGGGAAAAATCTTTAAATGTTCTAGGAAAAACCAGACCTAGGAGTCATAAATAAAAAAAAATGGAAGTTTGATTATATAAAGTTACAAAGTTTCTACCTAGAGCAGACATTTGGTACAGGTGTCAAGATGACACTTGAGGGGCTGGCACTGGGGCGTAGCAGGTAAAGTTGCCGCCTGCAGTGCCAGAATCCCATGTGGACACCGGTTCGAATCTTGGCTGCTTCACTTCCCATCCTGCTCCCTGTTAATGTGCATTTGAAAATAGTGGAAGATGGCTCAAGTGCTTGGGCCTCTGCACCCACGTGGGAGACCTGGATGAAGCTGTTGGCTCCTGGCTCCTGGCTTCAGCCTTGCCTAGCCCTGGCCATTGTGGCCATTTGGGGAATGGACCAGCAGATGGAAGAACCCTCTCTTCCCTTCTCTCTCTCCCTCCCTTTCTCTCTCTCTCTGCCTCTGCCTCTCCCTCTCTGACTTTCAAATAAAATAAATAAAGCTTTTTTAAAAAGAAAAAGAAAGATGCCAGGTAGGATACACACACACACTCCTTAATTGTCCACAAGTTAAATAAGATGTTAGAAACAGCTAAACATCCATTTATATCTATATAATGATAGTACAGATTTGTTTTGGGTTGATACTGAAAGACCTATAAAATACATGAAGATTATTTTAAAAGGAAGGCATTCAAAGTCTGAGTAGTGTGAGTTGCAGGACCATTTCTGTAGAAAAAGTGTTACCAAGTGTTCAGAAAGAAAAGAATGAAGACAGTGAGAAAAGGCAGTAGAACTAGAAAGGACTTTACATAAGCAGCATTTACGTGGCTCTAGCACATGGACAGTCATAGGCCTTGATGACCTGCATTCTAAGATAACGAATGAAGGTTAAGGGAATTATGAATCAACGGGGAATTCTATTGAGAATCAATCTCTATGGATTAAAAAAAAGTACTAGGTTATTCCTTTTTTATAAGTGACTTCAACATATAATACTATAAAGGCAGAATGTTACATCATTCTGTAACACCTGAAAACTGGAAGTTAAGAAATGCTTCAGTTGGAGTTTATTCCCAAACTCTGGCATGTACTGATAGAGTAGGCAAGTATAATTATCTACATCTTTTAGGCACTGCTGATGTGTCAACAAGCACGTAAGGAGGAACACAAAAATCTGAGAATTCTGATGACAGAGCCGAGTGATCTGTGGACAGGAGAAAAACTCTTGGCCATTGAAAGAACTGATCACAAAGGCTGAGAAAAATGCTTATTTTCTTTGCAAAAGAAAACCAACTTTTGGGGTGTGGACTGTGGTGCAGCAGGTTAAACCTCTTCTTGAAGGGCGAGCATCCCATATGAGTGTCAGTTTGAGTCCTAATTGCTCCACTTCCAATCCAGTTCCCTGCCAAAGTGCCTGGGAAAGCAGTGGAAAACTGCTCAAGTGCTTGGGTCCCTGTGCCCATGGATGCAGCTCCCTGGCTTCCACGTGGAGTAGGCCTGGCTGTTACAGCCATTTAGGAAGTGAATCAGCAGATGAAAGATCTCTCTGTCTCTGCCTCTCTCTCTGTAACTCTACTTTCAAACAAATAAATAAGTAATCTTTAAAAATAAACAAAAGAAAACCAGCTTTTTGGGAAGAGTTACAATGTAGGGACTATCTTCTGTTTCTGATGCTACAAGCTGGCAATTCTAGCTATTGAAGAATTTTTTTCAACAATGACACAGTTTAAAAAAAAGGATTTGGTTCTTCAAAAACTTGTCTTAGAGTGAAATATACTAAAATGTTCCTACCCCATATGCATAAAGCATACAGAAGAAACTAGGATCATTAAGAACCTATTCAGAGTGGAGTATCTGGAGAGTAGTTATCAGCAAAGTGCTATCAATGTGGAAAAATGATAATGTGTGCAAGCACTTGTTCTGGCTCTAGCGTCTTGATATGTTATATAATCTGCAATTTATAATTTATTCCCTTATCTATGAAGTAACAACAATATGTGACACACAGGGCTATTTAGAAAATGAACACTAATGCATGAGACATTACTATCTGTGGATTAAAAATAAAAATATATTGAAAATAAAATAATAATGCATCAGAAAAGATCTATCACACTATTTCACATTAGTTTTTATTTTCTGTATTTGAAATTATAAAAATAATCTGAAATTACACAAATAAAATCCTTTGATAATACCCTTGTTGAGGATAAGGAAACACACACAAAAGAGAGAAACTTCTAGTTTCTCATAAACTTTGAGTTTATGATAAAAATTGAGACTAATTGTTTTGGTGAAAGAAAAGGGTAAGATTTTGTGGAGTCAAGCTCCTTGATTCAAATCTACATTTCCCCTTCTGTCTCAGTTTGTCTGCAAAATTAGGGCAGTCCTTTGGGTCTGGCATTGAGGCAGTGGGGTAAGCCAGTGCCTGAGATGCCATTATCCCATATTGGCACTGGCTCAAGCCCTGGCTGTTCCACTTCCTATCCAGCTCCCTGCTAATGCACCTGAGAGGGCAGCAGAGGATGGCCCGAGTGCTCAGGTCCCTGCCACCCACATGGGAGACCTGGATGGAGTTTCAGGATCCTGGCTTCAGCCTAATTCAGCCCTGGCAGTTACTGTCACTTGGGTGACAGGGACCCAAGTACTCTACCCATCCCATCATCTGCTGCCTTCCATGATGAACATTAGCAGGAAGTTGGATAGGAAGCAAAGCAGCCAGGACTCAACAAGTTACTCAGATGGGGGAATGGGCATCTCAAATGGCAACTTAACTGCTGTGCCAAACATCCACCCCTCTATATCTTAACTGCCAGACAACCAAGTTAAGAATTTTAAATGAGGTTTTATTTATTTATTTATGAGAGGAAGAAAGAAAAATTGAGCTTCCATTTGCTGGTTCACTTGCCAAATACCTGCAACAGTTGGCCAGGCTGAAGCCAGATTAAGGAACTCAATTCAGCTCTCATGTGGGTGGCAGAAACGCAAATACTTGAAATATAATGCCCCCCAAGGTCTGCATTCGTAGGAAGCTGGAATCAGGAGCCAGAGCTGCATATCTAACCCAGATAGTCTAATATGGGACACAGGTATCTCAACAGCTAGGATGAATGCTTGCACCCTTCATAAATTTTTAAAAATTTTCTAGGTAATTTATTATGAATGCTTCAGTTTAATTAAAACAATGTAAGTTTTATGTTGACATCTGCAAGATGATAAAACGATTGAACTTATTAGTAAGTTTTCATTTCTGCACTAAAGGAGTCGATCTATACTGATAAATGCCTATAAATCAAAGTAGGACTACAAAACAATGATTCAGAGCACCTGTGAAAATTAGTTTAATTGATTTATGATTTTTTTCATTTATTCATCCAATAGCTATCACTTGACACAGAATTAAATAAAAGAGATTTGAGAAATTGTCCCTCATTCTAAAGGTTATATTTAAGTGCAATCAACAAGAAAGTAAACCAAAAGTGTTAATACATATCAAACATTAAGTCACATAATTATTTTTCCCTCAAATGCTGACAGCCTACAGTTGGCTGGATCGGAACACAATTCTTACCTTTTGAGGGAGGTATCTCTTTTCCAGTGCAAGGGTGTAACTTTACCTTCTTTTTCCCTCTCTTAGACTCAAATATATCATCTATTTTCAATACAAGCTGGAAAAGGCCGGAAAAATACAAATTAAAACCAACATTCACGAATTCTACAGCTTGAGGGCATTATTATTAGTGATTCTCAGAGAAAAGATCTGTTTCATAAATAAAAACCTTCATGGCTCTCACTTTTGAATTTAAATGGTAATCTTTAGTTGGATAATATTTGTTCTTTTATTTATTTATTTGACAGATAGAGTTAGACAGTGAGAGAGAGAGACAAAGAGAAAGGTCTTCCTTCCGTTGGTTCACTCCCCAAATGGCTGCCACAGCCGGTGCTGCACCAATTCGAAGCCAGGAGCCAGGAGCTTCCTCTAGGTCTTCCATGTGGGTTCAGGGACCCAAGCCCTTGGGCCATCCTCCACTGCCTTCCCAGGCCACAGCAGAGAGCTGGATTGGAAGAGGAGCAGCCGGGACTAGAACCGGCGTCCATATGGGATGCCGTCGCCACAGGCGGAGGATTAACCAAGTGAGCCACACGCTGGCCCCTGATATTTGTTCTAATACCAAGTCCCTACAACACGGGTAAGGGAAGTAGGAAAGGGCATCTCCTCCCTGGGGTTTTAGAAAGACTTCTTGTCATTCCATGTCACAAAATGAAGATGTGGATACTGTACTCCACACAGTGACCAAGCCTTTACCATCAAACCCAAGTTTTTCCTGCCCAGAGAAGGAAGTGGAAGGGACACTCATTCACTTGGAAGGCAGGGTGGGGCTCAGTTATTTCTGCTGCCAAGAATTCTTCCCAAAGAGAGGATCATCACACTTACAAAGCTTCTGTCAAAGGAAATACTCTTTGCTGCTGGGAGTACTAACATTAAAATTCATTTTATAAATATATCCTAAAGATGGGAAATTCTCAAATATGTTCAAGTACAAAGATTGTTTTGTCCCCTTCTGCTCATCATTCTATATCTCAAGCAAGCAGTATATGGACCATTTAATTTGTTATATAACTGTTTCTCTCTATTTAATAAACATTACTTATTAAAGTTCTTTTTTTGCTGCTGTCAAAGGGGTATGGGGTGAGTAGAAGGTTGGAGAGAGGGGGACCTACAGATTGGAATTAAAAAAAAGTGGAAAGATAGAGCAGGTCAACACACACTTATTAAAGGAGAAACTAATCAGTTTTGCCATGTATGCTTTTCTTAAATTTCCAAATTTTTCTTAAGTATTCATCCTTAATGAGAACTACAATTATTAAGAGCATTACATAAAATTACAACCAACAAAATTGTCTGAAAAAAAATTCTTGCTTTCTCTTTTGCAATTGTTTCTCTAGCAATCTCAGCAATCAATGGGCAGTGAATCAGTTCATTGCAAGAAAAACAAGTATGAAATATGTGCTTCCAACATGCAGATTATTCCCACAGTACTAGATTATTTTTTTCTCTTAAAAATATTTTTGTAGTTTCCATTCAAGTGAAAAACTGCTAATGTTCTTAAACACTACCATTTAAAAACCAAATAAGGGGGGGGGCAGAATTGTTGTAGCATAGTGGGGGGTTAAGTTGCCACCTGCCATGCCAGCATCCCCTGTGGGCACTAGTTCATGTCCCTGCTGCTTTGCTTCTGATCCAGTTCCTTGCTGGTGGCGTGGGAAAAGCAGAGGAAGTTGGCCCAGGTGTCTGGACCCCTGCCACCCACATGAGAGATTCGAATGAAGCTCCTAGCTCCTGGCTTTGGCCTGGCCCACTGCTGCTCATTGTGGCCATCTGGGGAGTGAACCAGTGCATGGAAGAGCTCGTTCTTTCTCTCTCTCTTTCTCTCTCTCTCTCTCTCTCTCCCCTCTCTCCGTAACTGTGACTTCCAAAGCAAATAAATAAATCCTTGAAAGTTAGTGTTAGGCAGTACAGGGAAGATTGTGTAACAGTAAGCATATGCGGGTACATGATGACTCAAACAGCATAATTATTCATGTGTATCTGAAGTATAAGCAAAAGGTATTGACAACTGGTCTAGTAGATAAGACACCAGCTGGGATGCCTGCATTCCATATCGAGTGCCTTTGTCTGAGTCCTGGCTCTGCTCCTTATTCCTGCTTCCTGCTAATGCAGACCCTAGGAAGCAGCAAATGATGACTCAAGCAGTTAGGTTCCTGCCACCCACATGGAAGACTTGGCCTAGGTTCTTGGCTCCTGACTTCAGCTTGGCCCTGCCCAGGACATTGCAGGGATTTGGGGAATGAAGCAGTAGATGGGAGTTTTGTCAGTTTGTCTCTCCGTCTTTGTCCTTCTCCTCTCTCTGCCTCTTGAACAAGTAAATAAATATTTGTAAGCAATACTCAAATATTATAAAGGAAAAGAAGCCACGTGTTCTGGAAATATGAGATAAAGTGATAAAATGAAATGTTAGTTATGAGCTAGGAAGAATCTACATATACCTTCTAGTTGCAGGAAATACTGTAGGTTGTCTAAAAAATGATAGAAACCATAGTGCTATAGAATTAGACTCAAACAATACAAAACACTAGGAAATGTACTCTAGCAAACAATCCCACCCATGCTTCCACAGCAGGAAAGAAAGGAAAGGTGGGAAAAGAGGCATCTGGACTAAACCAGCAATTTCCAAATGTGAAAGCAATTTCCCTTCCAAGAACAGCTGCAGTCATCAAAGGGGAAATAAATGAAAACTCTTTTCTAACAGAAAGTTGTTCCTGAAGATAATCCAAAGCCAAAATGTGTATTCCATGAGAGACATCTAAAAAGCATGTCATCCAAGGAAGATGACAGAAAGGGTAACGACCTGTTTCTGACCAACAATCAAGAGGTCATCACCATTTTCTTTCTCCTACTTCTCCAAAAGCCTTTGAGAAAATAGTAGAAAAGGAAAAGTTGGATTTATCACCTATGACCATAAAAGAATAAGCTTTGAGAAGTTGAGATCCACAGTATATAAAATACTGAAGCATGAAATCAAAAGTCTTGGAAAATCTCCTTGGATCTCATTAAACTCTGCAGTCCATAATTCCTAAGGATCTGCTAATGCCATTCCAATGATCAGGTCTTAAGCGCAGTCCCTTAGATGTCTGTATTCTATGAACACATGATCTGTTTTCTCCAAGAAGAAAGCTGAAGTGCTGTGCCAGCATGCACTACCACAGGAGAGGGCGACTGCAGGCTGCTGGGCAGTTCTTTAAACCTTTGATTCTGCGATATTCCTCACCATGATGAGGAAATAAAAAAATCCAAAGACTTTTTTTCCACTGAGAGAAATCAGTTTAGTGCTTTATAAAAACTGTGTGTCTTCCAACTTTCACATATTAAGGGCAGGAAACAGATCAGAAAAATGAAAGTAATTCTGGAACAGACTATTTCCCAAGGAGCCAGTTAGCAGTTACTAAACCAATAAACAGCTGTGCCTTTTATTTAATGTTAAAATCAGGTACAAAAATCATGTGTTCCTTTCCAGATCTTCTAATTCCCAACCTATTATTCGTTTCAGTCTAAAGCTTATTTATTCTCTTATTAAAAAGCTGAAGTCAGAGTCGAAGCATGAAAACACTGGAGTCCTTACTCTTGGAAGAGTTCTCCTTTTCCTGTTTGCAACTTCTCCAGCTCTGAAAAGCTTCCATTCAGTTAATGTGACAGGCAAAGTGGTATCCTTTGTGAGCTTTGGCCGTAAATAAGCTCGTGAGTTCTTCAGTTCCATAGTCTTCCGGTGAAGGAACTGAGGTTTGGGAGGAAGCTAAAACAGAAGATGTACTGGTAAGATAAGCTCATCTGGTTAATGCCTGTGTTCTCACACAAAGTCAAAGCTAGCCTAGAAAAAATTTAGCTTGTCCTTCCTTTCAAATCGTCTCACATGAAGATACCATAATTTCCTTCTCACCATTTGTAAAGAAGTTTCTCAGGTTTCTAATCCAAAGCTCTTCTACTACTGTAATGTAGTCAAATGCCCAGAAAACTGCTCAGAGTATTCATAACCTGAACAGAGCCTTTGCCTCTAGGGGGCTCAAATGTTTTCCAGGCCACACAGGTTAATTTGGGCTTAGGTTAATAACATAATGACAGTGAACTAAATGGTCATGGCTTGTCTGAGGCATTCCTATTAAAAATTTTTGATGGGCTAAAGCAACAACAACAGAACAAAGAAAACAAAAAGATGTGTGTGGTCCAAAAGACAAAACAGGAAACAACAATCCTCCACCAGGGGCCGGGCATTGTGGCATCCTAGGTAAAAGCCACCACCTGTGATGCCGGCATCCCATATGGGCGCCGGTTCTCATTCTGGCTGCTCCACTTTCAATCCAGCTCGCTGCTAATGGCCTGGGAAAAGCAGCGGAAGATGGCCCAAGTGTTTGGGTCCCTGCCACCTACATGGGAGACCTGGTTGAAGCTCCCAGCTCCTGGCTTCTGCCTGGCCCAGCCCATTTGCGGCCATCTAGGAAGTAAACCAGCAGACAGAAGATCTCTTTCTCTCTACCCTTCTCTCCCCACTCCCCTCTTTATAGCTCTGTCAAATAAATAAATAAATCCTTAAAATAAAAAACAATTCTCCACCAACAATATAACCTACATTTCACTGCCTTTTAGTTTTGGCCCCAGTTAAACCATCTTAACTTTTTTGTAGAGACAACAAGAGATCAATGATTCCTTTATTTAATCCTCTGGTTATACCTTGGGCGCTCTGAAAGCATATTTAGGGGGTGATAGCTTCCATGCTGAAGGAGATCTCCACATGGGTAGAGGCTGCACTGGAATATCTTCATAGGGATTTTCTTTGGCAGGATCTTGAGAGTAATAGGGGGAAAAAGGCTTAGAGGAACATAACTAAATGGAAACAAAATGACTACAACTAGCAAAAGAAACAAACAACCTGATCATCATCAGCTCTCTTATTCTACATTGCTATAGCAATGTGAGTCTTAAAATCACTGTCTCTGTAAGCTTATAAGTCACTTTAGTGTCCAACCAAGCTAAACGAACTCTCCAAATGCTGTACTATAAACAGCTTCTGAACTGAGCATTCCATTACACTGGATGTAAAACTCATTAAAGAATAAAAGAACTCATATACCAAAGGTTTTCATATTAAAAAGAAAATTCCAGAGCAAGGTATGTTTGATTGTTAAAAAAAAAAAAAAGCCATCCTACAATTAAGGGTTTCACCAAATACATACTCATTAAATTTAATTGCAAAGTTGTGGACACCTACATATGATATCCTCATAGATATTGTCCTCAGATTGCGTGTAATAAAGTGCTGAGCCAGAATTTCTTCCAAGTTCTTCATGGATCTTCTGTGAGTTCCGATTTCGAAAGTGCTGAATATCCTCAAATTCAAAGGATTTCCTTAAGAAAGGAGATATGTTTAAAGTTCTATTGTTCAAAATTCTAATCTTTAAATTGACACAGTAGATAGAAATCAATGAGTAAAGGACTCACATGCAGAATTACAAAGGTGTTTTTATCAAAGATCTAAGAATAATACACTAGGTTGGGTGCCCTATATGCACCACGAGAAAAATGAGAGACTTCCAGCCAATCACATTCATATTCTCCACCGGGTTCCTGTAAGTTCACTCTAATGAAAGGTGGAGCTAAGGCCAGCATGCCCTAATTGAAATAGAAGAATGTAGTTGTTTCCCTTCAGATTCTTAAAGATATAAAATGGAAGGTCTTCTGATGTCCTTATGTCAGCAGAGTATGTTAGATATTACTACATCTCTACTTTCCCCTCACGTTAATTAACATCTACATGTTCAAATTAGGGCTACCACCTAAGCTGGGAAATGGAAATAGGTGGGAAAAGGAAAAAACAGCTCAACAAACCTGTGAGGGAAATACTTACAGGTCACTTTTTTTTTTTTTTTTTAATTTTTATTTATTTATTTTTTAATTTTTTGACAGGCAGAGTGGACAGTAGAGGGAGACAGAGAGAAAGGTCTTCCTTTGCCGTTGGTTCACCCTCCAATGGCCGCCGCGGTAGGCACGCTGCGGCCGGCACACCGCGCTGATCCGATGGCAGGAGCCAGGTGCTTATCCTGGTCTCCCATGGGGTGCAGGGCCCAAGCACTAGGGCCATCCTCCACTGCACTCCCTGGCCACAGCAGAGAGCTGGCCTGGAAGAGGGGCAACCGGGACAGGATCGGTGCCCCGACCGGGACTAGAACCTGGTGTGCCGGCGCCGCAAGGCGGAGGATTAGCCTACTGAGCCGCGGCGCTGGCCTACAGGTCACTTTCTATAGGCTAAAAACATACCTTTTAGACCTCCCTCTGATTTTTCCACCATATTTCTTTGGTTCAGGTTCCCGAGAAGAAGCCAAAGAAGATTCTGCACAAGAAGTATTTTCACAGTATTTTTTGTCACAGTTTCTTTCCTTACATGGCATAACACCAGATTCAGACAAATATCTGAATGTCCTACGAGGTTTTGGCAAAGGATTTATAGACGATCCACATTCTTGCCCCTCAGGTTCAGAGTAAATATTTTCTAAGCTCTTAGTTATTCCATATGAACTCTCCAGAACCCTGAAATTCAGTTCTTTTTCTGAAGAGTCACAATGTTCTAAAGCCAAATTTAAGACTTTATTTGGGGGAAGTGATTCTATTTTCTTCCATAATATCTGTGAGGTATAGAGGTTTCCTGGAGGTAATGAAGTCTCTGGATCCAAAACAACTTCTTTCCAGCTTTCAATTTGTTTGATACGAGAACACACCCAGTTGGATTCTGATTCATTTTTAAAGAAACGTGTATTAAGTTCATGATTTTCACTTTCATCCTCACTTTGATCACAGCTTTTTGCATCTCCGCTCATGCCTAGACCCACATTTTGAGAGTTGGTTACATCCAGCTTTTTGCTCGGTCCCTCCAAAACAGGATTTTTCTTAGGAAGAATCTGTTGTTGATAGTTATTATATCTCACTCCAAAGTCCTTTGGATGCCATTTAACTGGGTTAGATATACCATTAGTCCTTCCTTCCCACTGAGAAATTTTTTGTTTGATGTTTTTGCAGTGGCTTCTTGACAGCGTCTGAACAGCAGAACGAGAAAAACCAACATCCATGTTCCCAGTTGGGTGCATGACAAGTAAGGAATTTCACAAAGGTTCCATTACAAGTAGCTGTAAAATACTGTATTCTTTATCTTGTCAGACTCCAAGTGTTTCCAGTATTTTCTTTCCATGTTTAACTTAGAAATCTCTTTTTAAATTTAGATCATTGATCTTTGTTGAAAATGGCTATCTTGAATAACCCTATTAAAATGAGACAAGAAAAACTGTTAACAGTTTTATAATTTCCTAATTATTAAAACTCCAACAATTTTGCCTATCTACCCATAAATATTCATTCACATTGCATATGTAGAAATGTATAATTCAATTCCTTTTTTTTTTTTTTTTTTGACAGGCAGAGTGGATAGTGAGAGAGAGAGAGACAGAGAGAAAGGTCTTCCTTTTTGCCGTTGGTTCACCCTCCAACAGCCGCTGCGGCCGGCGCATCGTGCTGATCCGAAGCCAGGAGCCAGGTGCTTCTCCTGGTCTCCCATGCAGGTGCAGGGCCCAAGCACTTGGGCCATCCTCCACTGCCTTCCCGGGTCATAGCAGAGAGCTGGCCTGGAAGAGGGGCAACCGGGATAGAATCCGGCACCTCAACAGGGACTAGGACCCGGTGTGCCAGCGCCGCAAGGTGGAGGATTAGCCTGTTAAGCCATGGCACCAGCCATAATTCAATTCCATAAATGTACTCCTAAGCTGGTCATATATTCTTTTTTTTTTTTAATTTTTTTATTTATTTATTTTTTGACAGGCAGGATGGATAGTGAGAGAGAGACAGAGAGAAAGGTCTTCCTTTTTGCCGTTGGTTCACCCTCCAATGGTCGCTGCGGCCGGCGCATCTTGCTGATCCGAAGCCAGGAGCCAGGTGCTTCTCCTGGTCTCCCATGTGGGTGCAGGGCCCAAGCACTTGGGCCATCCTCCACTGCCTTCCCGGGCCACAGCAGAGGGCTGGCCTGGAAGAGGGGCAACCGGGATAGAATCCGGTGCCCCAACCGGGACTAGAACCTGGTGTGCCGGCGCCGCAAGGCAGAGGATTAGCCTGTTAAGCCATGGCGCCGGTCTTTTTTTTTTTTTTTTTTTTTTGACAGGCAGAGTGGACAGTAGAGAGAGAGAGACAGAGAGAAAGTTCCTCCTTTTTGCCGTTGGTTCACCCTCCAATGGCTGCCGTGGTAGGCGCGCTGCGGCCGGCGCACCATGCTGATCCGAGGGCAGGAGCCAGGTACTTATCCTGGTCTCCCATGGGGTGCAGGGCCCAAACACTTGGGCCATCCTCCACTGCACTCCCTGGCCACAGCAGAGAGCTGGCCTGGAAGAGGGGCAACCAGGACAGGATCGGTGTCCCGACCGGGACTAGAACCTGGTGTGCCGGCGCCGCAAGGCGGAGGATTAGCCTATTGAGCCGTGGTGCCGGCCCATATATTCTAAGAAAATGTTATTTGTGGTATCTCTCAAATTGTGAGCTTTAATGTATTGCCATATTTAATTTCCGAAAGCTAGGCAGAATAAGGTTTTATAAGAGATTACACATAGGGATATACAGTATTATTTTGCACTAAATCAATCCTTTGAAATCTCCTGCTGAAATAAGAATTAATGGAGTACTCTAAAACGATGCATATGCAGAAATACATCTCAAATAACCCAAAAGTCCTGTACACATCCAAAGCGAGAACCAGTTAGTCTGGAAACACTAAGAGCTAATTTCCTGCTCACATCTTATGTTGATAGACAATATTAGCCTATCACAAACCCTTATTTCAACTTTACTACTAGCAGGATAGGATTCTATATACACCACGTTAAAGACAGTCCAAGGTGCCCATTAACTTTCAGTTGCTTTAAAACATAATAACCTATTTTGTCACTGAACTTCCCACATCTCTGCCACCACACCCTTGACCCAAATCAGCAAAAACACTTACAGTCACTGTCACATTCCTTCCTTTCACACAGATGCTTCACTCTTTCAGGCCCATACACTGCTTCCTCAAATGTAAAATTTGGCACAAGACCTTTCCTACCAGCTGGGTAAAGACCCAATCTCAAGTTCTACTGCATACTGGATATAAATAGCAACTGGTTCAAAACTTCCTGAGGCAGGGGTCATCCTTCCGGAGCACTGTCTGTGTGGCCTTGATTAAATAACAGGCAGGAAGATATCTGAGCCTAGCTCCGTCAGGACAGCTGACGAAAACTGATACACACACACACACACACATTTTCTTGGCAGAGAAACTACTCATCAAGACTTCTATCAATTTTCATTTAAGCCATTACCACAAGCCTATAGGAAAGCTGTGCCAGCAACAAAACTTTGTTGATGGTCTGATGCAAAGAAAATCATCCTTTAAAAAAAAAAAAAAAAGATTTACTTATTTATCTGAAAGGCAGAGTTACAGAGACAGAGGCTGGACTAAACCAAAGCCAGGAGCCAGAAGCTTCTTCCTGGTCTCTAACATAAGTGCAGGGGCCCAGCATTTGAGCCATCTGCTGCTGCTTTCCTAGGCGCATTAGCAGGAAGCTGGATGGGAAGCAGAGCAGCTGGGACTTGAACCTGTGCTGGCACTGTAGGTAGCAGTGTAGCTCACAGGGCCACAATGCTGTTTCCCTCTATTATTATTAATTTTCATCTTATTTGAAAGGAAGAGAGAAAGAGAACGACATTGATTTTCCATCTTATGGCTCACTCCTCAAATGTCTGCAACAGCAGACATGGAGCAGGCTGAAGCAAGGAGCCCAGACTCCATTTGAGTTTCCCACACTGGTGGCAGAGCCATCAAATGCTTCCTCCCAGGGTGTGCATTAGCAGGAAGTTGGATGGGATGCAGAGCAGCTGGAACTCAAACCCGGCACTCTGGAGGGATACAAGCATCCCAAGAGATGACTTAAAATGCCCACCCTGCAAAATTTTTTTTGTGGCAAAATAAACTTATTTTTGAATTCCATTTTTCATGAAATTCTTAAAATACCTTTGTATATAAAATAAACGCTTTCAGATATTTAATAACAGACAGGTCAGGTCTGTGAGCCCTGCAAGAAATGAGAAAGTGAGGCAGGCCCTAGGATGGCCCAGCTTTCTTCCTGGAGACTTTCAAGAAAGGTGTGCTGAAATAAGGAACCCAAACAGAGTATAATCATGTTGTGGAGCTGAGGATAAAGAGACTGGAGTTTGGAAAGGCTGAGGCAGATATAATTTCCAGGGAAGGCTGAAAAGAGAGGAGAGAGCAACTCAAAGAAAAAATCTATATAGGGTCAAGAAATCTATACAGGGTCTCCTTGAATCTCTGGCTGAATACAACTGCTAAGGCAAAAGTTAATACTACATGAGGCCGGAGGACAAACAACTAACGGGAAAAAAACAACTAGGGGGAACTATAAACTAACTAACATCCCAAGTTCACACAAGTCTGAGAAATGTTCAGATTTCAGTAATAAGCAAGGGAACAAATCACCGAACAGCCAGGTAATCTAGCATGGACACCACGAGTTCATGGCCTACAAGTAAGGCTTAACTAGTTCTGGAGAGAAGACTACTTTAGCACCACACGAACAAGGTTTAAGCTGATTCCTACCCAGAAAAGGTAATAATCTTTCCATGAAGACAAAAAACTTAAGACACTCAAAAATGTAACACTGTACACTGCTTAGTGTCCTATCTAAATTATTTAACATGCAAAGAAGCCTGAGACTCATAACCAGGAGAAAGATCAGTCAGTAGGACAAGAACCAAAACTGATAGACTTGATGGAGTTAGCAGACAAGACTTCAAGTTAGCTTTTAAAAATATATTCATAAACTTAAAGAAACAAATATTTCAAGTAATAATGGATGATTTTCTAAATTTGATTTAAACCCTAAACCCACAGATCCAAGTAGCTCAATAAACCTCAACATTATAAATACAAGGAAGGCAACAACAAAGCAAACCACAATCAAGTTGCTAAACCCCAGTGATACAGAGAAAATTCTTAAGAAATGGCTGGAGGAAAAAAAAAATACATATTACATAAGGGAAACTAGGTATGCCAGAAAAAAATGGAAGATGTTTAAGTTTTTGGGAGAAAAACAATGAATCTAGAACTCTAGACATTTCCTTCAAAATGAAGGCAAAACAAAGACTTTCAGTGAAACAAAAGCTCTGAGAATTTGTCAACAGCACCTAGGGCCCATGAAATAATTTGCAGGTCCAAGACAAACTGAAAACATTGTTCAAAAGGTAGGGAAAGCAGCTTTAACATAAAGCGTTTTCCTCTCTTTTGCAGACTCAACTGGCTATAATGTTGCATTTAAGTAAAAACCAAAATGTATTGCCATAAATTTTACCAATCATTTTGATATTAAACAATGTTCATTTAAAATGAAACCATCAGCATGTAACTTGTATGCACAATTACCGAAGGTAAACAATTTCTATTTGGCTTGTTCCAACGGGTATCTAGAGCTGGCCAGCAGAGACAAACACAAGTCAGCATTAGGATGGTTAGAAGGAGGAGGAAGACAAGCCCCTCCCAGGCATGGAGTCAGACAAGAGAAAGTTCTCAGGCCTAGCAATAATTGTGGGGTGAGTGTAGATCCTCATTAGAATTTGGGACCTCAACCCTGCGATATGGGGCATGTACTTAGATCTAATAGCTACCTTAATCTCCCTTCTGTCAGTCATCAAAGTAATATCCCATGATCTGGCTAGGGCAGGACCTGGAAAGTTCAGTCATATGTTTCCCCATCCCATAGGTCTGTTGCTGCAATCCATGATAGACAGATGACCCCCAAAGATCTTTAAACCTCTACCCAGAACACACTTGGAACCTAGATCAGATACAGGCAAGAAGACTGCCTCTGCAAAGGCAGGGCCTTTGCCTAGCTGCCCACCAGACACACATGATGTTGCCAGCTGGGGGCCAGACAGCCATTGTCAAGCCCTGCCCCAAGACCCCATGGGCATGTATACCCAACCTCAACCCTCACATGCCCAGACTTCTTAGGGACAGCAGTGGTTGCAGGGGGTTTGGGGGAACCAGGCAGGGCCAGGAGTACTAGGGGACTAGAGACAGAGTATCTGAGAACCCATTACTGGGAGGTAGGCATGAGGCTAGATCATGTGTGAATCGAGGTTTCAAGCCTCTGGTGCACACTCCATTGCCCCATCAGGCCTCATTTTTTTTTTTTTTTAAAGATTTATTTTATTTATTTGAAAGACAGAGTTACAGAGAGAGGTAGAGACAGAGAGAGAGGACTTAGATCCGATGGTTCACTCCCAGATGGCCGCAATAGCCGGAGCTGCTCCGATCTGAAGCCAGGAGCCAGGAGCTTCTTCTGGGTCTCCCATATGGGTGCAGGGGCCCAAGGACTTGGGCCAACTTCCACTGCTTTCCCAGACCATAGCAGAGAGCTGGATCAGAAGAGGAGCAGCCGGGACTAGAACCAGCACCCATATGGGATGCTGGCGTTTCAGGCCAGGACTTTAACCCACTGCGCCACAGCACTGGCCCCAGGCCTCATTTATAAAACACAAACTCAAAGATAAAATTATTAGGAATTTCAAGATAGCTACCACAGAACATAAAACCCCACAGGCCCCTTTGAATGTAGGGTCTTATGTAACTGGATCATATGCCAAGAAAATGATTCTGTTTACACCATATGAAATGTTAAAGAAAGTTCTTCAGGGCTGGCCTGAGGCGCCGGCATCCCATATGGGCGCCGGTTTTAGTCTTGGCTGCTCCTCGTCTGATGCAGCTCTCTGCTATGGCCCAGGAAAGCAGTAGAAGATGGCCCAGGTGTTTGGGCCCTGCATCTGCATGGGAGACCAGGAAGAAGCTCCTGGCTCCTGGCTTCGGATCAGCACAGCTCTGGTCATTGTGGCCATCTGGGGAGTGAACCAGCAGATGGAAGACCTCTCTCTCTGTCTCTACCTCTCTCTGTAGCTCTGGTTTTCAAATAAATAAAATAAATCTTTTAAAAATATTTATTTATTTGAAAGCCAGAGCAACAGATAGAGAAGTAGAGACAGAGAGAGAAATCTTCCATCTACTAGTTCACTCCCCCTAAATTGCTGAAATGGCCAGGGCTGGGCAGGGCTGAAGCCAGGAGCCAAGAGCTTCATCCAGGTCTCTCATCTGGGTGCACGGGTCTGAGCACTTGGGGCATCTTCTGCTTTCCCAGGCACATTAGTAGGAAGCTGGATCTGAAATAAAGCATCTGTGACTTGAACCAGTGCCCACATGGAATGCTGGCGTGGCAGGCAGCGGCTTAACCTGCTATACCTCGATGTCAGTCCCAGATACCTTCCATAGTCAAATTGCTGCTTTTTAAATCTTGACAATAGTTGAGCTGGAAATAACATGGCTGCAATTTCAGATATTTTTGGTTCACCTTATTCAATTCTGGCAGAGCATCATTGCACAAATCTGTGGGACTAGGCAATCTCCAACTCCACCCCCACTGCCCTTCTGCAATGCTGCTTTCTTAGCAAAAACTGAGAGGAGGCGGACACGGTAGATAATTCCTGGGCCAACTGGTTTGTTTTTGCATTTGGGATTCTTCCAGATTCTAATCTG
This sequence comes from Lepus europaeus, assembly GCF_033115175.1. Classification (NCBI taxonomy): domain Eukaryota; kingdom Metazoa; phylum Chordata; class Mammalia; order Lagomorpha; family Leporidae; genus Lepus; species Lepus europaeus. Next base: position 108,598,315 of record NC_084831.1, read on the forward strand.
TATTCTAATTCCCACAATTCACACTACTAGGGAAGGCTTGACTGATTTCCATTTCCCTTGACTCTAACACCATCTATGGTGAGGACTACCTTTATCCAGGCCAAGTGCTGGCTTCAAGGTAAAAAAACTGCTTTGAATCTCTATTCACATAAGAAGGGCTCACTTCACTTTGTAATTCGGTTTATCAGTTTCTTTGTGTCCACTGATATTCACTAGCCCCAGGAAAATATATGACTTTTCTTTCTTTTCCTTTCCCTTCTTTCTTTTCTTCCTTCCCTCTTTGCTTATTTCCTTCCTTCTTTCTTTGAAGGCACAGAGACAGTTGGAGATCTTCCACCTCCTGGTTCACTCCTCAAATGCCTGCAACAGCCAGGGCTATGCCAGGCCAAAACCAGGAGTCAGGAATTAGGAACTCAAGCCAAGTCTCCAATGTAGTAGCAAGGATCCAAGAACCTGAAGCATCACCTGCTGCCTCCTAGGGTGTGTATTAGCAGGAAGCTGGATGGGAAACAGAGGCAGGACTAGAAGCAGATACTTAGATATGGGATGTGGGCATCCCAAGTGGCATCTTAACCCCTGCACTGTGTGCCCACCTCATTATTTAAATAGTGTATGTGTATGGCTGTCAGTACACAGTCTTGCCAAATTTAACCTCCTAAATGTCTGTCTCACTCTTAATTTCTAACCTCATTACAATTACCTTAATTTATGCTCTTACCATTCTTCTGCTAGCACTACTATACATAGCCTCTTTTGTGGTCTACCTTCCTCCAATCTCAATCCTATGCCAATATCATTGCCACAGTGCTATTCCTAAAACTTAGATACAGGTCACAAACCAGTAAAAACTCTTTAAGAGAGATCCATTATTTACCAAAGTGGTTAGCAAAACATACTGCCAAGGAACAATGGACTTTCAAGAACTGGAGCAAGGGTCTGCTATCAAAATTGAGTAATACTCCCCCTTACCAGTTTGCAATTACATTGGTGGACATAAACCCCTCCATATAGTCACCACTCTGCATCTGTGAAGTCAAACAACCACAGATTACACAAAATATTTTTGCTCATAAATACCCTCTGGCTTAAATGATAAAATATTTTAATATTTCATGATGTACTGAGATAAAGTCCATATTCCTTAATACAAGATCTTTTACTTTCTGATTCTAGCTTTAACTCCTACCACTTGCCTTACTCACTTGTTAAATACATTCCAATAACACCAAATAATTTGCAACTACTAGCAGATCAAGGCTAGAATGGTGGAGTAATACAGAGTTAAAATACTATCAGATTTGCTTCTTGGCTACATACCTTTGTCAAGTTACTTAACCCTTTTCAGGTTAAGTATGATCACAACGATTATAACATAGATAATACTATGTATTTTACATGAGACAGGCATATACTGCTCAATTTAATAACTCATCTAATCCTTAAAAAAACTCCATGAGTTCAATATTGTTACCCTCATCATACAATGCAGAAATGAGGAACTTGGTGCCAGCGTTGTGGCACAATGGGTTCTGTGGCCTGCAACACCAACATCTCATCAGGGAGCATTGGTTAAGTCTCAGCTGCTGTGCTTCTGATCCATCTTCCTGCTACTGTGCCTGGGAAAAGTAGTAGAATCTGGTCCAAGTGCTTGGGCCTCTGCCCCCTTGTGGAAGACCTAGATGGAGTTCCAGGCTCCTGGCTTCTGCCTGGCCCAGCCCCAGCCATTGCAGTCATTTGGGGAGTGAACAAGCAGATTGAAGATCACTTTCTGTCTCTCCCTCTATGTCTGTAACTCTGCCTTTCAAATAAATGAAATAAGTCTTAACACCAGTGGCACTGGCATCCCATACGGGTGCTGGTTCAAGTCCCAACTGTTCCACTTCTGATCCAGCTCTCTGCTAATGGCCTGGGAAAGGAATGGAAGATAGCTCAAGTGTAGGCCGGCGCCGTGGCTTAACAGGCTAATCCTCCGCCTTGCGGCGCTGGCACACCGGGTTCTAGTCCTGGTTGGTGCGCCAGATTCTGTCCCGGTTGCCCCTCTTCCAGGCCAGCTCTCTGCTATGGCCCGGGAAGGCAGTGGAGGATGGCCCAAGCCCTTGGGCCCTGCACCCGCATGGGAGACCAGGAGAAGCACTTGGCTCCTGGCTTCGGATCAGCGAGATGCGCCGGCTGCGGCGGCCACTGGAGGGTGAACCAACGGCAAAAAGCAAGACCTTTCTCTCTGTCTCTCTCTCACTATCTACTCTGTCAAAAAAAAATAAAAATTAAAAAAAAAAAAAAAGATAGTTCAAGTGCTCGGGCTATTGCACCCATGTGGGAGACCTGGAAGAAGCTCCTGGCTCCTGGCTTTGGATCAGCCTGGCTCTGACTATTGTGGTCATTTGGGGAGTGAACCAGTGGATAGAAGACCTCACTCTCTTTGTCTCTCCCTCTCTCCATCTGTAACTCTGACTCTCAAAGAAATAAATCTTCAAAAAATTTCTATTAAGTATATTCATATTGATATGAATATATTAATTTGTAATTCATCTGGATAAATTTTTAATAAAGCCCACAGGAATAAACCTTGCATAAAATTCTTCACGGATTTTAACTGTCAATATTTTAATACACATGATAAAAGATCGAACCAATAAAGAAAAAAGTAAATGTGAAACTAGCTTCTACTTTTTAAATTTTTATCATCTTACTTGCTCCTTGAATAACAAATCTTCAAAGCAGCAGATACAGGATATCAGCCTTTTATCTCCTCCTATCAGAGGAAACAGACTTTTAAGTCACTAAAATGGTTCCCAAAATAGCAAAGAAACTTTTTAAAAAATCATACTATTACTCATAATACACAGCATAAATTTCTCAGGCCATTATTGTGCCTAACTGCAAAGCAAGAATTAAGAGAGATTCCCCAGCCGGCATTGTGGTATAGCAGGTAAAGCCGCCGCCTGCAATGTGCCTGGCTGATCCACTTCCGATCCAGCTTCCTGCTAAAAGCCTGGGAAAGCAACAGAAGATGGCCCACGCCCTTGGGACCCTGCACCCACATGGGAGACCTGAAAGAAGCTCCTGGCTTCAGCTTGGCCCAGCCTTGACCACTGAGGTCATCTGGGGAGCGAACCAGTGAACAGAAGATCTCTGTAACTCTTTCAAATAAATAAATCTTTTTTAAAAAAAGATTCCTCAAAAATTTATTTTTTTCAAAGCTCTATCCAGTCTGTTGAGACATTTGTTATGGAACTTTTTAACATTTTTAATTTATAAAATTTCTTTTCTTTTCTTTTTTATTTGAAAGGCAAAGAGACAGAGATCTTCCATCCACTGGTTGCTTCCCAAATGCCCACAACAGCCAGGGGTGGGTCAGGCTGAAGCCAGGAGCCTGCAACTCATACTGGATTTCCTGCATGGGTGGCAGGAACCCAAGTACTTGAATAATCATCTCTACCTCCCAGGGTGCACACTAGTGGGAAGCTGGATGGGAAGTGGTGTAGCCAAGACTCAATCCAGGCACTCTAATATGGGATGTGGGAGCCCCAAACACTGACTTCATTGCTGTGTCAAATGCCTGCCTCAAAGTTTTTTAAATGAAAGCATTAAACATTGATAGTTGATATAAATACATGTCATATTCTGAATTTTGAAGCATAAATCTAAGACTAAAAACAATGTTAACTTTGTGTTACATGGTTAATTATCCATATTGTTTATAAAACCATGGAAATGACATTTCCTCTTCGTTGCTGTTCACTGATTCTAACACATACCACTGGAGGCTTTATTTACCAGTCAAGTGATCCTTGGAGTTAGCCCCACACAATGGTGATTCCTGTTGGCTTTACCTTCAAAACATACCTCAAACTCTGACCACTTACCATCTTCACTGTTAACACCTAATCCAGGTCATCATCATTTTCCTTCTAATTTTCCATTTCTATTCCATTTTCATCTTCCCTGCTCTTCCTATCTAAAATAAGATTTCTTTCCCCATGATTCTCTATGCCTTTACTTTGCTGTATATTCTCCATTTATCTGAAATTTTATTACTTTAATTGATAGGATAGAAACAGGATTCACAAAATCAAGCCCCTCCTGATCTGACCTGACCTGTTTCTATCTCCCATTTGTGCAACCCATCTCCCACTCCCTGGCAGCTCCACCCAGCTTCAAACCCATCTGCATTCTATGTATTTGCTTATTTATAAATTATAGTATATACAACTATAAGAATATCAAATACAGAAAACACATAAAACCTAATTAAATGAGCGAAGTCATTGACATATGGACAGCACTGATGCTTTCCCGAATGAGGGAAGCCAAAGGCGCCTAGCAGTGAAGGGCAGAAAAGCTCTACAAGCAGGAGGAAAGAAGAATGCAACTGAAAACTGTTGCTCTCAGTTAAGTATCAAGGACGCTAGAAACCACAAAAGTAGCTGTGCTTCTGCTGCAACTGGACCTTAACCTAATGTTCCAGCCAGTAACTAGCATAGAGACAACCTAGGTATAGTTACTCAAACTGTACTATATCCAGAAATACACCAATTATAAGAGGCTATATGGGGCCGGCGCCGAGACTCAATAGGCTAATCCTCCGCCTTGCGGCGCCGGCACACTGGGTTCTAGTCCCGGTTGCCCCTCTTCCAGGCCAGCTCTCTGCTGTGGCCCAGGAGTGCAGTGGAGGATGGCCCAAGTGTTTGGGCCCTGCACCTGCATGGGAGACCAGGAGAAGCACCTGGCTCCTGGCTTCGGATCAGCGCAGTGCGCCAGCCGCAGCACATTGGCCGCAGCAGCCGTTGGAGGGTGAACCAACAGCAAAGGAAGACCTTTCTGTCTGTCTCTCTCTCTCACTGTCCACTCTGCCTGTCAAAAAAAAAAAAAATAATAATAATAATAATAATAATAAAAGAGGCTATATGGAGCCATTGGGGAAATATGCTTTAAATAAAGTAGAAAAAGAACTAACTCTACAAACTAGTTTCTTATACCCATAAAGGCAGCCAAGTTGTTGTTGTTGTTGTTGTTGTTTTTTTTATCAGTATTTATAGAAAAATTCCAGGGGCCAGCGCTGTGGCGCAGCGGGTTAACACCCTGGCCTGAAGCGCTGGCATCTCATATGGGCACCAGTTCTAGTCCTGGCTGCTCCTCTTCTGATCCAGCTCTCTGAAATGGCCTAAGATAGCAGTGGAAGATGGCCCAAGTCCTTGGGCCCCTGCACCCACGTGGGAGACCCAGAAGAAGCTTCTGGCTCCTGGCTTCAGATTGGAGCAGCTCCGGCCATTGCAGCCAATTGGGGAGTGAACCATCGGATGGAAGACCTCCTCTCTCTCTCTCTCTCTCTGTAACTCTGATTTTCAAATAAATAAAAAAAATTTTTTGAAAAGAAAAGAAAAGAAAAATTCCAAATCTCTAAGAATGGGGCAGGGGTTTTGGCCTACTGGCTAAGCCATTGGTTAGGATGCCTGCGTCCCACATCAGAGAGCCTGGGTTTCCTTCCTGGCTCCAGCTCCTTACTCCAACTTCTTGCTAATGTATATCCTGGGAAGCAGTAGTGATGGCTCAAGTAATTGGGTCCCTGTCACCCATGCAGGAGTTCTGGATTGCATTCTCAGCTCTCCTCTTTCCCCTCTCCCCACCCCTGTGGGCACTGTGTCTCTGGGCTCAGTCAAATGAAAAAGAAAATTCCCAAGAATGTGAAAATAGGCTCTTTAGCCAGACACAGTGATTAGCATTTAAGAGATAATTCTGATTTCCACAGAGTTACTTTGGAGCCTACAGACCAAAATAGACTAGGAAATTAGATTCATAGGATCCCAGTGCTGTGCTAGTGAATTATCTGTTTCCTACATTAGGAGTATGGAGACCAAACTCCCAGCAACTCCTCCCTCATACTATATGTCTTCATTATAAACATAGGAATTTGGGGAAATGCATATTCCATTTTTAATGTTAGAGGTATAAAATTATTTCACTCAATGAAATATATGTATTTTAAATGCAGCAGAATAAAGACAAGCAATATCATCATTGTCCTGGCTATAGAGGAGGAGAACAGTTTAATTTGTACAATGGGCACTCTGTCAAGGTTACAAATGTCTAGCAGATCAACAGGATGAAAATCCACTGCCCAACTTTCTAACACTCTGTTGGTTTCTCAAGTCTTTTAGTTGGTTTCTAAGTCACCTCTTCCTGCTATTAGGTAATGTTTGTGAAAGGTAATGATTGCAAAATTAATTTGTGCAAACTAATGTTCTTTTATAATAGAACCTCTGCTATAACATATATGCTAATTAATATACTAATCAAACCACATTCTTGAACTGAAACATAATAATGATAAAAGACTACTGGTGTTAACAAATAAATTAACATTTTACCAAATACTAATATTTTAAAGATGTGCAACTGGATATACCTAAGGAAAAAAAATTCAGTCTTTTTTTTTTTTTTTTTTGACAGGCAGAATGGACAGTGAGAGAGAGAGAGAGACAAAGAGAAAGGTCTTCCTTTTGCCATTGGTTCACCCTCCAATGCCAGCTGCGGCCAGTGCACTGCGCTGATCTGAAGCCAGGAGCCAGGTGCTTCTCCTGGTCTCCCATGCGGGTGCAGGGCCCAAGGACCTGGGCCATCCTCCACTGCATTTCCGGGCCACAGCAGAGAGCTGGCCTGGAAGAGGGGCAACCAGGACAGGATCTGGCACCCTGACCGGGACTAGAACCCAGTGTGCCAGCGCCGCAGGCAGAGAATCAGCCTATTGAATCACGGCGCCAGCCTAGAGTCTTTAAAATAGAGAAAAATATATAATCTAGCCCCAAAGTTAAAAAATATTTTTCACATAGTCAGAAGATATAATGTATTGTCCACAGGCCTCTTGCATAAAGAAGGCTATCAGTTAACAGAATAGCACTTAAAGTCATTTTTTTAAAAAGATTTATTTATTTGAAAGAGTTGCACAGAGAAGGAGAGGCAGAGAGAGAGAGAGATCTTCCATCCACTGGTTCACTCCCCAGATGGCCACAATGCCCAGAGCTGCACCAATTCGAAGCCAGGAGCCTGGAGCTTCTTCTAGGTCTCCCACACGGGTGCAGGAGCCCAAGGACTTGGGCCTTCTTCTACTGTTTTCCCAGGCCATAGCAGAGAGCTGGATCAGAAGTGGAGCACCTGGCACTGCAGGTGGCGGCTTTACCTGCTATGCCACAGTGCCAGCCCCTTAAAGTCATTTGATAGCATGACTGGGTTCAAAGCAATCCACTTGGACTAATTTTGCTTTTTTTTTTTCCTAATTGTTTATACAATCCCTCCCTTTTGACTTATTTATTTATTTGAAGGGCAGAATTACAGAAAGAGAAGGAGAGACAGAGATATCGGTTCACTTCCCAAATGACTCAACAGCCAGGCCTGGGCCAGGCCAAAGCCAGGAGCCAGGAGCCAGGAGCTTCTTCCAGGTCTCCACATGGGTGGCAGAGGCCCAAGGACTTGGGCCATCTTCTATTGTTTTCCCAGACACATTACCAGGGAGTTGGATCAGAAGTGGAGCAGCCAGACTTGAACCAGCACCCATATGGGATGCTGGTACTGCAGGCTATGGCTTAACCCGTTGTGTCACAACACCAACCCTAATTTTGTTCTTATAATATTTCTGATCAGCAGTAGACCTAATTACTGTACCAATATTTTTAGCAATAAGATATAAACAGAGAAATCAAGCAGGATCAGAAGAAATGTGTTTGTATGGTAATGTAATATTTTAAATGATATCATGAAATAATTATAGAGGTTGGCATTGTGGCACAGAGATTAAAGCCGCTGCCTGCAACACTGGCCTCCCATATGGATGCCTGTTCAAGTCCTGGCTGCTCTACTTCTGATACAGTTCCCTGCCTGGGTAAGCAGTAGAAGATGGCTCAAGTCCTTGAGGCCCTGCACCCATGTGGGAGACCCAGAAGAAGTTCCTGGCTCCTGGCTTCAGTCTGGCCCATCCCTGGTTGTTGTGGCCATTTGAGGAGTGAACCAATGGATGGAAGATCTGTCTCTCTCTCTCTGCCTCTTTATCTCTCTCTGTAACTGTGCCTTTCAAATAAATAAAATAAATCTTTAAAAAAATTAATGAACAGAGTGGAAGTTGAAATAAAGATTGCTGAAGAGCTAAAACCATGGCTTGTTCATCACTGGGACTTAATTACCCAATTACAGACAAAAACAGCTCTTTTATCTTCCTGCCAAGAACCATGGGGATTCCATTCTGGAGGATTATGCAGATTATCAGAAATCTCCTGGAAACACAGATAACTCAAAGTACGCTGTCACTGAAGCTGTGGCAGGGATAAAAGAATACCTCAATGGGCACTCAGCTGCTCAAGGAATCTGAGACCCCGGGATGCTGAACTCCTCGCAGAATGCCCTGATGCCCCTTATTCCAGGTGTCTGGAGTGCCACATATACTGCATTATTTGTGTGAACTGGAGCCATGTTGACCTATATGCCTCTGCATGAGAAGAGCCTTGCTTTATTACTGAATTATCGTCATGATTTCTTAAAGTACCTGGCAAAGAATTCCGCAACTGTGTTTAGCGCCAGTGATTATGAAGTGGCTCCTGCTCAGTACTACTGGAAAGCTGTGTGAGAGGCACGCATATCACTCACTAAGGAGTGCATCTCTGGAAACACATTTTTGTTCTTAGTCCTTCTCTTGTCCAAATGATGTACTTTGAAGATGATTGTGTATAACAGAATTGATGTTTGTTTTCTGTTTGATTTTAAACCGAGAAAATAAAGGGGGTTGTGGCTCCTTTTTCTTTTCTTACTTTCTCATTTCAAAGTTTCCAGAGTATTCAGTGATGGACAACAGAGGGACATTCTGAAGAGTGTTTTATTGCCTAGTTCACAAAGCTGCTTTTGAATGCTGGTGCAATATTCCTTTGACACCATGCACTTTTTTCCTCTTTTACAGGCAGAGTGGACAGTGAGAGAGAGAGAGAGAGAGAAAGAAAGGTCTTCCTTTGCCGTTGGTTCCCCCTCCAATGGCGCACCATGCCGGTCCGAGCCAGGAGCCAGGTGCTTCTCCTGGTCTCCCATGCGGGTGCAGGGCCCAAGGACCTGGGCCATCCTCCACTGCACTCCCGGGCCACAGCAGAGAGCTGGACTGGAAGAGGGGCAACCGGGACAGAATCTGGCGCCCTGACCGGGACTAGAACCCGGTGTGCCAATGCCGCAGGTCCAGGATTAGCCTATTAAGCCGTGGCGCCGGCCGACATCGTGCACTTTCACAGTATGTGTTAATGCTGTGTGACAATACGCTCTGATTGCTAGTGCCAAAGGTTCAATTCAGTGTATATAACTGAACACACTCATCCATTTATGTTTTTTTTTTCTTATGGTGCTTAAAGAGCCCATCCTTGGCAAGTCATTCATGTTGTTCCTTAGGCATTTTGTCTTTGCTCAAATTGTTGAAGAATGGCAGCTTGTGTCACGGCTTTTGTATTTGTGTCTAATGTATGTTTTAACACAATAGATGCAATGCACTGTGTAGCTACAGTTTTCTGGAAAAGTTGATCTTTCATGAATTGTTTTTCATATTTCCAATAATTTTTTCCTTTAAATAATAAAAAAAAAAAAACAGCTGAGCTTAATTGGTTAATTCAGTTACCCTAGGGAACACAAGCCTAGTTCTGCTTTACTTCAAGTTCATGCATACAACCAGTAGGTGTTTATTGTTTGTGGCTAGACATAACAATAATATCAGCTAATATAACAGGATGTCAAATGCAACTGCTGTCTTCTCTGTATTTCAGCAGGGACCACAAAGTCCAAAATCAAAACAACAGGAGCCAAATATCCCCACCTTCTAAGAGAAGTGCAAAGCTTCCCAGGTGGGATGGCCAAGAACTGCCTCTGCAAATATCCATTCATTTACCCTTCTCAAGGCTATGTAGGAGAAGAATTGCAATTTATTCATTTGAGGATTACAAGGGATCTTCCTTAAAGAAACTAGATGGTGTGTATTTCCCTGCCTCCCATGGAGGCTGGGGGTGGGAGAGGCGTAGTTCTTCCTGTCTGCCTCAACCCCAAGGCTGGAACCTCGAGATAGCCACTAGAGTACAAGGGTAGGGAAGAACAAGGGACACCGTCACTGGTGTCTGACCTCTGCCTAGGCGACAAAAAGAGCTGGCTCGTGGCTCAATTTTAAAGACTGCCTAGGTACAAAAGGCAAATGAAAAGTTTCAGCATAAGACGATTTACAAAATGCCACAATCTAGAAAGGTATATACTCATTTAACTAACTTCAATAACAAGACACTTTGAGAATATCAATAAAGCAACATCAGAAACTATCCATATAATTAAATCAAATACATCTTAATCTTTTGATCTGATTATCCTTTAAAATCCCCTTTAAAATAGTAAAAAAAAAAAAAAAAAAAAAAAAAAAAAAAAAAAAACCTGTCACAAACTAGGACTTTTCAGTACTCAAACTGCTTCAAAATTGTTTTAACATAATCTAATTTTTTTAACCTAATTTTTAAATCACAAATTTAAACCGGGTCAAGTTCTTCTCAGCAAGACACTGGAAAACAAAGGCAACAAGTAGTTCTATTTAGTTCCAGAAACTGAATAGAAGCAATTTTTAAAATGTTTTAAATTACTACTACTAATTCTGAGAAAGTTTAAAAACAAAGAAAGGGAAATATACCAGTAAATCTATCACCTCCATCATAATCACTGGTTTATTTTGGCATATTTCTACCCTGTGTTTTTTCATAAGCATACTTTTACATAGTGTTATGTGTAATTGTATACCACTTTTTTTGATTCAGAGTTATATAAAAAGATGCAATTTTCAAGGGTTTCCCACTACAGACATAAAACAAACATTCACATCCATTGTACGTAATTTCCTACCTCATTCTAAAACTTAGAAGCTAGAAGACATATGTTTCTAAGTTTTCAAATCATATTCGCACTTGACAAAAGTAAAAGTGCATTCACATAATCATACAGGTAAGGAGAGTAACGAGAGAATCCTTGTATTTGGTAACAGATTCTGATTCCAAAAGGACAGTAAGAACAGATAACAGTTAAAACCTAGGGAGAAAGTAAGTGAGGAAATGGACAAAGTATGAATACCTATATTTGAAAGTCAGTAAAAGGGATACTAATAACAAAACATTCTTTTTTAAAGATTTATTTTTTAATTTTCATTTGAAAGGCAGAGTTAGAGAGAGAGAGGAGAGACAGAGTGATCTATATTGGGGGGAAAGCCTGTATTTTTAAAAACTGACAAAAAGCAGTAAGAAATATAATAACACAAGGAAAAGGGAGGGGAAGTTAAGTCTCAGTAGAAAGAGGGTTCACATGGTTCGCTTGGCAGTCTGAGAATGATAAAGTTGATGTGTAAATAATGAAGACCATCACCAAGCCAGCAGAGTTTGCTAATACTGATGTATTCCGTACAACTCCAGACCATTCAGGAACAAGGAGCATTAGGACCTTAACTACAAAAGACCTCCTACTACTGCCTTGTTAGGGATTTTCCCTCTCTGTACCCACGCCTGGACTAGCCCAACGTGACTGACAGGTGACCTTCTTGGGATGGCAGAAGTAATACTGCCATTTTGAGCGTGCTGTTCGAAAAATCCAACAGCACCTGTGCAGAACATTGAGCAGGTGCAGAAACCAAAGTACTGTGTATCAAGGGATGTCAGCCAGAACTGCAGACTGAGTGCAGACCGAAGCACTCTGTGCCAAGGAGAAAAGTCACACCTTCACAGTGCCATAAAAGTACCTGTTCCCTTGGAGCTCCCACTGGACCACCAGTCTCCTTCTACAATGTCTCCCATGTGTTTGAGCCCCCAGCAAAATAAACCTTGATTAGAGACTGGTGTTATGGCACTGCAGGTTAACTCACAGCTTGAGACATGGACTGGAGTACCAGTTTCTACTGATCGAGTTCCTCCTACTCCACTTCCAATCCAGCTAGTGTACCTGGGAAAGCAGATGACCCAAGTTCTTGGGTGCCCGCCATCCATGTGGGAGACCAGGATGAAGTTCCTGGTACTCAGCTTCAGCCTGTATCAGAAGCTGGCTGTTGTGGTGGTATGAGGAGTAAACCACCGGATGGAGGATTTCTGCCTCTCCTTTTCTGTCACTCTGCCTTTCAAATAAATAAATTGAAATATTAAAAAAAAAAAAACTTGTCTGGGTTGCACATTGGCCTCTTGTCAGTTTTTAAAAATATTTATTTATTTGATTGGGGCCGGCACTGTAGCACAGTGGGTTAATCCTCCGCCTGCGGTGCCGGCATCCCATATGGGCGCTGGTTCTAGTCTCGGCTGCTCCTCTTCCTGTCCAGATCTCTGCTATGGCCTAGGAAAGCAGTAGAGGATGGCCCAAGTCCTTGGGCCCCTGCATCCACATGGCAGACCCAGAAGAAGCTCCTGGCTCCTGGCTTCGGATCAGCGTAGCTCCGGCCGTTATTTGGGGAGTGAACCAGCGGAAAGAAGACCTTTCTCTCTGTCTCTCCCTCTCACTATATGTAACTCTCTCAAATAAATAAATCAAATATGTAAAAATATATTTACTTATTTGAAAGGCAGACTTATGGTGGGACGTGGAGAGAAAAAGAGAGAAAGATCTTCCATCCACTGGCTCATTCCCCAAATGGCCTCAATTGGTGGCACTGGGCCAGGCCAAAGCCTGGAACTCCATCTGAAGCTCCCACATTGGTGGCAGAGGCCCATGCACTCGGCCATCTTCTGTAGCTTTCCCAGGTGCATCAGCAGGGAGCTGGATCGGAAGTGGAACAGCAACAGCACTGGCATCTGAGGCAGCAGCTTAACCCACTATGCCACAAGGTCAGCCCTCCTCTTGTCAACTGCTATTTGCAAAGAAGCCAAAGAATCTGAGGTCAGTTAACAATACCATGTGATCTTATTGTGTGAAAATTAAAAATAACCATGTTCTGAGTTAGAGAAAAGGCCTGCTTAGTTGAGGATAAAACATTTCTAGGAGCGGCTCAGCAGCAAGCTGGGTAGTTACAGAAGATCAACAGACTATTCAGCTGAAGCTGGATCACGTGATTTATGGAGGGTCTGTTCTACGTGATTCTTCAACTCCGTTTTGAAGCGAGGCATAAGGAATGAACAAAGTACACAAGGGCCAAAGACAGGAAAACTAGAGATCAGCTCTACCTGCGGGGATGCTTTGCTTCTTAGTGTGCACAACAGGAGATCATGGGAGGCAAGGAACCTGGCGTTATGAGGAAGGCAAAATTAAAGTCTGGGACACTGGGGGAAGAAGAAAGATGTTTGTGGGGGAGAAACCCAGCCTGCGAAAGACACAAACAAAAAGAAAGCAGGAACACATACTATCTAAAAGGGAGGATCTGGAGTGAGCAATTACAATTTTGGGAGGAAGGACTGAGAATCAAGGACAGAGTGTCTAAGGGCAGCAACAGCAAAGGAGTCGATAGGCATGGTTTTATAAAATGCATACACAGACACGTGGCCCCTAAGGGCCTTGAACCTGCACTGTGGAGGAGACGGACCAACTACTGAGCCAAATCCTCCTTCTCTTGCACTACAGGTCAGTGTTTCATGAACTTTTTAAATTACAACCATGGTAAGAAATACATTTGCACACACACACAAAACACAAGTTTCACAAAACAATGACCACTCTTCCCACTTATGATAAAGCATAAGACAAAGTTAAAATATTACCATTATTTAAATACTTTGAAAATTCTAATAAATAATACAAAAATTAAGATTAGGAAAGATTCAACTTAATGAAATAGGTAATCTTTCCTGTTCATAAATTAATTCCAGTCTGGAAAGCACAGGACAATACTATGTACCCATGAGATTCATTACGGGTCTGTTTTATTCTTTTGCTTTTAACTGGACCAGGTTAGAAAACGCTAGCTGAAACAGTAAGTCACTATGAATGGCAAAAATGGCAATACACTTTTTCTAATTAACAACATGAGTTCTTTACTCAATATAAAATGATAAGCAACAGCATTTAATCATTCTTCAGAGTAAATGAAGAACTAAGTTGCAAGAACTCATTCATTTGTTTGGAGTACATATTTAATTCAATAAATGTGATGGAGTGGGGAGGTAAGTGGGTCTTTTAGCCAAAATATTTTCTAAAATGTTTCCAATTTTTCTTCAGGTTTGTGACACAGAAACAAAATGTAGCAATATCTCTATTTATTTATTCAAATATTTATACAGAGAGAGAAGAGAGAGAAGGAGAGGCAGAGAGAGAGAGAGAGCCAGAGGTCTTCCATCCCCTGGTTCACTCCCCAATTGGCCACAATGGCCGGAGCTGTACAGATCCAAAGCCAGGAGCCAGGAACCTCCTCCAGGTCTCCCACACAGGTTCAGGGGCCCAAGGTATTGAATTGGGCCATCTTTCACTGCTTTCCCAGGCCATAGTAGAGAGCTGGACCAGAAATGGAGCACTGGGGACTTTACCCGCTATGCCACAGCACCGTCCCCTCAAATTTTCTTTACTTAGAAACACAACGGATTCATACAATCTGCTTAGCTCCTCCTCTCTTAACAACTGTCAAACTTTGATATGATATGCCACAGTAAACACGTACAATTTGCTCTAAGTAACATTTTTTAAACATTGCTGCTCTGGGGCCAGTGCCGTGGTGTAGCAGGTAAAGTTGCCGCCTGCAGTGCTGGCATCCCATGTGGGCACTGGTTTGGGTCCCGGCTGCTCCACTTCCCATCCAGCTCTCTGCTATGGCCTGGGAAAGCAGTCAAAGATGGCCCAAGTCCTTGGGCCCCTGTACCTCCGGAGGAGACCCAGAAGAAGCTCCTGGCTCCTGGCTTCAGATTGGCGCAGCCCCAGCCATTGCAGCCAATTGAGGAGTGAACCAGCAGATGGAAGTCCTCTCCCTCTTTCTCTGTGTTAACTCTTTAAAGTAAATAAATAAATATTTTTAAAAAATAACATGGCTGCTCAGCAAGCTTCCTTGAATATAATGAAAAACTCTCAAATGTTTTTCAGTATATCCTTGAGATTCAGAGGGGTTTTCGGTGCATACCAAAGCTTTGTGATATCTAAAATAGCAACTCTAAATAGCACTCTCAGCCAACAGAACAAATGGGATAGAAAGAGAGCCCAGCAATGAGCTACAGGGCAGCCTGCTCACCCACGCGCAGCTGGAGGGAAAGCTCCATGGAAACCAGTGGTCCAATGCCCTGGACATTCAAAAGAAAGCAGGAGGATGGCCACACTGCTAGCTACATTGCTTTGACTAATTTGTTTTTAAAGATTTATTTATTTGAGGCCGGCACTGTGGCTCAACAGGCTAATCCTCCGCCTAGTGGCGCCGGCACACCGGGTTCTAATCCCAGTCAGGGCGCCGGATTCTGTCCCGGTTGCCCCTCTTCCAGGCCAGCTCTCTGCTATGGCCCGGGAGTTCAGTGGAGGATGGCCCAAGTCCTTGGGCCCTGCACCCCATGGGAGACCAGGAAAAGTACCTGGCTCCTGCCTTCGGATCAGCACGGTGCGCCGGCGGCAGCGCACCAGCTGCGGTGGCCATTGGAGGGTAAACCAACGGCAAAGGAAGACCTTTCTCTCTGTCTCTCTCTCTATCCACTCTGCCTGTCAAAAAAAAAAAAAAAAAAAAAAGATTATTTGAAAGGCAAAGTTTCAGAGAGAGGGGGAGACACAGATAGGTCTTCCATCTGCTGGTTCACTCCCCAAATGGCCACAATAGCCAAAGCCAGGACAGGCTGAAGCCAGGAGCCAGGAGCTTCATCCAGGTCTCCCATGTGGATACAGGGGCCCAAGTACTTGGGCCATCTTCTGCTGCTCTCTCAGGTAATCTGTGGGGAGCTGGATCAGAAGTGGAGCAGCTGGCACATGAACTGGATGTTCATATGGGACGTCAGTACCACAAGCAGTAGCTTAACCTCCTGTGCCACAATGCCAGCCCCTGCCTTGACTATTGGTTGTAGGACTGTACATCAATCTGTTTCTCCATCCCTCTCTTTCTCACTTTCTCTTTGATCACTAGAAAGTATTCTGAGGGCTCATTAAAATTGGGCTTGGGAGGCCAGCATTGTGGTGTAGTGGGTAAAGCCGCCACCTATAATGCAGCGTCAGCATCTCACATGGGCAGCGGTTTGAGTCCCGGCTGCTCCTCTTCCAATCCAGCTCTCTGCTATGGCCTGAGAAAGCAATACAAGATGGCCCAAGTCCTTGGACCCCTGGGCCCATGTAGAAGACCCCTAAAGCAGTAATTTTTAAAGGCATATTGGCTTAGTTTGATTTTAAAATTACAGTGATTGTTAAACTGTTGAAAATACCACACTTCAAAAATACATTTAAAGGTCACAAATAAAACCATTTTCATCAACAGCAGATAAAATTCCCCACATTTTGCTTGACCTTGAATTATACTAATATAAATTAACTGTGTAATGATAACCATTGCTTTATGGTCATGATCAAATTAACTATCACTCTAATTCACATAATTTTCCATTTGTGTTCCATATTATTCCTTACAGTTTAAACAGAGACCAAGGTAAAGAGGATTTTTAGTAAATACTGTTGTGGAGCAGGCTGTGTCATTTCCTCCCCAGCAGGCCCTATTACTAGAGTCTTAATAGATTCTTATTTAATCAGAATATCAAAGCATACAAATAAGCCTTTATATATAAAATTATACTTCGATTGCTAAGTAACCAATTCAAACATATCCCACACAGCTGGAGGTGATTTGGTTGTTTTTTTTTTTTTTTTTTTTAACTCCAACAGGAAAGAAGGAGAAAAGAAAAACAAATTCCTTCTTTTTTTTAAAAAAAAAAGATTTATTTTCTTTATTTGAAAGACAGTTACAGAGAGAGGTAGAGACAGAGAGAGGTCTTCTGTGTGTTGGTTCACGCCACAAATGGCCGCAATGGCCATAGCTGAGCTGATCCGAAGCCAGGAGCCAGGAGCTTATTCTGGGTCTCCCATGTGGGTGCAAGGGCCCAAGGACTTGGGCCATCCTCCGCACTTTTCCCAGGCACATTAACAGGGAGCTGGATTGGAAGTGGAGCAGCCGGAACTCAAACCAGAGCCCATATGGGATGCTGGCGCTGCAGGCCAGGAATTTAACCAGCTGTGCCATGGTGTCTGCCCCAAAACAAGTCTCTTTTAAGTGGCAGCAAGCAACACACACACACAGTTTAATTAATCTGTCCTAAATTTTAACATTCTCACAGAAAAAAAACACAAATATATCATTTCTATGAATAGAAACTTGGAAGGAAAAAGTAACAACGATGCATCTTCAAAGTCCTCTGCTGTAAACATTCATCACTGCATGAAAACCATGGGAGTGGCCAGTGCTGTGGCTCAGCAGGTTAAGCCACCGTCTGCAGTGCCAGCATCCCATAGGAGTGCCAATTTGAGTCCTGGCTCCTCCACTTTCGATTCAGCTCCCTGCTAATGCACTGAAAGCAGTGGATGATGGCCCACCTGCGTGGGCCCCTGTACCCACATGGGAGACCCAAAAGTTCCTGGCTCCTGGTTTCAGCCTGGGCCATCCCAGCTGTTGCAGTCATTTGGGGAGAGAATCAGCAGATGGAAGATCTTTCTCTCTGTCTCTCCCTCTCTCTTTCTCTCTCTGCATTTCTGACTTTCAAATAAATAAATAAAGCTTTAAAAAAAATGGGAGTCAGATATCTGAAAAAAAAAAAAAAAAAGCACATAAATAAAACCTTTACATAATATCACTGGATTGTTACTGTCTGAACTAAATGTTCAAAAATTCTATTTTCAGGCTGTAATTAGGAATCTAACATTTGGAGAGGAAAAGAATTTTGAATTTTCTGGGTGAAAATAGAGTGAACACCTTGATAGCAAGATGTGAAAAAAAATTAGTCCTTTTCAATTTATTTTTCCTATCTCACCATCATCTACTTAACTGTTCACTCTTACAACTCGTTGTAACGCCTATGTAGTGAAAACAAAACAAAAACTTCATTTTCTTTTCCACAGGATAAAAATTATTTATTCACATCAGAGAAGGAAAATATCAAAGATGCCATCCTGTCCAACCCTATGGGAACCAGTCCAGGATACTCCTTCAAGCTTAGGCCTTTTATTTCACCAAGGTTTCAAGGCCCCCACTTCATTGAGGCAAAAAGATCACTGATTCACTGTTTCAGTAAGCAGTACTGAATACTGAAAAATATTTTCAAACATACTGACATTAATCTATTTCTTGGTATCTTAGGTTCCAAATCAATAAAGGGAATAGTTCTGTATATGAGAAATAAGACAAATGGGAATTTTTCAGATTTTTTAATGTACTAAAATTTAGAAATAAGAGGTATAACATTTTGAAAAAGCATGATTTTTTTTTCTTCTAAACTTATAAATCCAAGTTATTTCAAAGAGTATCTCTTAGGATAAGGGCGAGCAGACAATGGCCTGGCTGGAGACCAAATATGCCCCACTGCCTAGTTTTGAAAAGCCTCTGAGTGGCTTCTATATTTTTAAATGGTTAAGGGGGAGAATCAAAGTATAATATTTTGTGATGTGAACATTATATGAAATTCAAATGTTAGTGTCCATAAATAAAGCTTTATTGGAACACAGCCCATGCTTATCATTCATTTAAGTCAGTGGTGGGGAGCTGTTTTTCTGCCAAGGGCCATTTGGATATTTATAACATCTTTCACAGGCCATACAAATCCATCAACTTAAAAATTAGCCTGCTACACATTAACTGAATTTCCAGTCCCCCTGTGGTTGCCTTGGCAGGGACAGACTAAATGATTGTGAGGGTTTTATTTGGCCTATGGGCTGGGCATTCCCCAGTCCTAATTTAAGCATTATCCATGGCTGCTTTTTTGGCAGAATTTGGCCATCGTGACACTGTATGGCCCACAAAGTCTAAAATATTTACTATCTAGCCCTTTACAGAGAAAATGTGCTTGTTTGGCACAGTGGTTAAGACACCTATAATCCATATCAGAGTAGCTGGGTTCAGGTTCAGATTCAGGCTCAGATTCCAGTTCTAGCGTCCTGCTAATGAACATCCAGGGAGGCAGCAGACAATGCCTCAAGCGCTTGGGTCCCTCCACCCACATGGGAGACTAGGATTGAATTCTAGGCTCCAGCTGGGGCCTGGCCCAGCCTAGGCTGTTGTGGCCATTTGGGGAATGAATCAGTTGATGGAAGATTTCTTTGTGTCTCTGCCTTTCAAAAAAGAAAAGAAAAAAGTTTAAGTTTGCCAAGCCTCCCTTAGAAGACCACTTTCTCTAATGATGCTACAAATTAGGAACACAGTTTTGAATGATCTGTTTTGAGAATTCTTTTTATCCACGCTCAGTAGTGGAAAACTTTTTTTTAATAAATTGACTTGAGAGACAGAGATATAGATATCTAGCCAAAGAGAGCTTCCATCTGCTGGCTCATTTCTCAAAAGTCCAAAATGGTCAGGACTGGGCCAGGCCAAAAACGAAAGCCAAGAATTCAATCCAGGTCTTCCATGTGGGTGACAGGGACTGTTATCTGAGACATCACCTGCTGCCTCGCAAGACAGGCACTGGCAGGAAGCTGGAATCGAGCCAGTACTAGATATCAAACCCAGGTACTCAAATGTGGGAAGTTGGGGCTGGCGCTGTGGCGCAGCAGGTTAATGCCCTGGCCTGAAGAGCCGGCATCCCATATGGGTGCTGGATTGAGACCCGGCTGCTCCACCTCCGATCCAGCTCTCTGCTAATGCCTGGGAAAGCAGTGGAAGATGGCCCAAGTCCTTGGGTCCCTGCAGCCATGTGGAAGACTCAGAAGAAGCTCCTGGCTCCTGGTTCAGATCAACGCAGCTCTGGCTGTTGCGGCCAATTGGGGAGTGAACCAGTGGATGGAAGATATCTCTGCCTCTCCTCTCTCTCTGTAACTCTGACTTTCAAATAAATAAATAAATCTTTTTTAAAAATGTGGGAAGTTAGGATATTTGTTTTTAAGATTTATTTATTTATTTGAAAGGCAGAGCATCGGTAAAAGGGAGAGACAAATATTTTTCCATCCACTGATCCATTCCCCAAATGGCCACAATAGCCAGGGCTGGACCAGGCTGAAACTAAGAGACAGGAACTCTATTCAGGTCTCCCACATGGGTGACAGGGTCCAAGCACTTGATCCTTCCCAGCAGGAAACTGTACAGGAAGTGGAGCAGCAGGACTTCAACTGGTGCTCTGATATGGGATACCAGCATGGTAAACTGTGGCTTAACCCACTGCAACACAATAGCTGCCCCACCACCACCCTCGCCAGCAACATAGGCATCTTAACTGCTAAGTCAAACAGCTGCTCCAAATCTTCATTCTTTAAAGAGAAATACGAGTTTTGAAAATGGCTAAGATATTTGAAGCCAAAACTATATGACACTGGTATCATGATGAATCAAACAGCAGGCATCTATTGATAATCTAAATTTATGGAAGATAATTTTTAACTTTTTAAAAAAAAGTTTTATTTGAAAGATGAAATAACCAGGGGGTGGAGATGAGGACAGAGAGAGAGAGACAGAGAGACAGAGAGATCTTTCAACTGCTGGTTCATTTCCCATATGGCTGCAGCAGGGACTTGGTCAGGCAAAAGCCAGGAGTTCCTTCCCAATCTCCCATGTGGATGCAGGTGCACAAGCACTTGGGCCACCATCTGCAGCCTTCATGCGTGCATTAGCAGGAAGCTGGCTCAGAAGTGGAGCAGTCAGGACTCAAACAGACATTCTGATATGGCATCACAAGTGATATGCTGGCATCACAAGTGGCGGGTTAACCCACTGTACCTCATTCTTTTGTGTTTGTTTTTTTTTTAAGTTCTATCTCTGATTTCTAGGAGCTAACAATCTAGTGGATCAGTTACATGCTTTCATAGCCTTGAGTCAAGGTAAATGGGATACAGATGCCGTGCAAATAGAAAGCATAGAAGAGAAAAAAAAAAAAACTGTATAATAAAGCTAGAAGATCTACTTTCTCATGGGGCTGTGAATTTTCTATGAAAGAGGAACTGCAGGGGTGGATGTTCGGCCTAGCAGTCAAGAAACCAGGGTAAAACGCCTGCATCCCATACTGGAATCCTGGGTCTGACGCCTGGCTCTAGCTCCTGACTCCTGCTTCCTCCTGATGCACACCCTGGGAGATGGCAGTAATGGCTCAAGTGATTGGGTATTGCCACCTACATGGGAGATCCCCAGTGAGTTCTCAGCTCCCAGCAACAGGTGTTGTGGGCAGTTGGGGAGTAAACCAGAGAAGGCAAGCTCTCTGTCTCTTTCCATCTCTGCCTCTCAATTAAAAAAAAAAAAAAAGAAAGAAAGAAAGAAAGAAAAAGAAAAAGAAAAACAGGGACAGATTTCCATATGGGTGCCAGTTCAAGTTCCAGTTGCTCCACTCTAGTCCAGCTCCCTGTTAATGTGTCTGAAAAAGCAGCAGAAGATGACCCAAGTGCTTGGGTCCTTGCACCCACTTGGGAGACCTGGAAGAAGCTCCTGACTCCTGGCTTCAGCCTGTCCTGGCCTTGGCCATTGTGGCCATTTGGGGAGTGAACCAGCGGACGGAAGACTTCTCTCTGTCTCCCCTCTCTCTCTGTAACTTTGCCTTTCAAATAAATAAAATACATACATTTTTAAAAAGAAAAATAAGGGGCCAGCACTGTAGCGCAGTAGGTTAATCCTCTGCCTGTGGCACCGGCATCCCATATGGATGCCAGTTCTAGTACCAGTGCTTCTCTTCCAATCCAGCTCTCTGCTATGGCCTGGGAAAGCAGTAGAGGATGGCCCAAGTCCTTGGGCCCCTGCACCCATGTGGGAGACCAGGAAGAAGCACCTGGCTCCTGACTTTGGATCGGCCCAGCTCCGGCCATTGCAGCCATTTGGGGAGTGAACCAACGACGGAAGACCTTTCTCTCTGTCTCTCCTTCTCATTGTCTGTAATTCTACTTCTCAAATAAATAAATAAAATCTTTAAAATAAAATAAAATCTTTAAAAAAAAAAGATTTAAAAAAAGAGGAACTCCAGTAGTACTTCAGGCAATACATTCCTAAAATAAATGAGTGGCTCCCAAATGAACGTCTTATTTATTATTTTTTATTTTTTTTATTTGACAGGCAGAGTTAGACAGTGAGAGAGAGAGACAGAGAGAAAGGTTTTCCTTCTGTTGGTTCACCCCACAAATGGCCACTATGGCCGGTGCACTGCGCCAATCCGAAGCCAGGAGCCAGGTGCTTCCTCCTGGTCTCCCATGCGGGTGCAGGGCCCAAGACCTGGGCCATCCTCTACTGCCTTCCCAGGCCACAGCAGAGAGCTGGACTGGAAGAGGAGCAACCGGGACAGAACTGGTGCCCCAACTGGGAGGGACTAGAACCCAGGGTGCTGGCGCCACAGGCGGACGATTAACCTAGTGAGCCTCGGCGCCGGCCTCCAAACGAACATTTTTAAAGAACACAACTCACTTAAATGTAAAAGCTGTTTAACTTTCATAATAATAAAGCGTAAGATAAAATTACCATAAATAAATAACCAATTTCCCAGTTATACAAAGTTAATCATTTATCCTTGGCCCTCTTCCTTTTTAAATGTATATGCTCTCCCTGAGTAATTTCATCCACTCCTCCGGCCTCCACTACTACTTACTGGCTAACTCAGAAACATGTATCAACAACCTGAATGCTCCAGACACTTCAAAATCAACATGTTTAATACTAAAATGAGTATCTCCCCCTGCACCCCCAAAATAAGATCCTTTATCCATATAGTTTTACAAGCTAAAAAACTAAGTCGTTTACTTCTCTGTTCACTTTTTTTTTTTTAAAGATTTTTATTTATTTATTTCACAGGGAGAGTTATAGACAGTGAGAGAGAGAGAGAGAGAGAGAGAAAGGTCTTCCTTCCGTTGGTTCACTCCCCAAATGGCCGACATGGCTGGAACTATGCCGATCCGAAGCCAGGAGCCAGGTGCTTCTTCCTGGTCTCCCATGTGGGTGCAGGGCCCAAACACTTGGGCCATCCTCTACTGCTTTTCCAGGCTACAGCAGAGAGCTGGCCTGGAAGAGGAGCAACCAGGACTAGAACCAGCAGCTATATGGGATGCCGGCACCGCAGGCGGAGGATTAACCTAAGGCACCACCGCGCCCGCCGGCCCCTTCTGTACACTTTCAAAGCCAACTTTTTAGTCCTGTCAACTTCATATTATCATTATCTGTCCTCTCCTCTCCACCCATATGACTGCCTTCCTATTCCAAATCCTTATCTTATCTAGACTATTTCAACAGCACTAGCCCCTAACTTGTCTCCCAATCTCTTGCCTTTCTCCATCCAACCCAGTCTACACTCCAAACCGTCCCCATATTATCTTTCCTAATTACTTAAAATCTTTCCCTGGCCCTCCATTGTCTTTAGGATCAAGTCCAAAGTTCTTAGCAGGATACACAGGCCCTTCACCACTTGGCACCAGAAGACTTTTTATTCTCATTTTCTGAATCAAAACTTTTTAATTACCTATATCTGTATGTTATCTTAACATATCCTGCACTTAGAAGTATTAAAAATGTATTTAACAACATACTATATAGTGAAATATTTTACCAAACTGGATTAATCACTGGTTTTATCACTCCAAATTAGGGGAACTAAAACCACAAACTTACCTAGCAATTTCAGTGATCCTCATGTGATCAGGAGCCAAGCTCTGAATTTTCTATTTTCAGCTTATTTCCAGGCATCTCCTCCTTTAGTCTAATCACCATCTCCATAACACGCTGTGACTTTTAGCAACAACAGACTACAACACATTCCTCAAACATACCATATACTTTCACATATGTCCCCAGTCTGCATTCATGTCTTGTTTCCCTGGCCAAATCAGAAACTCCTCTTCATCCTTCAAAACCAAATTCAAATATGGTGTGTTCTCTCTAATCCTCCTTCTTGCCACACACAGAATTATTCTGCTTCATCCGTGTTCTCATTAAACTAGCTATTCCCCTGCGATGGCTCTTACCACACTAAAACTGTAGGAATTTACTTATGTATCTGGCTGTAACTATCTTTTTTTTTTTTTGCACAATTTTTTTATTTATATTTGTTTTTTTTTTAAATTAAACTTTTATTTAATGAATATAAATTTCCAAAGTACAGCTTATGGGTTACAATGGCTTCCCCCTCCCAAAACTTCCCTCCCACCCACAACCCTCCCCTTTCCCGCTCCCTCTCCCCTTCCAATTACATCATGATTCATTTTCAATTCTCTTTATATACAAAAGATCAGTTTAGTGGCTGTAACTATCTTGAAGACACAGACACATTTTCTTTTCTCCAGCACTTAATGTATTGTCTAAAAACGTATATTTTTAAAAATATTTTAAAACTTCTGGGGCTGGTGCTGTGGCATAGTGGGGAAAGCCAACGCCTTGCAGTGCCGGCATCCCATATGGGCATCAGTTTGAGTTCTGGATGCTCCACTTCTGATCCAGCTCTATGCTATGGCCTGGGAAAGCAGTAGAAGATGGCCCATGTCCTTGGGCCCCTGCACCTGCAAGGGAGACCAGGAAGCTCCTGGCTCCTGGCTTCGGATCGGCGCAGCTCCAGCCATTGGCCTTCTGGGGAGTGAACCGGTGGATGGAGGACCTCTCTTTCTCTCTCTACCTCTGCATCTCTGTAACTCTGCCTTTCAAATAAATAAATAAATCCTTAAAAAAGCCAAAAAACTTTTTACTGAAAAATAAGCACCTCTTATGGCACTAAGATAATGCCAAAACTGTAGTTACAGAGTCACCAAGAGCTTGGAAACAAAAAGAATCTCACCAGCAGAAAAAAAAAGATGTTCTTACGTACAAAGTATAATTAAATTGTAGCTTGTGCATGTCTTCATCTATATCTTGCAATACCAGTTTCTTTCTTACATTCTTCTTGAAAAAGTTCTTCAGAGAACTCTCCTTCAAGTGTCGCATGTCATTTGTCTCTCACTGGCACAATTTGAAACTCAGTTTAGCACAGAGGTTAAGATCAGAGTCCTTGGAGCCTGACTGATCTGAATCCCTCCTCTGCTACCAAGCTGCCAGATCACAGGCAAGTTATTCAACTCTCCATGTTCTCCATGTGATCTTAATAACAACATAGCCCAGGCTGCTGTTGTAAGGACTACATAAATTAATACATGCAGTGCATTTAGAACACTGCGTGGTTCGGAGCAGGCCCCACGCAATGCTATGATGATCACCAGCTTTTTTTTTTTTTTAAACAAAATTACATGAGATATTCAACACTTTATAATAGTTACTTTTCATGTTATCTGAAAGGCAGAGAGAGAGAGAGAGAGAGGAGCAAGCAAAAAAGAGACATTCCATTCACTAGTTCACTCCCCCAAATGTCCACAAGAACCAAGGCCGAGTCAGGACAAAGCCAGGAGCCCAGAACTCAATCCGGATCTTCTATGTGGGTGGCAGGGGCCCATGCACTTGAGTCACCTTCTGCTGCCTCCCAGGGTGTGTATTATCAGGAAGCTGGGATCGGAAGCAGAGTTGGGACTCAAACCCAAGCACTACAATGTGAGAAGTAGTCATCACAAACAGTAACTTAACCACTGGCCATACAGTTGCCCCATCATCAGCTTTTAAGATCACTTTTTAAAAATTTATTTTAGTTCACTTGCTACAGTCTAATTGCCTAGATGGATGAAATTATACGTTGCTCATATGTGAATAGGATGTAAGTGCTAAGACCATTTAAAAGTAATATATGGGGCTGGCA
Organism: Lepus europaeus; assembly: GCF_033115175.1. NCBI lineage: Eukaryota > Metazoa > Chordata > Mammalia > Lagomorpha > Leporidae > Lepus > Lepus europaeus. Next base: position 108,624,078 of record NC_084831.1, read on the forward strand.
ATGTGGTACAGCGGGTTAACACCCGGGCCTGAAGCGCCGGCATCCCATATGGGCGCCGGTTCGAGACCCAGCTGCTCTACTTCTGATCCAGCTCTCTGCTATGGCCTGGGATAGCAGTAGAAGATGGCCCAAGTCTTTGGACCCCTACACCCACGTGGGAGACCTGGAGGAGGCTCCTGGCTCCTGGCTTCCTATCAGCACAGCTCCGGCCGTTGCAGCCAACTGGAGAGTGAACCATTGGATAGAAGACCTCTCTCTCTCTCTTTCTGCCTCTCCTCTCTGTGTAACTCTGACTTTCAAATAAATAAATAAATCTTTAAACAAATAAAAAAGTAATATATAGAGTGGGGCTATTGCTGTGGCGTAGCAGGTAAAGCCGCCGCCTGCAGTGCCAGCATCCCACATGGGCGCCGGTTCTAGTCCCAGCTGCTCTACTTCTGATCCAGCTCTCTACTATGGCCTGGGAAAGCAGTCAAAGATGGCCCAAGTCCTTGGGCCCCTGCACCTCCATGGGAGACCCAGAAGAAGCTCCAGGCTCCTGGCTTCGGATCAGCGCAGCTATGGCTGTTGTGGCCAATTGAGGAGTTAACCAGTGGATGGAAGACCTCCCTTTCTCTCTCTCTCTTTCTGCCTCTCTGTAATTCTGCCTTTCAAATAAATAAATAATTTAAAAAAAAAAAAGTAATATAGGGTGGGAATTTGAGATGCCAGATGGAACACTTGCATCCCATTTCCTAGTGCCCATTTGCTTCCCAGCTCCCAATTCCAGCTTCCTGCTACTGAGGACCCTGGGAAGAGTCCTTGTCACCCAAGATGTGGATTGAGTCCCTGGCTCCTGGCTTCGGTCAAGCCCAGTTCTGGCTATTATGGCTATTTGGGGTGGGAACCAGTGGATGGAAGCTTTGTCCAATTCTTTTTGCCCTTTGAATCATTTTTTCTTAAAAGAAACATGATTTCCAGCTTTAGAAAATTGCCTAATGTCAATCAAAAAATTAATATTCTTCTTTTATTTCTGTATTTAAAGAATGTATTGGGCTCTCTCCCTGACACATTTGTTAAAAATCAAACCTGGATAAAACTACAAGTTTAATATGAAAAAAAAAAAGTATGTATTGCCAGTTCAACACACATATCTAAGATTAATGAAAAGCCAAGAACACAAAAAGACACAATTCTTGCATTTCCTGGTTTGTGCCTGGGAAACTACTTCAGAACACATCTACAAGTATGCCCAGTAGAGGCCTGATGGTTACAAACTACTATTCCTGTTCTTATTTACCATGTTACCCTCCCCAACCTATCTCACACACACCCACAGAAAAAAAGGCAAATACCCATAATAAATCCTGTACAAAAAAATACAGCTATGTGTTTCTACAGTAACTTGGAATGACCTAAATCTTCCTATTAGCAGTCTCTCAGTGTACAAACAAAAATATAAAGTCCTGATTTGAAAGCTTATTAAACCAGATATCTTACCCTTAATGTAGGTTGACCGATACCAAACTTGGTGGTAAATGATTCCACAACAGTGTACATGAGCTATTCTAGAAAATGTCATCTATCAGTTAAAAACAGACCACAGTTCAAACGGCGCTGATTGTGTGAGAAAAGAGCTGAAACAACTTATTTACATAGTAAACAGAAATTTAACACTTTATCTGAAACACTGCAGGTGAATCACCAGCTCCAGGTAAAGGCTTACAGAGCGCCCACTACCTACTAGGCGCCAGCCCGCTCCAGGTACACGGTGCAGTAACAAAGCCTGACTAGCCCTGAACGCCGCGGCTCGGCTCTCGACCCGGGGACGACCCACAGGCACGGGCTTCCCAGCTTTGCAGCACGCAAGCACGGGCCCGGAGGAGTTAATCTGACGCAGCTATCACATCTGGCATGTGGCTCGCGGCCCAAGCCTCGGACTTGACTCATCATCTACTCATCTTCTGCCCCACTAGTTACTCCGACAGTCTTAGGAGTGTCCCCGTCGGGTCGTTACCATTCGAATCCTCCTTGCCATCTTTCAGCACGGCGCTTGTCAGACTCCGTGACCATCCCACACAAACAGATCCCAAGAGCCCGTGGAAGTTCAAGCGCGCTGGCGAGAACGCCGTCGCTCCTCCCGGCTTCCCGGGAGCCTCCAGCCGCTGCGAGGGCCGGCCAGGAAACCCGCGGTCCGGCTCCACCACCACCCAGAGCCCGGCGCCGGCGGTGTGGAGCCAGCCCGCGCGCGGGCCCGGCTCCCTCAGGGCCACCGGACGGCGCCCGACGCCCACAGCCCCAAGAGGCCGAAACTGCGGCCTCAGAGCCCGCCCCGGGTCGCCTCGCTCCTACCTGCCAGAGGCTCGACGCTGCCTCCGCCGCCGCGGCGCTGCGAGGCTCGCGTCCTCTCCGCCGAGGGGCCGCCGTCCCGGCTCCCACTCGCCTCGGCGCCGATCCGCCCCCGCAGGTCCGGCCGAAGTGCCCGCCCCGGCCCCACCCCTGCCCGTCGAGGGCCACTTCTTATTGGCTCCTGTTCCCACCCGTCACGCTCGGCCCGCCCCGGGCACCGCCCGGGACCGTGGTGAGGGGGAACCTCCGGGTCCGGAGCCCGCGTCCCGGCCAGAACCTTGCCCAGGGCCTTGGTGGCCGCGACGCTGCCGCCGTCGAGCAGCCGAAGCCTCGAGCTCCGCCGCCCTCCCCGTGCCACCCGTCCAGGCAGGTCAGAGCGCTGCGGACTTGAGCTTTTACGTGGCGGTGGACCGTCCGCGGCTACCCAGCGAGATAAAGCCAGCTTAGCCAAGGACTGCAGATGGCACCTCAGTCAGGGAAACCCCAGAACTGCGCCTGCCGCCGGGCCCAGCAGCCCTGCCGTCTGCAGTGGAACAGCAGCGCCGTTTGGCTGGGCGGTCCGCAGGAGCAGAAGTTCCTCGGGCCATTGCACTACGGCCCCGGCGTGGAAACGCAGATGCTGATAACGCTGGGAGCACCCGAGGCTTGACAGGGTGCCCTGGGCACGCACTGCCCGCCGTGGCCGGCCGCGCGCTCCTGCTGAGGTGCGTGCGAGGCGCCCGGTTGCCCCGCGGCTGCCCGAGAGGAGCCTGTTTCCCAGGCGCTCGCTCAGCGCCCCGCCCACCTCACCGCACCCTCCGCGGCTGATGACCCAGCCCTTCCCACATTTGTTCGCACCGAGGCACCAAAATAGTAAGACTTCCAGAAAGAGAGGTGTTGGGTTACACATCACACACGCCTCTCACAGCCAGCTTAACCGAAACACTAAAGGTAGCAAGCCGGTGCGAAGCCCGGAACTGCGGACAGTCAGACAGGATTCACGCCCTATGAGGGAGGGAGGGGGAGTAATGATAAAATGTAAGTGGAAGTCCAAAACGGAAAAGAAACGTGAACATCGTCTGTATAAAATTTTGAGCACTGATCTTAATGAATTCCTCCCCTCCAAAAAAGAATTCACGTTTAACATATTTAGAAAACTGCCTGGAGAGTTGTCTAAAATGAGACTTGGGGCTAAAACACTGTCGCTTTGAAATTACTTTTTGAACTTTTCGTTGAGGAAGATTGTGCGGCACCCATGAGGCAGACTGAATTCCAAGTACCAAGTATGAAGTCAAACCTCTCGTGGATTGTATGCATTGATTCTTTACCCCTTGGGCTGCCCTCTCCAACGCAAGTTGGAGATTCATATAACGATAGGCAATGGGCTTTTAAGACTGATAATCGAGTGTTTACTTGAACGATTTGTGTTATTTTGGTGAGAAGAAGACCAAGGTAAAAATAAAATCAGTTTCTCTAAGGGACAAATACTCAGCAAACAAAACTTCAACTTCAGAAATCAGGAAGAGGATTCTTACCCTAGGACTAGTACAAACACGCTGTCAGGGCCACACCTACGCTTATGGCTACCTGCACAGATGTGGAAACATGCAGGGATTTGCTTTTCTTTCTTTCTTTTTTTTTTTTTTCCTTTCTTTTTTTTCCACTTGAAATATAACTTCCCGAGATGTTTCACAAAATTTGCTTTTTTACATTTGTAGCCTCAAACTCAGTAACTTTGTAATGCGAATAACTTGCGGATAGGAAAGAAATTTTATTCTTTATATCTTTGATACCCGATGCTTTAGATGTTTCATCAATGATTGTTAAGTTCAATGAAATATCAGCCCAGCCACTAGGTGGCAACACAGTAGTATGTGTAGAAGTATAGTCTGGCTAACTGGAATTTCACCTTGAGTAACAGGCATGTTCTGAAAATTTACGTGTATATCTTACTTTGCAAAATCATTTAATAGGTACCACTAGAGTTCACTATAACCTTATTGTCAATTAGATCCTTAGGGGCCAGCACTGTGGCTTAAAGTCCCTGCCTACAGCACCGGCATCCCATATAGGCACTGGTTCAAGTACTGGCTGCTCCACTTCTGATCCAGCTCCCTGCTAATGTGCCTGGGAAAGCATCAGAGAATGGCCCAAGTGCTTGGGCCCCTGTACCCACGTGGGAGACCCAGAAGAAGCTTCTGGCTGCTGGTTTGAGATTGACTAAGCTTCCACAGTTGTGGCCATTTGGGGAGTGAACCAATGGATTGAAGACCTCTCTCTCTCTCTGTCTATACCTCTCTCTGTAACTCTTTCAAATAAATAAAATAAATCTTTACCCAGGATAGGCAGGGCCTGAACTATACCCCTCATAAGCAGGAAGCAGCTATAGAAGATATGATGATTTTATGCCCTTCAACATCCCTTAAGATTAAAGGTATGGAGTCTCTGAGAGGGGAATGTTGTAGGCAGGCACATGGGATAAAGTTGATCAGGTTTGTGAGCTGGAAGACCACGCCTTCACCACACCCCTGTGTGATCTCATGCCCCTACTTGGCCACACCTGTGGATCCACCGGCCTATCAGACTAATTAACCATTCCCCTTTGGAAGTGGATTAAAGGCCAGGGACATGGTGGGCCCAGCCTTTGGCCCCCTTTTTAGCCTGTTTCCCTTTTGCCCTGGGCCTGCTTTCTACCCCTGTGCCTTCGGGGCGCGTGGCCTTCAGGCCACCTGCCTCATGCTTCCTGGCCTACATGCTCCTCCACGTGGCTGGCTCCTGGTACTTGGTATGAATCCACATTTCCCTCTTTTTAGATAGGGCCCTCACTCTTCTGTGCACTTCTCCCACTGAATAAAAAAGCTTAAAAACTTGAAAAAAAAAACTTTAAAAAGACTTAGATCCTTTAAGTTGATAATTCTTTTTTTATATAAATAACATTTTTTGAAGATTTATTTATTTATTTGAGAGGCAAAGTTATAGACAGTGAGAGGGAGAGACAGAGAGAGAGGTCTTCCATCTGCTGGTTCACTCCCCCAAATGGCCGCAACAGCTGGAGCTCTGCCAATCTGAAGCCAGGAGCCAGGAGCTTCTTCCGGGTTTCCTACATGGGTAGGAGCCCAAGCACTTGGCCCATCTTCTACTGCTTTCCCAGGCCATAGTAGAGAGCTGGATCAGAAGAAAAGCAGCCGGACTCGAACCAGTGCCCATATCGGATGTTAGCACTGCAGGTAGAGGCTTTACCTGCTATGCCGCAGCACTGGCCCCCAAAAATTCTTTTTTAAGATAAAATTTCCCTGCGTATAACTGACAACTACTGGTTTCCTATAACAGGATATATCTGTTCTGTTTTTGTATGAAAAAATTATTGTTCATTTGTACTTTGTCAAAGCCTTTTAATGGTTTTAATTGCCTTGAGAAAGTGTCATTACATAACTCCCAATAACAAGTCATTTGCTTGTTTTTTCACTCAGCCTTAATAACCATTTTGCCTGAAAGTCGCAGCTACCCTGGCGTCAGACAAACCTAGGTTTCCACTGCTACCCCCATCAGGTGAGTCCTTGTATAGACTGTTTACCTTGCTAACTTCAGTTTACTCATCCTGCCTCAAATGGAGATAGTGTCTACTTTATAAAATTGTGAAAAGTATTAAATGAAATAGTATTAATGGAACATTTAATACAAGCCTTGGTTTGTAGTAGAGACTGAATAACTGGTAACTATTATTCAAACTCTACAATGAAAATATCACCCATATCACTATTTGGTTTCTTTATTCTGTTGACTTAAGCCCCTCAGCAATTAAATTGAGTTCATAACACCAGGTTTCATAGCGATAGGCCATGCGGATTTGGGCTACATTCGTCTTCCGGATATCATTTCCAATGGGGCCTTCCTCAAGGTAATTGTTGCCCAGAAACCTTGCTTTTTCCTAGAAGAGAAAAAGAAACAGAATTATTGTTGCCTATTTTCACCCTGATGTGGACAATATTACATCCTCCACAAAAATTCCTTCCTTTTGTTAGCCACTGGTGAAAGGAAAAACAAAACAAAACCACGTAGTGCCTCAATGTGCATAGTCTGCTGAGAAATTGAATGTATTTCATTTCTTTTGCCCAAGAGGCATGGCCAGAGACAGAATAATGCTTTCTTGTAGGAATCAAAAACCACATATAATGGTGTGTCCCCAGCTAATTTTTCAGATTCAAGTTGCCAGACCCTAAACTCAAAAGGGCATGGAGCCAATGTTGTGGCATAGCAGATTAAGCCACCACTTGTGATGCCAGCATCCCATAGGGGTGCTGATTCAAATCCTGGCTGCTGTGCTTCCAATCCAGCTCCCAGCTAATGAGCCTGGGAAAGCAGTGGAAGATGGTGCAAGTGCTTAGGCCTCTGCCACCCACATGGGAGACTTGGATGAAACTCCTGGCTCCTGGCTTCGACTTGTCCCAGTCCCAACTGTTGCTGCCATTTGGGGAGTAAACCAGCAGATGGAAGATATCTCTCCCTCTTGCTCTCTATTTCTCTGTAACTCTTTCAAATAAATAAATAAACTAGAAAAGGCAGCCAGTCCAGGACAGGTCTACCTCGTGAGAAATTCCACACTGCAGAACACTGTTCCTCGCCACTTCACACATGTCACAGGTACTCAGCTTGAAGACTTGTGCTGCAATGGCGTATTCTTCCATCAGGGGCTCCTGTAGTTATTTAAATGAGGCAAAAAAGAGGAATGCAGTAATAAAATAAATAATACACAACCTACACAAAAAAGAATAATGAAATACTTTGATTTGACTTTTTAAATTCTGGGTAGGGAAAAAATAGTCCAGCAAAATATCTACTTCTATTGCTCAGGAGCCCATATATATATATACCTTGGTGAAGTGGAATTGCATCGGATCATCGGTAGACAGTGAGACCACCAGTCCTTTCTGGAGAAAATCTAAAAATGGATTTTTGGCATACTCTAGAAATAGGCTGTTGTTACTTAATGGTGACATGGCAATAGGAATCTGGGCTAAGAAAAACAAGTATTGTAACACAGGACTCTGAAAAGGAAGAAGATAAAAATTATTGAAGAACATTGAAAAAGAGATACAAACTGGATAAATATTAAAATCTCATAGCCTGCCTTAAACTGTAGCTTTCAACAAAATAATCACCTATTCTTCAAAATCCCTGAGTAAAGAAGAATTACAGTTTCTCAATGTAAATACTATTTAGAATAAAGGTATTTGCGACCATCCATTTTCAGAAGCGTTGAATCAAACCAAATTATTTGAGTTGCCTTAAGGTCGATGGCCTGTCTTAGGCAAAACACTTCACCTAAAAACATTTTTTTCTCTCTACAAGAAAGCTCTGGCTCTCACAAGAAACATCTTAAAGCACGCTGGAACAAGAACTCTGGCAAGAACCAGCTGAAGGTATGCCAAGCTGCCTCTGAATTACCCCTTGTCAGAATCCTAAACCGGAAGTCAGGGGATCTGTACCAATTCCTCCCTGCCAACCATGAGCTCGGTAACCTTGAGCAAGTCCCTTTACTTCTCACTCCACAACAGACTGTGCTAAATAATCTGAAACATCCTTTATGCCTCTTGAATTTAATTCTCGAATTGGTAATGACTCTTGACACTTCTGTAGGGGAGAAAGAAACATGCTTCAAGCTCGCATTTATCTGTTAATATTAAGGAGAGAGCTTCCAACTCACCTTTTTTAAATTCAGGCCATGAGAGATGTTATCTGCTGTCATGAACGCGGTCATGAGGTGGGTGAGAGCCCCAGCTTCCCCGCAGTGAGGTCGGAACAGAAATGTATTCATGCCTCGTTCCCTAGGGAAGAGGAATTGCAGGTTCTGGGCACAGAACTGACTTACAGGAAACTTTGGTAGAAAAACTAACACTCTGGAAGGGAGCAAGTCATCCAGAGAATTCAAAAGAACTGGTGATCCCAAATAATCATCTTAATTCTTCCTAAAGAAAACTTTTAAAAAAGAGACAGCCGGAGATATGGGGGTAAAGAGGTCAGAGTTGATTAGCTAAATGGAAACATCTTGAGTGTCAATGGATTTATATCAGCGTCTCAGCATTTCTCCTACCCACACCATAGCAGAGAAGTGTTTCCAAAACACCTCATAATATAATATTCATTATTCAGATATATCAAGAAGGGTAAATATATATGCCATTTTATAAAATATCTTATAGTGATTAGTGTGAATTTGTTTCTTTTATCAAAGGGAGGGGTAGTGTAAATTACTTAGCTTTCAACAAAAGGAACTTTGTTACTGAAGGTGCCAAAAATGTCCATTCCTGCCCCTGAATAAATAAACTGAAGGAGAAGCTAAGGAAAAGAAATTTCTGATTTGGGTCAATTGGATGCACCCCAAGAATGCACTGTTGCCCTTGACCACCTAGAGTGCCAACGCATGAGTAAAGAGCTATATCACGCAGAATCTCCTGTGACTCCAGTTCTCACGTACTTACTTTCTCAGGCTGTTGAGCACCATGATGTTTGCGTACATGTAGTAGGCATAGTAGGTGTAAGATGGATTCTTCTCCATTGTCCACTCCTGGGGTTTGGGGCTCTTGGAGGAGAACATGTGGCCACTGTGTTTGGACTCATCATCCACACTGTCAAAGCCAGTGATCTGCCAGGAAAAATGAGCCACACAGTGGGCTTAGTCCGTCTGCAGGCTTCCAGCCCTCAGACAAGCTTTTAGCTCCAAAGGCAAGGACCAAATGCAAAGAGAGAACTACAGACTCATTCATGGCTGTGGAATCGCCCATTCATGAGCAGCAGTACAAAGGTCTAAAGAGCTGTGCTTACATGCTTGAGGAAGACACTGAGTTCTGGATGAGCTTGGGGGTTGACGGTCGCCTCAAACACTGGCATGAACACATTCTCCAGCATCTTTCCGAAGTGTGGAAGGAAATTCTTGGATCGAAACACATCACTAGAGGCGAGAATGAGAATTGGGTAGGAAAGGAATATTTATAGGACTGATGGGCCCCCAATGAGTGAAGCATAGGGTCCAATGCCATGTACAGGAAAAGACCTGCTATGTGCATCCTGGGTTCGCTCTCATACACTCTTCTTGGTTACTCATACCCATGGCATGCTGGGCCACACACTTCATCTCTTCAACAAACCTGCCATGGTAAGAAGACTAAACCATCGCAGATCATTCCAGATAGAGAATGAGGAGTCTGGAAGTTATACCACACAAGTTTCACTGGTTTATCTGTGTACATGGTGTACAAGATGGTGAGCGTGAAATGTTTATCACGAATATCTCTTGTCTGTTGGGGCAATTTAGTACTGAATATATGCAAGCCATTCTTCAAATTTCATTCTCATGTAACTCAATAACTTAGATGTCATTTTTACCCCATTTGAAAGTTGATGAAACCAAGCATAAAGAGGTGATGTAACTTACTCAAGGTCTCATAGCTAATAACAGAACCAGCATTCAAGCACAGTGAGTCTGAGTCCAGAATCAGGCTCCTAACCACCGTTCTCTACTGTCTGTTTGCCTTATGGTATTAGATAAGAATTGCTACCCACCTCAGAATGTTACTTCTAAAGTTGAAAGACAGGATGAAAGCCTTGCATTGCCTCAGGGCATACAGAGCACAGAGGCAGGTGGCCAGGGAATATATAAACACAGAAGTTAGATTAAAAAAAAAAATCAATGATACTAAAGAAACTGAGAGAAGCCATCCCTGAAGGCAATGAGGGGTAGCAGACGGTGTGAAAGGGAGTGGACTTCCTTAGCAATGCTATTGGTAAACACTCATTGATGATGGAGAATTTGGATACTTGTAAGTGAGACAACTTGCAGACAGTAGCAAAGGTCCTGACACGGGAAAGCTCCATCCCACTAAGAGGAGCGTGGGAAAGAACAGACCAGACACAGAGAAAAAGACAAGGAGAAAGAAGATAGACACTAAACTGTCACATGATTCTTATTCGAGCTTAAACATTCTCAGTAATGTATGTGTCATCCTGATAAAGTCCTGAGTTTAAAACAAAACACAAAACACTCCTGATTTGAAAACTGAACTGAAATGATGTTCCCAACTCCTGTCTGTGGTCAAGAGTTCTGTACACCATGGGCATTTGGTGCAGTGGTGAAGATACCATTTGAGATGCCCACATGCCATATTGGAATGCCTGGTTTGAACCCAGATCCTCTGCTTCTGATCCAAGTTCCAGCCAATGTATACCCTGGAAAAACCAGGGAGAATGGCCCGAATGCTTGGGCCCCTGCTACCCACATAGAAGACCCAGATGGAGTAATGGGCTCCTGACTTCAATCCAGCCCAGCACTGGCTGTTGGTGGCCATTTGGGAGGTGAACCATTGGGTAGGAGATCTCTTTGTCTCTCCTCTTTTTTGTCACTCTGCCTTTCAAAGAAATATATACATCTTTAAAGAGTGCTGCACCCAGCGTGGGCAAACTGAAGACATGGGACCTGGGACTGATTTGTGCTTTCAGGAAGCTCCTTTCGCTCTAGGAGAGCTGTACATGCTCGTTCATGCGGGGGCAATGAGGCGGATGAGACAAAGACAGGCTTGAGGTTGTCTGCGGGGCAGGTACGTACTAGATCCTGGGGACCTGGATCATCCATGTCATGTTAGAGCTGTAGATGCGGTTGCGGACGAACCAGGAAGCAAGTTTGCTCCATTCATCAGGGCTGCGGCCGTAGATGGACAAACGAGGCTCAGCATGCTGGTACTTGGCTTCCATCAAGTCTGCACCTACCTCCTGCAAAGCCAAGACAGGAGTCCAAAGCGGGAAATCCCCCCAAGTCCCTCAGGGCTCTACACCTGTGGGAGCTACGGAGAGGAGATGGGTGCTAAGAAGAAGCGAGGAAATGTGAGAGGAAGTAGGAGGAATGTGTCAAAGTTTACCATCTGAGGGATCTGAGAGCTGAGGAGATCCACGGGGGATAAAAGACTCAGAAGTTTATGGAGATTAGAGAATGAAAACTCAGACTACGGATGGTGAAGCAGCCAATGCGTTTACAGAGCAAAGGTGGCTTTTCCTAGTCCCCCTGCCTCCCCGAACACACCTGTTGCAGCTCCAGGTGCTGTTTCTGCTGCCTGAGGCACACACATCATGAAGGCGAGAGCGTTAGCATTCCTGCTCTAAATGTTGCTGAATTCACAGTTCCCAGCCCTGAGAAGGCCAGGTCCCGAAGCCACACCCTTAACTTCTCTACCCTAGGAACAGAGGTCTTGCAAATTGTTAGAGTGCACATTTCAGAAGAGCTTCTTAAATCCATGTGTGTAGTCCTTGGCCCCAGAGATGGAAGCTTTCTTTCCTTTCTTTGCCCCTCCCTCTCATTCTCCCTTTGTCCCTTCTTTCTGCCCCCAACCCCCGTCTTCCTCCTCTCCTGAAGAACCGCGCCAGTGGGCATCAATCTGATCTGTTCTTCCTCACCTTGATGATAGTGGCAAAATATTCCCCGTTAATGTAATTGTCTGTCTTCAGGTAGAGATCCCGCAGCTCGCTTGCTCCTACAGGATTGTATTTGTCATTGAACTTATCAAAACGCTGGAAGGTCTGGCGGCCCTGGGTCAGGAAAACGGAGCAGACATGTAGGATCGGCAGAGCTATCTGGACAGAGTGCTGGGGACTGGCCAAGTTAAACAGAATTGTCAGCAGGGGAAGGGGCTGGGCCCAGGAATGGAATTTGGGACAGTTGACAAAGACCGACTGTCAGAATTGTGGTGTTTTCAATCAGGGTAGTAAGCAAACATAGTTAACATAGCTAGGGGAAGAAGGGCTGGTAGAGGAAACACGTGAGGTTCTGAGTGTTAGTGAAGCAAACATTATCTTCTCAACCTACGGCATGAACATCCAGAGAGTCAACAGTCAGGTCATAGGGGTGCAGTTTTAATTTATCAAAAAGTTGCTTTAGGGTCAGGTTCTTCTCTTTGGTGCTGTAGACCACTCTGTCGGCATCCACTTGGTAAGATTTCTTAATGAAGCGGAGCAGGTGTTTCTGGTTCATACAAGCAGCTGCATGGATGTGGGTGTCCACCTGTGTGTGCGTTCAGAGAAAGAAAAACCAGAAATGAGCCCTAGTTTTGCTGGAGTGTCAGAGGCCGTGAGGCCTGCAGGTCCTGCCATGGTGGGAGAATGAGTGGCAGGCGTGATCTGACAACTGGTACAACGATCCAGCGAGAGGAGCCGGGAGGACCCTCTAGGTGCCAGGATACCAGAGGTTTCGCTACAAGGAATAATAATGCTGCCTTCTCCTGTCTCCATTTGCATCCAATGTGCTTCCTGTGTGTGACCCACACAAAATCCTCAAGGGCTCTTCTCCATGCCTGAAACACAGTTGGAAGTATTGTGGCTACTGTAGCTTTTATCTTCAAAGGAGAAAAGATTGAAATTATGAAGCCGTGGCACAGTGATGACATTTATGTAGTAGATATTATTTCCTTTTAAACTTTTCTTAAATTTATTTCTTAAAAAAGATTTATTTATTTATTTATTTATTTATTTATTTGAAAGGCAGAGTGGCAGAGAGAGAGAGGGAGAGACAGACAGAAGTCTTCCACTGGCTGGTTCACTCCCCAATTGGCCACAATGGTCATGGTTAGGCCAGGCTAGAGCCACGACCCCAGAACTCCAGCTGGGCTTCCCCAAGGGTGGCAGGTACTTGGGTCATCTTCCTCTGTTTTCCTAGGCATATTAGCAGGCAGCTAGACCAGTGCTACTTAACCCGCTGTGCCACAACACCTGCTCCTCTGCATTTTTCTTGTAGATTCTGCTGAAAATAGTTAATCTGATGGCTTTTTTTAAAGTTGAAGTTCAGAGAGGCCATGATCAATACCATGCTGATCCTGCTCAATCTGTTTTCACTTGGGAAGGTTGGGAGGTCTAAGCACATAGAACCAACATCTCCCTGATGTCTGGCGCAGGTGTTCTTGCCAGGTCATGTCAGGGGCGACAGCATCGCGTGGTGAGACAGAACAAGCTTCTACAGCAGATATTGTTAGAAGTATAATTTTGTAAGATGAAGTTTTGACTGATCAAGTTAATTTGCCCAAGATTTTATAGACAGCTGAGCCAACATTTGGGCCAAAATCTTTGCTCTTGTATTTCCCATTCTCATGTCCATGCAATCATTTATTTAAATGGTTAGAACACATTTTTGAAGTGCTCCTAATTGATTGTTTTTCATAATCATTATCTCATTTGTTGTTAGCAGTCCACTTGTGCTTGAACTGAGCAGATGTAGTTCCCAGTTTTACAAATGAGGACATTGAAACTCAAAAATACTTAATTACTTCCCCAGGGCTTTATAGTCAGGAAGTAGAAGAAAAAGAATTAGATGAAAGGTCTTCCAAATCCTGGAATAGTACTTCTTGAGGTTTTATACATTCCTATATGGGTGCCGGTTCTAGTCTTGGCTGCTCCTCTTCCAATCCAACTCTCTGCTATGGCCTGGAAATGCAGTAGAACATGGCCCAAGTGCTTGGGCCCCTGCACCCATATGGGAGACCGGGAGGAAGCTCCTGGCTCCTGGCTTTGGATCGGCTCAGCTCTGGCCATTGTGGCCATTTGGGGAATGAACCAACAGAAGGAAGACCTTTCTCTCTGTCTCTCCCTCTCTCTGTCTGTAACTCTATCTCTCAAATAAAAATAAAAAACAAATTAAAAAAAAAAAAAAAGCCAGGAGCCTGAACTCTACTCAGGTCTCCTACATGGGTGGCAGGGACCCCTGTACTTTGGCAGTCTTCTGCTGCTTTCCCAGGTGCGTTAGCAGGGAGCTGGATCAGAAGCAAAGCAGCTGGGACTGGAAGTGGCATTCATATGGGTCACTGTGTTGCAGGCAGCAGCTTAACCTGTTCCACCACAATGCTGCCCCTGATCATTGTAATTTTTTATACCAAGAATATGGTAAATTTTTCTCTGAGAAAAACAATAAAAATGGCATTTAACCTTTCAGACACAATCTGGAGAAGACAATAGAAATGGTGCTTTTAGGAGCCAGCACTTAGCACAAAGGGTTACACTGCCACTTGCAAAGTGCCAGTTCAAGTTCTGGCTGCTCCACTTCCCATCCAGCTCCCTGATGATATGCTTGGGAAGGCAGTGGAAGGTGGCCCTAGTGCTTGGGCTCCGCACCCACATGGGAGACTTGGATAGATTCCTGGCTCCTGGTTTCAGCCTGGCCCAGACCTTGCTGTAGCCTAGCCCACATTTGGATGTTGTGGCCATGTGAGGAAATGAACCAGTGTTTGGAAGATCTCTCTCTCTCTCTCTCTCTCCCCCAAATAAATAAACCTTTTTTTTGAAACAAATGGCATTTTTACCCTTGTAGACACAATTTATCTGCTTTCACTAAAACCTCACTACAATTGCAGTGATCTTAATCAGAAAATGGTGTTCTTCTTGTCCCTCTCAAGAGATAATTGGATTAACGTGTTTGCCCAAGCATTGCCCTGCACAGCTAAAACATTTACCTTCCTGCAGTTGTAAAAGTCGCGGTGGGGGTTGTTCTTCAGCTCCTTCAGCTCGTCCATCTCGTTGAGCATCTGGTGCACCTGGAACTTGGAGGAGAGGAACTTCAGACGCCGGTGCGCATAGGTCTTACTGTGAAAAACACGATCACACGATTCTCAAAGCATTCCAGACATTTAAGGAAAACTGTCACAATTTCAAAACGTCCGGAGCCTTATCACCCATCAGGCATAATCATTGGAACTAACGTTTCGGGTTACTGTGCACTTCGAGCTCCAAGGGCTTAATCTTTTCATGAAAGCTGAGCACAACAGTGGAGGCTGTGAGCAGGCGTTTTAAAAACCAGTGGAGGCAGTGTCATTCCAAGTTAAGGACCTTGGCTCTGGAGTCAACAGATTGGGCTCAAATTCTGGCTCAGCCAGCTGTGTGACTTTGACCAAGTTGGTTAACTCAAGAGCCTCAGCACATAAAACTGTAATTATTAAAATAGCTACCTCACAGAGCAGTAGTTAGGCGTGAAAACAATAAGGTATATGGAGAGCTTCACTTAGTATTTGAGCACAGTAAATAATGAATAAATAGTCTATCACCAGTAGTAGTGCTACTTGTTTAGGTCTCACTCAACACTTACACAGGTCCTTGGGCAATTAAAGCAAGCAAAAAATTCATATCATCCAAGAAATCTTCCATATGTGGGTAAGGAAGTGGCTTGGGCTCATCTTTGCCCGCTGCTGCTTCGTTAGCATAGATGTAAACCACACCGTCTTTCATTTTGAGGTGATAGCCCAGGTTCTCGGGAAGGTTGTCTGTTCGGAAAGGGTCCTCTCCCTTCTTCAGAGCAGGCGTAAAGACTTTTTCAGTGAAACACAGAGTATATAACAGCACATAGGATGAAGAACCACATTAAAAATAACCAAAATACAAAATACTATAAAATCACATTAGTATGGTATCTCATATATCATGAATTGCAATTTTGCAGAGCTAAGCTGAAGTTCACTTTTTCATTTTTTAAAGGTGGCTAAAGTGGTCTAAAATAACCATAAAATAATATTTTATCTAATAGAAGGATGATTTTTCAAGTTCTTTATTTAGAAGTACTATTTATATAAGGTAATGGATATACTACTTATAAATAATTTTTATTATTTAGTGAGGTTGGTTACTAAAGGCTTTCTATTTAGAGTTTTTATTAGTTTATTAGATAACTGCATAAAATAAAACTGAAACTACAGTTAAAAATACAAGGATATTTTGAAAGTTCATGGAAAAACAAAGTTCAAAGATAAGTTTATTTTGGTGCAAAAAGTCTTTGAAATCCATGCGTAGTTTTTTCATAATATGCATTTTTCCATGAACTTTTTTTTGGAGCCCTCTTGAAGAATTTGGATCTTTAGCTTATTTAAACTAAGTTTCTTCATTGGTCTTAATTTAGAGTGTTTTTAAAGTGGGCTTTCAAAGAGCAGTTTTGGGGCCGGCACTGTGGCACAGTGGGTGCCAGTTTGAGTCCTGGCTGCTCCACTTCTGATCTAGCTCTCGGCTATGGCCTGGGAAAGCTGTAGAAGATGGCCCAGAATCCTTGGGTCCCTGCTCCTCTCCTGGGGAGACCCAGAAGAAGCTCCTGGTTCCTGGCTTCAGATCAGCTCAGCTCTGGCTGTTGTGGTCATTTGGGAAGTGAACCAGCAGATGGAAGACCTCTCTCTCTCTCTCTTTCTCTCTCTGGCTCTGCCTCACTCTGTAACTCTGTCATTCAAATAAAAAATAAAAAAACCTTAAAAAAAAAAAAGAGCAGTTTCTAGTAACAGAAAAACTGAGTGGAAAGAGCATTTCCAGGTATCCCCACAAACACAGAGCCATCCCCACTACTGGCAACCTGCATCGAGTAGTACAGTTTTTTTTAAGCATCAATGAACCTGCATTGTCATAATCACCCAAAGTCCACAATGTACAGTAGGGTTTGCTCTTGGTGTTGTACAGCCTGTGGATTTTGGCAAATGTGTAATGACTATATTCACTCTTAATGTACCATGCAGAGTAGTTTCACTTCCCTAGAAATACTCTGTGCTGTGCCTAAGCTGGTTTTAATACAAAGCATACAATAACTTTACAAGAATTATAACTTTTACATGCTTGCCACCTTTTAAAGCACATACAATTCCTGCTAATGGAATTGAGAAGGGAGTAAGTGGATACATGTTCCCTTCTTTCTACAGCTAACAATTTCAGCCTAAGGAAGCCAAGAACACATTCCACGATGTAAGGGCATTTAAGCATTCATCCTTTTTTTTTTTTTTTTTTTTTTTTTTTTTTTTTGACAGGCAGAGTGGACAGTGAGAGAGAGAGACAGAAAGGTCTTCCTTTTGCCTTGGTTAACCCTCCAATGGCCGCCGCGGTTGGCGCGCTGCGGCCGGAGCACCGCGCTGATCCGATGGCAGGAGCCAGGAGCTTTTCCTGGTCTCCCATGGGGTGCAGGGCCCAAGCACTTGGGCCATCCTCCACTGCCTTCCTGGGCCACAGCAGAGAGCTGGCCTAGAAGGGGGGCAACCGGGACAGAATCCGGCGCCCCGACTGGGACTAGAACCCGGTGTGCCGGCGCCTCAAGGCGGAGGATTAGCCTAGTGAGCCACGACGCCGGCTAAGCATTCATCCTTTAATTTCCAGTAAGCATGGTCACTCCTGACTTCTCACTGCTGTGCCCAGTGAAGGCATCAAAAAGTCTCCTGTTGGCAAGTGATGCCTAAAGCAGCCAGAGAGAGAAAATAACACAGAAAGAGCTGGTGTATCTTCTCACAACTGGGAGATAAAAAAGGAAAGAAGTGAATCACTATGTTGGTACACCAGGTACCAATTTCCTAATCCCACACTTAAACAGATAAATAAAGTGTAATTTAGGGACACAAAAGCAAGACAAACATCCTAAATGTTATTATTATAGAGGATGGACAAACCAGGATTATGAGTTACCAAATTGAGTAATATGATATTTTTTAACTTTTATTTTATTTGAAAGGCAGAGTTACAGAGAGAGAGAGTTACAGAGAGAGAGAAAGATCTTCCAAGTGCTGGTTCATGCCCAAATGCCAGAAGGCTGGGGCTGGGCTAGGCTGAAACCGGGAACCAGGAGCTCCACCAGGGTCTCACACATCGCAGCTCTCCCGGGCACATTAGCTGAGGGCTGGATGGGAAGTGATGCAGCCAGGACTCGAACCAGTGCTCATAATGGATACTGGTATTGCAGGCAGCAACTTAACCCACTGCACCAGAACACTGGCCCCATGCTTAATATTATTTTAACATTAATAGGAATTACAAAGGAGAAGTTATAGATCTTTAATAATATGACAATTTGCCTTTCAAATAAATACATCTGTAAAAAAACATGACTCATATTTTTAGATTGTGCTATTTGCAATCTGGGTGCATATTTTAAACTTTTTTCTTTTTAAAAGATTTACCTATTTATTTGAAAGGCAGAGTGGCAGGAGAGAGGGAGAGACAAGGAGAAAGAGATCGTCCATCTGCTTGTTCACTTCGCAATGGCTGCAAGAGCCAGGGCTGAGCCAGGCTGAAGCCAGGGACCAGGAACTCCATCCGGGTCTCCCAGGTGGGTGCAGGGACCTCAGTACTTGGGCCATTTTCTCCTGCTTTCCTAGGTGCATTAGCAGGGGGCTAGATTGAAAGCAGAGCAGCCAGGACTTGAACCAGCGCTCTGATCTGAGATGTTGGCATTGCAAGCAGTGGCCTAATGACCTGTTGCACCACAATGCTGGACCCAAACATTTTTCTTTCAGAGAAGCAGAGAGACAGTGAGCTAAGAGACACAGAGAGAGTTCCATTCTGGGTCCTGATTCCCTCCTCAGGTACCCAGAATGGCTAGGAGTGGGCCAGGCTGAAACCGGGAGCCAGGAACTCAACCTGGGTCTCCCATATGAGTGTCAGAGACCCAAGGACCTGAGCCATCACCTGCTGCCTTCCAGAGTCCACAATAGCAGGAAGCTGGAATCAGGAAGCAGAGCCAGGACTCGAACTCTAGGTGCTCTGATATGGGACGCAGGTTATGTCTTAATAGGCGTCTGAACAGCTAGGCAAAGACTAGTAGCATCCTTTAAATGGAATATTCAGTAGTGAAACCAAGCTGCATGTCGCATACCTTCTATGAGAGAATTCCTTACCTGGGCAGAAGCTCTCATCTGCTTTCCAAGCTGTGCCCTCAATGCTCCGCAAGTACTTGGAAGGGGTTTTGGGGAACCTCTGAAACGACTTCTGCATGTATTTCTCCCGGATACACAATGCCCGGTACAGCCCTTTGCACACTATTTCGAAGTCTTCCACTGTGACCTGGCAAGAAAATGTCAGCCTACCAGAAGCTATGGAGTGGGTATGGCTTCTCTCGGGCACCACCCAGCTCCGCTGTGTGTTGCAGCCATGCTCACTTGGCTGCTTCCTGCCCCATGTCTTCCCTGGGTCTCTCTCCAGGAGCTGGTCCTGAGCTCGCTCATCCACACCAAGACTTCCATATGGTCTTTCTCTTACCGTCCTGTCTTTGCTTTTGCTTTTTGCAGTGATTAGCTAGTGAGCATTACTTAAGGAACTCTTTCTAGCATGGTATATACTTTCTTCCTTCCAGGCCGCATACGGACAGCCTAAGCTACAGGATTTTGAAGGTAATGAAAAAGTGAAAGGCAATGTGATTCTAACTGTGAGAATTCAAACCATTTGTTGGTCAGTCAGGGACATAACTATTTGGGGGTGAATGAGGTGTCCAAAGTCCCTCAAACATCATCAGCATGCACTGTTTTCTGCAGCTGTGGATGGAAGAGAATAGCATCCTATGAGAAGTCAGTCCTCTGCGTGGTTTTAAAGAGAATTTTATCTGTGACTGGAAATGAAGAGATTCTACAGAAAAGCTTTGATAGAGCTGCTAGTAATTTCCCAAATTGGTCCATTTCTCCTGTCTGCCCTGCTCCTCCTCCCCCAGCAATGCCTGGCTGGGCCAGGCCTGCTTAAGTGGCTATCGTTGAATACTCATTATCAGAGTCCAGACATTTTCTTTCTAGGATCAACATGGGCTTGTTCCCAATAGTTTGACATTCAGATATTGATCCTGGTCAGATTAACTATTTACAAAAAGATTTATTTATTGAAAGGCAGGGGTACAGAGAGTAGAGGAGACTGTGAGAGAGAGAAGGAGAGAAAGGGCGAAAGGAAGAGAGAGAGAGAGAGAGACAGAGAGAGAGAGATTGATTCCATCCTCTGGTATATTCCCCAAATGACCACAACAGCCAGGGTTAGGCCAGGCTGAAGCCAGATACCAGGAGCTTCATCCAGGTCTCCTATGTGGGTGTCAGGGCCCAAGTACTTGGGCCATCCCTGCTTCTTTCATTAGGCACATTAGCAGGAAGCTGGATCAGAAGTGGAGCAGCTGGGAATAGAACAGGTGCCCATATGGGATGCCAGCACTGCAGGCCATAGCTTAACCCACTGTACCACAATGCCAGCCCCAGTTTAACTATTTTTAAAGGCCTGCTGAGCTGGGCCGAAAGAGGTGCTAGGTCTGATGCCAACTTCCTGTGGCACGCTTGTCCATTGCCACCTACTAGACCACCAGTCTATCAGCTCCTCAAAGACAGCATCTGGGTGCTATTCATTTTCATGTCTTCAGTGCTTAACACACGGTGCCCACTACAGAGCCACAGCTCATTAAGGACTGACTGAAGTGAATCAATTTTTACTTGGAATTAATGGGAACTTAGCCCTTACTCCTCCTTTACCTTTCTGTTTGAATTACTAGGATGGGGTGGATGCTTGGCTTAGCAGTCAAGAGTTAAGATGCCCACATTCCATACTGGAGTGCTTGGGTCTGAGGCCGAGCTCTGCTCCTGACTCTAGCTTCCGGTTACTGCAGACCCTAGGGGGCAGTAGTGAGCTCAAGTGACTGGGCTCATGCACCCATGTGGGAGACTTAGATTTCGTTTCCAGCTCCTAGCTTCCGGCCCAGCCTGTTGTGGGCATTCCAGGAGCAAACCAGTGGATGAGAACTCGCTCTTTCTCTCTCTGCTTCTCCAATAAATTAAAAAATTACACTAAATAAATAAGTGACAAGGATAAAGACTGATTCGAGTACAGACTGCAGCCAGGTGGAGTGTGCACAGCAGTTCGGCCACATTCAGCCAGCAGCTATGGCCCCATACTTGGCTCTTCAAAGACTCCAGGCCAAGCTTGCAGGTGCTCTTAGCTTTCACGGGAGTAGCTACTCTCTGAGTTTTGTGTACCTTGTCCTCCCTCCCATCTTCCCTCTCTTTGTTGTTATTTTCATTCCTACCAAGCCTGTAAGTGTTACATTTGTCTCCTAGTTTTTTTTTTTTTTCTTTTTCTTTTTTTACAGCAGACAGGCAGAGTTAAACAGTGAGAGAGACAGAGAGAAAAGTCCTCCTTCTGTTGGTTCACCCCCCAAATGGCTGCCACGGCTGGCGCGCTGCGCCTATCCGAAGCCAGGAGCCAGGTGCTTCCTCCTGGTCTCCCATGCAGGTGCAGGGCCCAGGCACCTGGACCATCCTCCACTGCCTTCCCGGGCCACAGTAGAGAGCTGGACTGGAAGAGGAGCAACCAGGACAGAATCTGGCGCCCCGACCGGGACTAGAACTCGGGGTGCTGGCGCCGCAGGCGGAGGATTAGCCTAGTGAGCCACAGCGCCGGTTGTCTCCTAGTTCTTATGGTTTTTTTTCTTTTTTTTTCCCAACTCTGGAGTTCTCCAAACTGTGTTTCCCATGTACTTATCACCATTAAATGTTTATTTTTTTCAATTATTTAGTGTCTAAAACCCCTGCCACTGGCAGAGGACCATGTTCTCATGGAGCAAATGAGCAAACAAGAATGGTGAGCATTTCATTGCTCTGTCATTTTCAAGTATCTTGCGACTTGCCATAAATGGGTTAGTTATATGAGAAAGGAGTCAGGACTGGTCGCAGAACTATATTTGGAGCATAGACTAATGGCTGAACAGCAGTTTCACCAATATGATGCTGATACTGCAAGTCCATGTGGCAGAGATTTATTAATTGGACCAACTGGTCTGGCCAGGGCAAGCAGGTCAAGTTGTTGGTAACATGAGTTTGCTCTCCGTGTGGCATCCTGGAGTCTGTTCCCAAGCAATAGGCTACTGTGTAAGCATCTGCGGTGAAATCAGAGCGTTCAGTTGGTCAAGAAACAATAGCCCTGGCAGAGTTTTCTCACTTCTCCCCCATATTTCTCATTTTCTTCTGGTCTCTTTCTTTTCCTCTACCCCTCTCCTGATGTGTTTTCTTTGGTTGATTTATGATACCTCTACCTCGTCTCTTTATTCTAGGTCTGCGCTAGGTCCATCTCGAGAACTCCCTGTTCCTCTCTAGGGCTCCCTTTCCTGCTTATGAGGCCATCAGCAAGACTGGAGGCCTGCTGCTGTCTTCAGTTCTTTTGCCAAAATATGTCCACTGTATTCTGTAGCACATATACCACATTTTACTCCACAGTCTCCATACTGAAGCGAAGGAGACAGAGGACAGACTATGCAGAATGGTAAAAGCAATACAAAAATATAAGACAAACAGTAGTATTGGAATTCAATAACGGAGCATAACAAGGGACAGGTGGGCTAAACCCCTTTCTCAATGGGAAGGGGAGAGGGAAGAAGCTAGACTGGTCAGGCTGAGTGGCTTCCCACAGCTGTGTTGGAGTGACAAGAAGTAACTCACCCCAGAGGCATAGTCTCCCGTGATCTGCACTCTCTGAAAATCAGGCACTGTCTGGTAGGTTGGAGATAAAGAGATGTATTCATCAATGCGCGACAGCTTGGTGGAAGATGCTTCACTGAGTGGAATGGACAAATTAACAGTCTTCCGTCCTCGGAAACGCTTCTTCCTGGGTTTGAAATTTAAAAACAAGAAGACTTAATTTTGTTTTCACCAGGAGTTTCCTTGTGATAGATATTTAACTACACAATTTTATTTTGAAGACAAAAAGTCAAAGTTAAAATGTGAGTTGAGTGTCAGAAACAGGATCCAAGCATAGTGGGAAGAGAAATCACTGCAGATGCACTTTTTCCTGGTTATATGATGGAGTAGTGGTCCTTATGGAACATACTAGAAAGCCTTCAGCATGACACCATTCTTCCCAGCAGTCCACTCCTGGCCAAAATAGGCAGTCTGGTTACTTCAATAAGCACAGGCTAAGTCAGGTACGATCTGTGTCGTTTTTGTTCGTGTTCCTGCAATTCTGTGAGCTTCCCTATCTCCTTACCTGACAAAATGGTGCGATAATGGCTACCTTATAGAATTCCTGTGAGATTTAATGTGTATCAAATGCCTAGCATGGTACCTGGAACTTTAAAGATGCTTAACACAATGTGCTCAATTCAGCAAGTATTTATTGAGTTTCTGTTTTGAACCAAACCCTATGTTAGGTCCTATGGGGGATTCCAAAGGTGTATTATTGTTCTTTTCTTAAAGACATAAAACCAGGAGAAAGCTGGCAGAATGACCTTTTCCCCCATGAAGCTGGTAGGATGGAGGAGGGCCAACAGGAGGGAGTTCCAGGTCAGTGGTAACTCTAAGTTTGAGAACGAAAGTGTGGCAGGTCATGACAGATGGTGAATCCTGGAGTAGCTCAAATAAAGGGAAAAGGATACTGCAGGAGAGGGATTTCTGGCAAGTTCTGGGGAGGCGGTGTGTATGCTATCATGGACATAGGCTGGGCAGGGCTGAGGGCTACCTCCCTGAGGGGAGCTACATCCCTGAGTCCAAGAGGGCCGGGTCCATGGTGGGGAGGGAACATAACACTGAGGGTGACTGGAGACAGAGCCCAAAGACGAAGGCTGTTGTGTTCTGGTTTCTGTAACCATTGTGTGTAGGCTGCACATGTTAGCAGCCTCAGCGCACCTGGGCTTGGAACAACTGCATGGGTAGCTCGAGTCTCCTTACTTGGGTGGACAGGGAGGCATCAAGTCAAGGGAGACGTGGATGAGGATAGGAGACTCGTGCTTTTTTCTTTTAGAGTCATCCATGGGAAAACAATTGGCAACCGCTACGGAATCCTTCCTCTAAGCTGAGCCATCATTTGGACAGACTGAGCCATGCCTGCATTTCCCCGCCTTTGCCCCCCTTAGGTCACTTACCTCGTGCCTTCTGTGGAGGTGGCCAGCATCTCCATGTGGAGTATGTGCTCTTGCATCTCATGATGAGAAATTGGACAGATCTCATCCACGTCAAAAGGGGAGATCTCTTCGCGGCCCCCCTCATCTTTGACTTCTGAGGCAAACACTTTTTCAGCGAAGCTGCGCATTGCATCATCGAGTTCTAAAAGATATTCACACGTATTAGCGTTCAAGGCCCTTTTCAAAAGGGACTCAAGGTTTTGGCTGGGTGTAAGCCACGGGGCAAGTGGCTGAACTGGGTGTGTGGTTACTCTGCTCTCCAGCCAAAGTTCCAGAAACGTGACGGAGCTCCGTGCCTGCTCTTCTTTAGTGAGAATCGGTGTGTGAAGCTTAGGAAATCTGCTCTCAGAAGCACGGGGTCAGATCCTCACAGCACATTTTGGGAAAGCGCTAAGAGTCACTGGGCTCTCGCAGCACTAGCACTGGGCATAAGGGCGCCTGTTTCTGGCAGGGTGTCTGACTTGGTAGTACTCGTGCAGCACAGTCCTGCCCATTAGGTTGGTGGGGTTTGTCTGATGTTTCAAAGATGTGGGTAGGGTTGTGGTCCCAGGAAGGACCAGTGATCTCTCAGATCTATGTAGTTCTGAGAAACCAATGTGTCCTTTGGGGCCTTTCTTCTTAGGACAGATTTTGTGTTTCTTTCACACATCAAACTTGATTTTGTCTTTCAAATCCTGACAGTTTGGTGATGGGTTGCCGTGTAGGGGAAGGGAGCCACTAAGATCCCTCACTGAGTACTGGGAGTCCCATTTCTTCCAGATCTGGACCTTCTGTAATGAACGACCCCCCGGAGAGCTGATTTTACTTTTACATGCCTTTATTTTCTCATTCTTAAAATGGGGGGAGAAGGCAACCCTTAGCAATGGGTGACCCCAAGACCTTCAGGATGTAAGAGCACCAGTCGCATCAGATAGGACTGTGATGACCCTCAAGCTATTCTGTGGAGTTCCACTGTGTTCTTTAGACTTCCAGTTGCTTCTATCCGTCACCTGCAACACTTCTAAAAGTCTCTTGGCATTTTCAGAAAAGAGATCTGGTGGCAATCGTGGGAATGGCCAACAGATAGCTCTGTGGGGCAATAGCCAAAAACAGAAGGATTCCCCATAGGGTGACAGAGCAAATCGCATGCTCTGAGAGAGTGCACCCCCTGACCCCACCATTCCATCGGTGTCTTTACAGGCCTCCAAAGGGTCACCTTTTCAGTTATAACTGAAGTAGCTGTGATGTGCTCAAACATCTGCTCTGCCCATGCCAACTCCTTCACCTTCCTGTTTCAGTTTCCTGATCAGTAAAGAGGGAATGCTAGGCCGGCACCGTGGCTCAATAGGCTAATCCTCCGCCTAGCGGCGCCGGCACACCGGGTTCTAGTCCTGGTTGCCCCTCTTCCAGGCCAGCTCTCTGCTGTGGCCCGGGAAGGCAGTGGAGGATGGCCCAAGTCCTTGGGCCCTGCACCCCATGGGAGACCAGGGGAGGCACCTGGCTCCTGGCTTCGGATCAGCGCGGTGCACCGGCTGCAGCGCGCCGGCCGCAGCGGCCATTGGCCATTGGAGGGTGAACCAACGGCAAAAGGAAGACCTTTCTCTCTCTCTCTCTCTCTCTCTCTCTCTCTCACTGTCCACTCTGCCTGTCAAAAAGAAAAAAAAGAGGGAATGCTAATGCTTACTCAACCTTACTCAAAATACTGTTGTGAAACCATGTGAGATAATGTGTGGGGATGATTTAAGGAAAATAAAGCACTACATTAAACTGAATGATGTAATTTGGTAGCATTGGTCAAATGCACATTTGCTATTTGTGTTAGCTTTGGGTAATTAAGGAAATGATCAATGATATGACTTAGTATAGGCTGAAGCATGCACTGGAAATGATTGGAGTTTACTAAAACGTTAACACTAACAGGTTAGTCAGTTTTCAAAGCCCAACTTGTCACAGCAGAGTTAACAAAGAAGCCCGCACTGTGGGTGGAACTTCATGCATCTGTTTGCCTCATTAAGTTCAAACACTCCCCAAAACTAAAAAGCATCTTTGGATACTATTACTAGTTCTTTGGCAAGCATCAGGATCCACAAAGGAACAAATGGAACATGAAGTACATACATTTTTTTTTCAACGGCCTAAGAATGCCTCTCTAACCCACTGCCAACTGATCCCCCAAAACAGTACCACTCCTCCCTGAGCTTCACACACAGGCACATGCACATCCAGGATGAGTGGCAAGCGGCAGACAGTGGAGGCTGCGTGCACCACGAGGAGCCAATGGAAACAGGCCAGTGGGTTACGACGAGGAGGAGAAGGATGGCAATGCAACTGGCTTGTCTCGCCGGGTCTGGATGCCTCTGGTAGACTACCACAGAAATGGATGCCTGGACACCAAATGCTACTTGCCTGAGATCTGGCTCTTCTATAACAAGCATTCATAGCTGGGACTGCACACACTCATTTGTTTCAGATCTTTCAATGTGATTTTTACTAAGATTATCTCTCCCTGAGCTATGACAGACAGTTGAAAAGCAAAAACAAGTAGCTTATATGATGATCCCAAAGTATGTTGCTGATAATCCCTATCACTCAGTCAACCAGCTGTTTGGTTCATGCAACCACCCAGCCTGGGGCCGACGCTGTGGCATAGAAGCTCAAGCCTCTGCCTGCAGCGCCGGTATCCCATATGGGCACCTGTTCAAGTCCCGGCTGCTCCACTTCTGGTCCAGCTCCCTGCTAATGCGCCTGAGAAAGCAGTGGAGGATGGCCCAAGTGCTTGGGCCCCTGCCACCCACATGGGAGACTTGGAAGAAGCTTCTGGCTCCCAGCTTCTGCCTGGCCCAGCCCCAACTGTTATGGCCATCTGGAGAGTGAACCAGCAGATGGAAGATCTCTCTCCCTCTCTGTCTCTCCTTCTCTCTCTGCATCTCTGCCTTTCAAATAAGTAAATAAATCTTAAAACAAAACAAAATAAAACTACAGCTGAAGTGAGATCCATAATTCTAAGAGCTCTGCCTTTCAAAAATACTTCAGGGAATAGTGGTGATTATGGAAAGAAAAGAGTGAAACTGGTATTTCAGAAGATTGGTAGAGAAGATTTGATGATGACCTGAATTCATGGAGGAAAGGAGAAATGATTCCCTCAGGTTTGTGCAGAAAACTACTAACTTCTTTTTTCAATGTGTTATATTTGAGATAGTGGAACATGTGAGTAGGAACAGCTTGACAATAGAGCGTCTATTTTTGGAGAGAAAATGGACAGGAGAATAGAAACAAGTGGAATAGTGAAGCATAAATAAGCTTGGATTAGGAGGGGGAGAAGTGTCTGTGACAAAACACACAATCACTGGGCGTTCAGTGTTCATCATCATAAAAGCACAGAGCTAATAACAATAACGCCAACCTCCCAGAGTCGTGGCAAAGATGCACGAGAGATACTTTAAAAACTACACAGTACTTTCCAGAAATGTGGGGATTATTTTTAGCACAGGAAGTGCAAGACTCTTGAGAAAAGGAATGTCATGCTTACTTCTTTGTCCGGCAGATCCAGAAAAGCATGCTGACTTCTCAGCAGTGTTTGATTAATGTGCAGGAAATACAAGGGTGCAGGTCTTTCCTCTGCCACATCTCATCTCCTAGAGGATCTGAGGCAGACTCACTCTCAGTGAGCAAAAGGACAAGTCGAATTTGAGAGCGAAGGGAACCTATGGCTAATGTTATGGTTTAATCCCAAATGAGTTTTTTACTTTATTGGGTCACAAAAATTCACAACAAAATTTTTTGCACTGGAGCTGAGTGTTGACTAAGGCAAGACTCAATATGTGCTTCTTGTTTCAAAATATAGTGCCCCTAAGAGGTCTTCTTTATAGTCTTTTTTTTTTTTCTTTAATCCAGAAAAGCCATGGATTCATTTGCTATGCTATGGGATATTCTCTGTTGACTTTCAATGGTATCACTTAATAAACACTGCTGAAAAATAACCATGTTTCTGAATTAAGGATCCATATTGTATCCTTAATTGATGGCAAATGGCAGTGAAAATAGTCCAAAATACTCACGTTTTCCTTCAGCTGTATAAAATAAGACAAGATAAAATACATGAACAACTTGTGGAAGTCATAGAGGCTACGAATCAGTGCACTGACAGAGGCTGGTAGGCTGCGTCAGAAGGAGGCCCAGGTGTTGTTCCAGCTCAGTCTGAGACTGGTTACATTTTGCTGTGGTCAGAAACTTTGGGAATGTGGTTATTATACAGCTAGTCATTTCCTTTTCCTTGCTAACGTGACTCTTTAAATTAATGTGTGTAATCTTAAAAAGGTACTTTTTGTACAATGTGAATTAAAAAAAAAACCTGATGAGGAATGATGGGAACTCTCATACAATACTGGTAGCAGGTGAGCTAAAATAGCTCATTTGGTAAGCGGTTTGGTAGTACCTACCGAACAGCCATTTCTGAGAAGCTATCCTATGGAAATAATCTTCAAACACAGAAAAAGCTTTAGATACAAATACTTTGTTAGAGAATATTTATACTCACCATGCATGGACTTCAAAAACTGAAAGAATATTAATTCTTTATATTCAGAATATAATATAATTAGAATACTTGACTTATATGAGAGTATTTCAAAAAAGTTTGTGGAAATTGAATTAAAAGATAATTTTGCTGCAAAAAATTTTTGACATTGGTGTATAATTTTTTTCATAACATACTTTCCATAAACTTTTTGAAAACCCTTGTACAGCTTTTTAAAATGATGTTTAGGAATACCATGGTAAAATGGTTAAGTTATAATGTTAATCCAAAATATTTTCCTGCCAAAAGCAGGATATTAAATTACATATGCAATATGTAATATAAATATACAATAAACTACATATATACTATGTACATGTAAATTTACAATAAATTATATATACAATCACAACTGATATTTATAAAAATTCTTTAGTTTTACACAGAAAATAGGTGGAAAAGAAAAACTCTAAAAGATAGATGATGGGACTGTGTGATTTTTTTTTCTTATTATTTCTTAATTTTCTAAAAGGGTGTTTATTACTTTTTTCAGTACAGTTCCTTTTTCTTTTATCTAGAGCATGCATTAATTTCTGATGAAAAAGGCTTCTAACTTCTTAGTGCATGAGCACTTCAAAAGCCTCATGGAAAATGGAATTAAAGACAATTTTTGGTGCAAAAAGTTTTGAAAGCCATGCACATGGAAGGTCTTCAAAAAATTCATTGAAAATCTGTATTATGACAAAAACTATGCATGGATTTCAAAAATCTTTTGCACCAAAATATACTTACTTTTTAATTCCATTTTTTCCATGAACTTTTTGAAGTACTCTTATATTTTTTCAAAGTACTCTGCGTACAAACCTGGGTCATGAACCATCATGAAGACAGTTTGGGTTGATACCTCTGTCATGCTCATGATTTTCAGCTGATACTTCAGCTAGAAACATTGTATAGGACCCTTCTCAGAGCTATGACCACACAGGTTTTAGACTAGCAGAGTTGATGAAAACTCAACAGTTTTCTATTGGGGTCATCAAAGATGCTACATACTAGACACAGTTCTAGAAAATTCCCGACCTCCCAAAACTAGAACAAAGAAAAAACCTTGAAAATGTTTTTGCTTCTTTCTGACATGTATGAACCCAGAATTATCCAAGCTGATATGATAGTTAAAGGAATGATTGTATATGAAAACAATGAGCGCTCCAAACACTTTTGCACACCTACCTGGAAGCTTGAACAGAGGCATTGCTGCTGGGATTCTGGATTCTACGATAGCACAGTAGAAAGGAAGAGTGAGGAGACTGTGGGGCTGGCTGGCTGACACTATAAAATATCCTGACGTTCATTTTTTTATTTTGCTTTGCCCCCTGTAATCTGACCCTTGTCTGCTAAAAGGAGCGAGATGAGCTTTGGACCTATTTATAGCTTTAGGCAATTGACAGTGAAAAACAGGTGAAGGCTTCAGTCTTTATTTTGGGTTTTAGAAAAGATATCTGTGGTGGGCCAGGAATGGCATTTCAATACTCTAAATCTTCCTGCAGGTTGGATTCTTGTCAGGTGTAGTTTTATTACATGATGTGACCACTGATGAGTATTTTCCATCCTACTGAAACACAGGGAAATCTTCCAGGCTTCTGATAAGTCAAGATCCTCAGGGTTTCACATGATGAAAACAGTTTCTGTTAGATGCTAGTTTATCTTGAAGCTACACACACACACACACACACATGCTTGTTTTCATTAGAAATATCTCCAACTTAGCAGAAATTCACTTGACAGAATTTATTGAATGAATTCAGTGGTAAATTTAGACACCCAACTTCTGTCTGGAGTGTTCAGCTACCTGTACTCTATCTATTGTCATAACAATAGCTTTCTTTTGCATAACATTTTATAGTACACAAGACACTTTCCAAACATTAACTATTTGATCCTGATTACAATCCTATAAAGGAAACACTGTATTTGAAAGGCAGAGTGAGGCCGGGCACCGCGGCTCAATAGGCTAATCCTCCGCCTGCAGCGCTGGCAACCCAGGTCCCCAGGTTCTAGAACTGGTCGGGGTGCCGGATTCTGTCCTGGTTACCCCTCTTCCAGGCCAGCTCTCTGCTGTGGCCCGGGAGTGCAGTGGAGGATGGCCTAAGTGCTTGGGCCCTGCACCCGCATGGGAGACCAGGAGAAGCACCTGGCTCCTGGCTTCGGATCAGTGCAGTGCGCAGGCCGAGGCGGCCATTGGAGGGTGAACCAACGGCAAAGGAAGACCTTTCTCTCTGTCTCTCTCTCTCACTGTCCACTCTGCCTGTCAAAAAAAGAAAGAAAGAAAGACAGGAAGGAAGGAAGGAAGGAAGGCAGGCAGAGTGACACAGAGACAGGGGAAACCAGAGAGATTTTCCTTCCACTGTTTAACTCTCCAAATGGCTGTCAACAGTTGGGGCCAGGCAAGGGGAAAAACCAGGAACTTGGAACTCCATCCCATTCTCCTATGTGGGTGCAGGGGCAAGCACGTTAACAGGGAGCTGAATCAGAAGCAGAACAGCCAGGACCCGAAATGGCACTCTAATATGGGATGCTGGCATTGCCAATGGCTGTCTAACCCACTGTGCCACAGTGTTTGCCCCAATAGATAAGTATTTAAAAAATACTCAGTAAGATAATTTATATATATATATATATATATATATAATTTTAGAGGAAGAAAAAGAGAGAGAGAAAGAGAGGCTGGTGCTGTGGCAAAGTAGGTTAAGCCTCCGCCTGCTGTGCCAACATCAAGCATGGGCTCCAGTTCGTGTCTCAGCTGCTCCTCTTCTGATCCAGCTCTCTGCTATGGCCTGGGAAAGCAGTAGAAGATGGCCCAAGTGCTTGGGCCCTTGCACCCATGTGGGAGACCAGGAAGAAGCTCCTGGCCCCTGGCTTTGGATTGGCCCAACTCTGGCTGTAGCAGCCATTTGGGGAGTGAACCAGTGCATGGAAAACCTTTCTCTCTGTCTCTACCTCTCTCTGTCTGTAGCTCTACCTCTCAAATACATGCAAACATACATACATAGATAAAATCTTTAAGAGAGAGAGAGAATATCATGCTCTCATCCACTGGCTTACTCTCCAAGTGCCTCCCCAATGGGCAGGACTGGGCCCCAACTGGAGCCAGGAGCTGTGATGCAACCCAGGTCTCCCATGTGGGTGGCAGGGACCCAAGTACTGAGCTGTCACCTGCTGCCTCCCAAGATGCACATCAGCAGGAAGTGGGAATCAGGAGCAGAGCCGAGATCCAACACAGGCACTCTGGTGTTGGCTGTGGGAAGCCCAAGCGGCACCTTAACTGCTAGGTCAAACATTCGCACCACTCAATAAGATTATTTCAAGTGGAAATAGTTGCTATGAAAACAAAACAAAACAAAACAAGGTGATATCTAAGATGAGTGATGATTTTCAGCTAATTCTATAACTGAGGACAGGAGTAACTGTCTTCTCAGAACTCTTTAGTACTATAGAACCGATCTACACAAGTCATTACTGGATTGAACTGGGGAGTGCACCAGTGGATGGGAGATCTCTCACTTTCAAATAAGTTAATAAATCTTTTAAAAAAATGTTTTATGAAAGGTGATGAATGCTGAAACAGATACATCACAGAACTGGAGTAGAAATGATAGATCCCACCTATTGTGAAGACAGGACTACCAAAGCACACACTAGATATGAGGAGTAATGGAAAATGAGTTTTGAGGTGAAGTGTCAAGTTTGCTTGTGGGTGGTTTGTAGAAGAGCACTGCCATTCACTAAGATAAAGGACACAAGACAAGCAGGATTAAGACTAAAGATGATGTACAAGGAACTTGAAAGTCTATGGGAAAATAGAATTAAAGATGTTCATTTTGGTGCAAAAAAAAAATTGAATTTCACGCACAGTCTTTTGGTGATAAGCCTTTTTCCACAAACTTTTTTGAAGGTCCTTCATATTTGGCTTATTTAATCAGAGTGGAAATGCTTGTGGGGCAGATATTTGGCTTTGGAGCTCAGGGGAGAATTGTGGACCAGAAAGATTTGAGCGTCATTAGTAATGATGTTGGTTAAACTTTGATAATAAGTTACATTACTTTGAGAGTGTGTGGTGAGGAAAAAAAAAAAAAAAAAGAGGGCAACAGATAGATGACTCTTAAGGAAAACCAATATTTCAGGGTTGGTTGTGGAAGGAAGAGACCACAAAGGGAAAGCTGAAATCATGGGGGAAGGAGGCGAATTAGGAAACATTGCCTCATGGAAACGATGGGAGCGGAGCAATCCGAAATTCAGTCACAGGGTTAAAAGCTGTGAGACTTCCTCAGAGGACAGAAAACACTCCATGGGCTTCCGCATTTAGGAAGGTTGCTGATTACTGTTGGCTCACTCGGGTCCGCTAAGAAGCTGCCCAGACAAGAAGAGAGATGCAAGAGACACAATGGGATACTGTGTGTGCAGCCCAACAGGGGAGCGAGCAGGAGCAGGTAGGCAGAGCTTCAGCTCGTGCTGCCGCACAGGTTTGATCCCCTGAAGGGAGCGGGGAAGGAAGGCAGACTGTGTAGGGAGAACCTCAACCTGTGGTCTGAGCATATCTTAGCCAGGGCAGTGGGCAGTTCCCCCAGCAAAGACTGCCCACAGAGAACAGGTGGCCCGGCCACGGCAGCCTCCCAAGGTTCACCCCGCGGATGAGAACAAGGAACGTCGAGGCATCGCCTCAGGGTTGTCCATGAACAGTGTGGCGGCTAGAAGCTGCCAGCCAGCCCGCGGCAGGTCCCAGAGCCTTTTCTCCCAGCTCTGTGACTGCCCCGGGTGGAGAAGTTTGAGAGTTCCAGGAGCAGGGGCTTGATGGTTTTGTGAGTTGAAGAGTGAATAGGAAGTGCAACCTTTGAGGGGTGGTGCTGGTTAGTGGGGGGCATGGTGGGCACCACCCTTAGAAGGGGTGAATGCCCGTCTCAAGGGAGTGAGTTAGGTCTCTTGGGAGTGGATGTGTCACCACGAGAGCGGGTGTTACAAAGCAAGACCCCTGCGTGTGTCTGGCCCCTTCTTCACATGCTACACTGCGATGCTGTCCACCGTGTGAGGCCGTGACATGAGGCCTTCCCCAGATCGGGCTGTCCCATCTTGCACTTCTCGGACTCCCAAACTGTGAGCAAAAATCCCTCCTATTTTCCTTTTTAATATTTATTTTATTTATTTGAAAGGGTTTTTTTTTGGGGGGGGGGTAGACAGAAAGATCTTCCATCCATTGGTTCACTCCCCCAAACAGCTGCAATGGCTAAAGCTGAGCTGATCCGAAGCCAGGAGCCAGGAGCTTCTTCCAGGTCTCCCACGCGGGTGCAGGAGCCCAAGGACTTGGGCCATCTTCTGCTGCTTTCCCAGGCCACAGCAGAGAGCTGGTTCGGAAGAGGATCAGCCAGGACTCAAACTGGCACCCATATGGGATGCTGGCACTGCAGGCGGCAGCTTTACCCGCCATGCCACAGTGCAGGCCCCCACAATTTGCTTTTAATAAAACAATCTAAATTTCAACAGTGTACTGTGCTGTTAGAGGGGAGAGGGAGACATGCTAAGGGGTCCACACAATAATAAGTTCTCAGCACTAATGTATTAACTCAGGGCCAGCATTGTGGTATAGCGGGTAAAGCCACCACCTGCAGTACCGACATCCCATTGGGCACTGGTTTGAGTCCCGATGCTTCACTTCCTATGCAGCCCCCGCTAATGCACCTGGGAAAGTAGTGAAAGATGGCCCAAGTGCTTGGGTCCCTGCATCCACACTGGAGATCTGGATGAAGCTCCTGGCTTTGACCCAGCTCAGCCCCGGCTATTGCTGCCATTTGGAGAATGAACCAGCGGATGCAGCTCTCTCTTTCAAATAAAATAAATAAATCATTTAAAAAATCAAAATATATCAACTCGCCTAATTTTCACAATAATCTTTTGAGGAACTATTATTGTCTCCATTTTACAGTTGAAGAAATTCAGATACCGAGAAGTTGACTTGCCAAGGTCATGCAGCTAGTAAGTGAGAGAGGCAGAATCGAAGCCCAGATATTCTGGCTCCTGAACGGAGGTCCTTAAGACCTTACTATTGCTTAGTTGTGCAATAAGCATGATTGTGTTTATAAGATACTGGGTTCTGGACTAGACATGAGGATGAGACTTAGTGATTTCCAGATATATGGTTGTGGAGTAGACTGGTTAAGTGATTTTATACTTTTATTTATGAAATCTTCAAGTTAAATCTTGAATGGGAGCCTAAAATGAAAGAACCATCAAAGTGGAACTGCTCCCAAAGTAAGAGGACAATAGACGAACACAGCCTTATCCATTCAGCCTTTCTTTAAAGTATCTTCCAAATACATAAATAAATCCTAAAATAAAGATACTATAGAGAGAAGGAGAGATAAGACATAGATCTTCCACCTGTCGGTTTACTCCCCAAATGGCCACAACAGCCAGTGCTGGGCCAGGCCAAAGCCAGGAGCTCCATCTGGGTCTCCCATTGGGGTGCAGAGGCCTGAGGACTTGGGCCCTCCATCCTCCACTGCTTTCCCAGGCACATTAGCAGGCAGCTGGGTCAGAAGTGGAGCGGGGAGGGGGATGACTTGAACCACTGTCCTTGTGGGATGCCAGCGCCACCGTGCAGGCCGTTCTATGGCACTCTAGCACTAGGTTTGAGCACCATAGTTTGAAAACTACTGAATCAAAAAGAGCAGATTCTGGAATCAGGAGACCTTGGTTCAAATCTTAGTTAAAACCAAGTTAGGGGTTTCAGATTTCTCATAAGCAAAATGGAGATCATTCTTACTTTACATGGCTATATGAGGATTAAATCAGATGAGTTATATAAGAACACTTTGAAACTTTGAAGCAATACACAAATGTTGGTTTATCTTTCTAGAGAGCCTTGACTTTAAGAAATTTTCACAGATTTCTCCCCAATAGAGTATAAGATTGTTAAGGAATCACTATTTATCTGGTTCACTGCTATATGCCCATGATTGTAATAGGTGTTCAATAAAAGCCTGCTAAATAGATTAGGAAGGAAAGCCATCAGGAGAATGTTCTGAACCAATGGGCTTGTGGTTATGCTTCACAGGGGATCCAAATAAGAGTTCTCTCAGAGAAACCCAGGCCTTGGGAATTTCAGTTCGCATGCCATGCTAGAGTTTCATTTTGGACTTTAATGTTGAATGTCAAGCTCCTCAAATTCACAAGCAAAGCAAGCATAAGCTTACATGATCTAACTTTCAAGACCTTTACACCGTATACCATTATTCCTATGAGGGATGCTGAGTCGCAGCAGTAAATGTGGAGAACAGATACTAAGATGTTTTAAAATCATGTTTTTTCAAACTTACATAGGTGTAATTTACACATCTTAAGCCTCTACAGAGTGTCCATAGTGCCAGTTTCATCACTCCCACAGCAGCCACTCTGGAAGATTGCTTTTCCTAACCTGGATAATATTTCAGGCACCTGTATTTAAGGCTTTAGTAGGCTCAGTCCAACCACACCCCCACAGGGCATGTACTGCCTCTATCTTTAGGAACAGTTAATAACACGTTAACCCCCAGTATTGAAGGCGCTATCCATTTTTTACTTTATATGATTCCTATAAATTGATGGCATTTTGAATACAGCATTAAGAAGGGACTAAGTTTGGTGTTTGAGATTGAAAACTAACAGTGCTCCCGCTCCATACCAGTAGTTAAGAAACTATCTTAAGTGTGACGTAGATCATGTGATGGAAAACGAAGTCACCAAATAAAATGATCAACTCACTAGGTCACATCTTCCAGTTCATGAATCTGGACCTCCTTATGCTTCTTTTGGCATTGGAAAGGGCATTTGTTATCTGTACTTTGTGTTCCCACAGTTCCAGTTTTCCTTTATTAAGGTAAAGGACCACATTTCATTGCCAAGTTATTTTAAAAACACTACAAAGCATTCCTAACAGTTATGCAAAATGAACACCAGCAAGGCCTCTTGGCCCTTTTTCATGTATTTATGGATATCAGATAACTCATGAAACTATGCTGGCCTTTTAATGACCATGAATATTAACTTGTTATGACAAATGAAACCTTAATAGCACAAAAAGATGCATCGGAGATCCCCTCATAGTCCCAATAAACAAACTTCTTTAGGTATTTTTTCAATATTTGCCAATCTAAAATATTTATATCCCTCCATATATCTTCTTTTTAGGGAAAAAATTAAATTTTTGTTAAATCTTTGGTCTTTGGGCGGCCATTGGAGGGTGAACCAACGGCAAAAAGGAAGACCTTTCTCTCTCTCTCTCACTGTCCACTCTGTCAAAAAAAAAAAAAAAATATTTGGCCTTTGGTAGAATGAACCATATTCCCTGTATTGCAATATTATAGTGTTAGCTACGAAAGCTTAGGTTTTAAGTAATTCTTTTATAACTCAATCTCCTTAATTAGGGCTGGGAAATCTGAGATAACCTAATTCAACTCCTGTATTTTGCAAATGAAAAAACTGGGACACAGTAGTAAAATTATAATTGGAACCCAGGTTCTCTGGCTCTTCCAAGTATACTGAGATTGCTAGATTGTGCAGTAATAATAAAAAAAAGAAAAAGAATTTCCAATGTTAGTTTCAGGTGCTTCGTATCAATGTATGAAAATTTAAGAAATATCTACATATCATCCTAAGGCAATATTTTAAAGCAGGCCTTGTCATAACAGTAGTCACCACTTATCTGTGGAATATATGCTGCAGGAGCCCCAGTGGATGCACGGAACTGCAGATATTACTGAACTGTTTATATGTGTGTGTATGTGCATATATGTGTATGTATACATACAGTTTTTCTTAACAAAGTAGAATAATTCTAACAATATGTAATACAATTACAACATCACTACTCTTGTGCTCTGAACATATGCACTGCAATACCTTGATACTCTGACAGTCAATCTGACAACGAAAAATGTTACTGATTAATAGGCAGGTAACAGATGTGGTGTGGAAAACACAGGACAAAGGGATGAACGCGATGTTGTGAGGCTTATCATGCTACTCAAAACACTGTGCATTTTAAAATTGATGGACTGTTTATTTCTAGAATTTTCCATGTAGTATTTTCAGACCACAGATTAACTGAAACCAAAAATTCAAAACTGTGAAGGGGGGAGGCTACTGTACTGAGAAAAAATGAGGACCTTCCCACACTGTAAAAATATCATATCTAAAAGCTTCTATAAAGGCATTTCAGTGTGGAAAAAATCAGGACTAAGCCAAGAACTTCCAGTTTTTATTTTTTAAGCATTATTTAACAAGAAAGACATTCAACCAAATTTAAAACAAATTAGGATGGCTTAATTTACAATAAAATAACCAACCTTTCATTTAGGGCCAAGGAGGCCAATAACTCTCATTTTAAACAGCAGAATTGCACAACTGATATTTTTACTCATATATGATGACAAAGAAATATAAATGTCATAAAACTCCCATTGACACCCATCCCTTCCCTTCAGAGTAGAGTTCATATACTTGTTTTAGGTCAGTACTCAGGCTTTTCAAAATCAATTACATTTTGAAATATATCTACAACTACTCTGATGATAAGAACATTTTAAAAACAATTCTTATAGAAAACAAATACCTTAAAAAATTTTTTGTGGCACATTAGACTGCTTAAAGAAATAGCAAAGAAGAAAAATAATGTACAAGAATTATAGTCCCCTTGTTTGTGTTTTCCCTAATTAATTATTCTTGCTTCTTATAATTTATTAGCAGAGATGAATTACAAGAAGCAGATGCACCATGTTTTGGTTCTTGGATTTAGCTGCCAGCTTAAGAGTTCATGACTGTAAATACAAAGCAAAATACGATTATGTCCACAAATTCTGGAATGGGAAAAAATCAAAATCTCTCTCGAAAGGTTTGGTCTATCTTTGCTTTCAAGTCATGACAAAAATTCACAGCAGTTTAAAGGCTGATAAAATACTAAACATGGCACCCACTAAAATAAATTTGTGATTAATTTTACTTGTAATACTCCTAAAGTGAAAACTGTAATAAGTATTATCTTGTGTTACTAAGTTAAAATTCTATAGTAAGCTGCTGGAGCTTATACAAGATTTAACAGATTCATTTATAGATCAGGCATAGTAGCCTTTGGACAGAACATCTTATTTTCACACTCCTGAAGGTGCAACCTTAAAAAAATAAAAATAAAAAAACAAAGCAATATGCAATTTAGGACAGCTGGCCAGGCACTTAACTTGGGGAAAGTGACTTTGAGATTTTTGAGGTAAATTAGAATTATTTTCAGCAATTACAAACATAAATCTAAAAACCACATTTTATACCACACTAATTATTCAGCTCTTAACTCTCAGTTTGTCACTCTATTGTGCCAAAATTCATACCTAAGTATTACTTCTTAGGAAGTTATGAAGAGCATTTTCAGGTTTGAATTTTGGCTTCTTTTTGATACTTCTGTGCTTAGAAAGAAAACTGTAAAGGTGCATACATACAAGAGCCCAAATGGGTAACTATCTTTCCCTGTAATTTGACATTAAATTTGATAGAAGCTTTTTAGAAAAAGAGTCACATAGCCAGTCACACAGACACTTAGAAAAAAAGAACACAGCTGAGGTGGTAAGCCTCGATCTAGCCTCAGGAAAATTACAGAGCAATGCTCTAACAGGAGCACAATCAAAGAAGCAGTTTTTGTTTACACATGACGGCAGTACTGTAAATGAGCTGTAAGGAGCACACCTCTCTGGGTTTATCAGACTCTGGGCTTGGTATATGTCTCTGTCCCTCTTCTGAATTCATTTCAATGATATGTGTTTGCTTAGTAAGTGAACATTTGTATTAGAGGATGAGGGACCTCAGTAAGTATGGAGACTTTAGAATACCAGAGCAGAAGCGGCCTTTCTGGAATTAGTCTTTTATCAAAAGTTATCCAAGTCTGTTTCTCATTAGAACTACTAGCAAACTGTCTGCAAACAGAAATGCCATGCCTCTGAATCCTCAAAACAATTCATTGTATTTTTCACTCCTTTCTCAAACAGCAGGTTCAATCCAAAGTTACTTTTTATTTTGAATACACGCATCAGGTCTCATTATCTGCTATGCACAGGTAAATTTATCAACATTCTGTTTCAAACACTCCAAAGAACATTATGAAAAAGGAAAATTAAAAAAAATTTTCATTGGCGGCATCCTCATTCTTAACGAAATGAGAAAACATATTGCCTTAGAGTTTCCATGTGGCTAAAAACTGGGTCTAAATACTTTATAAAGACTTCTAAACTGACCTGCCCTGGGATACTACGCTTTTTCCAGCCATGGTAAAGGACTCATGCTAACTCACTTCTTGTTTCCTTACAGGACTAACAGCAGGAATCCAGCAAAGCTAGGAGCTGGAATTACTGGTATGGGAGCAGATGTGGAAGGATTTCTCTCTTGGTGATGCTAAATGGTTCATTCAAGTTTTGAAACTGTGACCTTGGTCATCAGCACCATGCTTTACTCCACTGAAAAACTTCATCTCCTGTTGCTGTGGAAAAAGGGGCAGAGGGTGAGGTGAGAAGATTGAGGAAAACTGTATGCTTCATTAAACTATTAAATGCAATGAAAATGCAATTTGCCTGTTAATATATTGTATCTGAGGTTTAAGAATCATTGATTACAGCTACTAAATAACACCACATCACATTTTTACAATGTTTGAACGTCTATAAATGCAGAAT
The DNA here is from genome assembly GCF_033115175.1 of Lepus europaeus. NCBI lineage: Eukaryota > Metazoa > Chordata > Mammalia > Lagomorpha > Leporidae > Lepus > Lepus europaeus. Next base: position 108,664,285 of record NC_084831.1, read on the forward strand.
TTTCTGGCATGACCCAAATTTGAATACAAATGGAAGTTCATTGAACATTAAGTTATCAGTAAACTAGAAGAAACAAATTACATACATTTTACAGGTAGTAACCTACAAAAAAGTAGAGATTAGGTAAAAATTAAGTGAAATTATTCATAATTGTTTCCAGGTTCATCTTTCTCCTGGGAGAACCTAAAAACATGCCTCTGGAAAATCATCTTCATACATGTCAGAAATGGCATCTGCTATCATACAGTTATCTTTCTCTCAAAGGTAGATAGGTCATAGACATTTCTCAGACATTAATTTTTATGTTTGGGTCATCTATTCCACCGAAACACTGTAAAGGAATTACAAATCACTTTTAGGAAAAAGGCACTTTGTTGTGAGAGTTGGATTTAATTTCATGAAAGTTCAGAAGACTAGGATAGACTCAGAAGTCAGTATTCACTTTTGTATTTATGAATGCAGAGCAGATGCCAGTTAATAGAATATAGCTGAAATATTAAAAAAACCAAACAGCAACATTAACTATATTCTTGGCAAACAGTAATTTATGACATTTCTCTACAAACTAACATAGTTCCAAGTTTAATAGTAAAAAGAAGAAAAATCACCAGCAGTTGCTACGTTAGAGCCCAACACTGTTTTCAACAGAATTTTATGTCTACAGTTTGGTTCTGTTTCAGAGCATAAATTGCTTTTCAGATGAAAAACCTGGGGTGGCAGAGGTGTGTTTGTGTGGACTGGGGGAGGACCCAGTGCAGAACACTACTGGGGAATAACGAGAGGTGCATTTCTCTGGTCAGACAACCAAGTGAGGAGGTAGTTATTCTGAGAACTTCTCAAATAGAGAATATTGTGCTGATCTACTATGAGTTGGGGAAGTAGCATGAGCTTCTCTGTGAGAGTGAAGACAGCAATAAGAATGCTTCTCCTCCAGGAAAGTCAGGACCAGGGTGTCAGTGCAGCTGGAATGAAAATGGAGTGTCTGTAAGTGGCTCAAAGTATAAGATAAACACATTGAAAAGATCAACATGAATGATTATTCATATGCAAACGTGTCCTACCTTGAAAGTGGCTCTTTTCTGATGACAGAACTTTGCAATAGCTATAAGAACAGAACACACGCCATGTCATTATTACTTAATTTGCTTATAGTAATCCTTCAAACTCCTGGTGTGAAGCATATGGTATGCATACACTTCATAAGTAATACCTTCTAATTTCTAATAATATATATAAATAAAAGAGGCTTGTAGAATGTTTTTAAAAGTTTACAAGCCAGGCACAAATACTGCATGTTCTTCTTTATCTGTGTAGGCTAAAATTAACAATCAAAAACCAAAAAAGAAACCCAAAATAAAACAAAAAGGAAATGTGTGTATCAGTTTTGTTGCAAAACCAGTGTTTTGTCAAATTTTGTTTTAAATCTTTGTCAAACAAATTGATTGGAACTACATACTATTATAGTTTCAATGATTTTGTGACTATTTTAAAATTTACTTTACATGAGTGAAACTGAACATCTTGTCATTTGATTATTGTTTATAGCCCTTACCTATTTTCCTGCTGAACTGTGGTCTTCTTTTTATTTACTCTTTTTATTTAGTGGAGCATTAAGCCATTGACTATAATGTAAATTTAAAGTGCTATCTTAATAGATAGAATATTAAGTTGAAAAATAAAACAAAAATAGTTTAGACATCAGTTAATCTCAGAGAAGGTGTCACTGGGGAAATACTTCATAGTTACAGGTACGCAGAAACTCCGTTGAAAGGCAACAAAGAGACAAATAACACCAACATCCTTATTTTGCTAAATAGTAAGATTTTGTAATTATGTCAAGAGGCCACATACTCACACTCACCTTGTTACATCACCACACAGGGCAGCCCCATACAACCTTGAGTCCCATCATCACTGCTGTTGAGCTTTTTCATTCGGTACTGGCGTATTTCCCTTACCAGTGTGTAAAAGGCATCTTCAACACCCTATAAAAGAAAAACAAACAAACAAACAAAAAAACAGAGGAAATTAAAGAGCTCAGCTGACACCATCCAAGTTGCAAGTTCTCTCATTTGCACTTTATGTGGGTTTAAAGTTCTAATTACTCAATTAGCAGCTGATAAGAGAGGGTGATTTAAGTGTAACAATCCTCTTTTTTTTTTTTTTTTTGACAGGCAGAGTGGACAGTGAGATAGAGAGACAGAGAGAAAAGTCTTCCTTTGCCGTTGGTTCACCCTCCAATGGCCGCCGCGGCCAGCGCACTGCGGCTGGCGCACTGTGCTGATCCGAAGCCAGGAGCCAGGTGCTTCCTCCTGGTCTCCCATGGGGTGCAGGGCCCAAGCACTTGGGCCATCCTCCACTGCACTCCTGGGCCACAGCAGAGAGCTGGCCTGGAAGAGGGGCAACCGGGACAGAATCCGGCACCCTGACCGGGACTAGAACCTGGTGTGCCGGCGCTGCAAGGTGGAGGATCAGCCTATTGAGCTGTGGTGCCGGCCAACAATCCTCTTGAATCACTTTAACAGGTTCATATGTAAGTGGCACTTGTAGAAAAAACATTTAAGCAAATGAAAAAGTGTAATGTGGGGCATGCAAGACAGAACTATTAAATACAACGTGCTGTTGGTGGAAAATGGATTAATGTTTATAAATATTTTTAATCAATCATGTTCACTAGATTTGTGTGTTAATGCAGGAGTAAAAATGCCACATTAGATCAATAAACACACTTTGGATTTAAACTAGATTAACAAAATTATAATTTTAAGAAATAAAAAGAAAAAGAAATCCATAACGACAAAGCATATAGATAATACTCACTAGAATCCATCAATCAAATTTTTCTGCCTAAGACAAACCTGTCTGGTCTTGGCTGAGGTTTCAATGAATGGAATCCCATAACTCTTGGCCAGTTCATGGGCTTGTTTTGTGTCAACTGTCCTTGTTGGCAAATCACACTTGTTTCCTACCAGCACCATAGGTACATCATCTGAGTCTTTCACTCGCTTAATCTGCTCCCTAAAACAGCAGATATGTTATCAGAACATAAGAAAAACAAACTTTCAGGAAGGAATAAACAGGGCAAAAAAGAAAATGGCAAATTTCAGTCCTACTAGCTTCTAGAACTGACTTCGGGTCCCTGTCGCCCCCCACAACCCCATAAATCCACACTAAGGAGACTGGTTCAGACTTTATGTGGTAGTCATAGGGAAATCATAAGTACCAGTTCACTTCCTGGTATAAGTCAATGGGTATTCTAGCCTGACCTGTGTTCTTCTTAGGCTCTAATATTCTCCAAAGAGCTCAGCTCTGGATTTTACTAGTAACTAGAATTGTATCCTAATGAAGGTGTGAAGCATACAAAGTGAAGCTCACTGCCTCTAATAAACTGTTACTTTTTTTTTTTTAAAGATTTATTTATTTATTTGAAAGTAAGAGTTACACAGAGAGAGAGGAGAGGCAGAGAAGAGAGAGAGAGAGAGGTCTTCTATTCGATGGTTCACTCCCCATTTGGCCTCAATGGCCGGAGCTGTGCCAATCTGAAGCCAGGAGCCAGGAGCTTCCTCCGTGTCTCCTATGTGGGTGCAGGGGCTCAAGGACTTGGGCCATCTTCTACTGCTTTCCCAGGCCATATAGCAGAGAGCTAGATTAGAAGAGGAGCAGCTGGGACTAGAACTGGTGCCCATATGGAATGCCAGTACCCCAGGCTAGGGCGTTAACCCATTTCGCCACAGCGCCAGCCCCTCTAATTAACTTTTTCAAGTTCCTTTAGGAGTAGTGGTATGTAAAACTGTCCAAGGCTGGTGCCGCGGCTCTGCTAATCCTCCGCCTGCGGCGCCAGCACCCTGGGTTCTAGTCCTGGTTGGAGTGCTGGATTCTGTCGCGGTTGCTCCTCTTCCAGTCCAGCTCTCTGCTGTGGCCCAGGAAGGCAGTAGAGGATGGCCCAAGTGCTTGGGCCTTGCACCCGCATGGGAGACCAGGAGAAGCACCTGGCTCCTGCCTTCGGATTGGCGCAGCGTGCTGGCCATAGCAGCCATTTTGGGGGTGAACCAATGGAAAAAGGAAGACCTTTCTCTCTGTCTCTCTCTCTAACTCTGTCTGTTAAAAAAAAAAAAAAAAAAAAAAAAGAATAAAGCTCCTTAAATTTTTTAAAAAATTATTTTCACTTTTTTTTTATTTGAAAGGCAGAGTTCTTCCACCTGCTGGTTCAACTCCCCAAATGCCTGCAATAGCCAAGGTGGGCCAGGCCAAAGTCAGGAGCCTGAAACTCCACCCAGGCTTCCTAGGTGGGTGGCAGGGACCCAAGTACTTGAACCATCATCTGCTGCTTCCCACAATGCTCAGTAGGAGGAAGCTGGATTGGAAGTGGAGGAGCCAGGACTAGAATCACACACTTGGATACAGGGCATGGACTGCACCAAATGCCCATTCCAGGTGTGACCGTATTCAGTTCAAGGCAATCTATCTGGTTTTTCTTCACACAAAACTATAGGCAGAAGTAAAGACATAAAATAGAAAACAGAACTGCTCTGAGTAAACAGAGCTGAAGGCTCTGGAACTCCCAAGTGGTAGCATGCCTTTCAGTGACTTGCGAGGCATACCACAGTTGGTTAACTACTGCTCCAAACTCTCTTGATCAGTGCTATATCAACAGATTTTTCTGAGATGATGGAATGGTTTATATCTGCACTGTCCGACAGGGTAGCCTCGGGTCACACATAGCCATTGAGCCGTTTAAATCAGTCACTAATGTGGCCAAGGAACTCATTTTAAATTTTCCTTAATTCTATTGAGTTCAGTTGCACATAATCACAAATGGTGGTGGCTAACATACTGCACAGCATTGCTCTGGATGCTACCCTTGGATTATATATATATACACACAGTCATAGACCTGAATTGCATTAAGTTGGCTATCTACAGACCTGTGTTCTGGTGTGACAGCAGTAGTCTATGCTAAGGAATAACATAAGAGAGCCTAAAATACCTGGGACATGTCACTTTTAGGTTACTACTGCTCTTTACATCAAACAACACCCTCTGAGCATCCAAGAAAACTTCTTTCTGGTCTCAGTATTAATTCTGCTTCTTCTAAGCAACTGATTTGTTTTCAGCATCCAGATACTCCATCTTTCAGCTGGCTACTTTCCTTTTCATAACAGCTGCCCAATTTGTAGTCAATCTCTAGAAGGTCATTGGGGCTTCATGCAGTTGCAGAATAAGCACATTCCAAATATCATTTTAATTTTTATTTTCTCTTCGACTCACTTCTTAGGCCTACTATTCATTAACTTAATCTTGATCTACCATATGGTTTGGTGTAGGGCATAAATAGAAAAATAAATGCATTATAAAGAAGAAAAATGACTTCTAGAAATTCAGCAATTAGATGTTTGCCGAATGTTGAAAATTTTATTCAGTACAGTCATCCCTCAGTATCTGGTGGGAGACTGATTCCAAGACCCCCTTTCTCCTGAAGATTTCAAGATCAGGGGTGCAGAAGTACCTCAGGTAAAGTGGTGTAGTATTGGAGTATTAGCATATCCTTTTGCATATCTTTCCATATACTTTAAGTCATCCCTAGATTAATTCTAATTCCTATTATAATTTAAATGCTATGTAAACAGTTGCTACACTGTACTGTTTGGGTAATAATTACAAATCAAAAAGTCTGGACCTGTTCAGTACAGGGATGTGGAACCAATGGCTATAGAGGGCTCACTGTACTACAATTACTTTCAGAAAAAGAAAGTGGAAAATAGAGCAGGCTTAAGAGAAAACACTGAACTGTCACGGATGGAAAACAGGTTGGAACTCAGGGCAGCAGAAGACTTGGGGAGCATTTACTATTTACCAGGCACTATTCTGAGTGGTTAACTTACTTATTAACTAGCTTAATCTTCCCAATGACTCTGTTTGGTGCATATCATAGATAAGAAAACCAAGACACTGATTTAGTGGTCTGCTCCAAAGTCACACAGCTAACAAATGATCAAGCTAAATTTCAACCCAGGCAGCTCCACATTCTTATCCACCCTATCATTCTTCCTAAAACACACTGTGCTAAGAAAAAAAAAAAGCCCTAGGTTTTTAGTCCTGACTCTGCTACTACTCGTAATTATTTCAGAAAACCTAACAAACCAGCTTCTGAACTCTATTTCTGATTCTGTAAAATAAGAAATGTTGTACTGGCCTTTTTTTTTTTTTTTTTTTACAGTCCAATTTAGCTTAGAAATGATGGTCCTATGACGACAGCACATCTTCATGTTCCTCTGCCTTGTTTCATCTTTGTCTACTCCTTCTTTGCATTGTCCCCATCATCTTTTCTCCTACTTCCTGAAGCATGTTTCTCAGAGGTATTTTCCTCTTGGATAATCACTTTGTGGTCTCTCATCACAACACCACCTCTGGTTCTGAGATGCACCCAGTGGCAAGCTCCATTATAAAAAATTATAGTGACAGTATATTACAGAAAAATAAATGCCAGTATTTACTTTTAGTAATAATCACATGTTCAATGTCAAACAACCTAAACCCAACTCTTCGACAATTAAAAAGCTGTTATCTGCCCTGATACAGTATCCTCATTCCTCCACAAAGCTTTGCAATACCCTTAAAGACCATCCTTTCAGAAGAAATAACGCTCTTAGTACCTGTAGAGGTTAATATCTGCAAATGATTTGCTATTATTGATGGCAAACACACAGAGGAAGCCTTCGCCTGTCCTCATGTATTGGTCTCTCATGGCACTGTACTCCTCTTGTCCAGCTGTATCCAGAATGTCCAACAGACAGGTTTCACCATCTATAACCACCTGTTTTCGGTAAGAATCCTGGGGGTGTGGAAGTTAGGAGGCAGGGCAAGGAGGGAGAAAAACGGATTTGATTTTCATTAAAAAAAAAAAAAAAAATCCACAGGGAATGCAATGTTATTACCAAGGAAAAATAATCTAACTATTCAAGTTCATTTCTTTCTATCTGGTTTGTCCCCAAAACTGCAAATATATTATCAGGAGCAGAAAGTACTTATTTCAAGTCTCTCCAGGAACAATGCCTCAAATCCTGTATGCCTGCAGGAAAGAAAATCATTCTGTTCCTGGAAAAAATGAAAAAATATGGTAATTCAAGTGGCAGCTCTCATGTATCTAGGAGACTAGAGATTAAATTCAGTGTACTTTTAAGAAGCTATGAACTGGGCCGGCACCGCGGATCTACAGGCTAGTCCTCCGCCTTGCGGCGCCAGCACACAGGGTCCTAGTCCCGGTTGGGGCGCCAGATTCTATCCCGGTTGCCCCTCTTCCAGGCCAGCTCTCTGCTGTGGCCCGGGAGTGCAGGGAGGATGGCCCAAGTGCTTGGGCCCTGCACCCCATGGGAGACCAGGAGAAGCACCTGGCTCCTGGCTTCGGATCAGCGCGGTGCACTGGCCGTGGTGGCCATTGGAGGGTGAACCAACAGCAAAGGAAGACCTTTCTCTCTGTCTCTCTCTCTCTCTCACTGTCCACTCTGCCTGTCAAAAAAAAAAAAAAAAAAAAAAAAGCTATGAACTGGACTGTTTTATGTTTTATTTGAGTTGTTTACTTTTAAAACTGTAAATACACCTCCTCCAATTATAACCTGGCAATGGAGACAGAGTCATCACATTTATGATAAAGGAACAAATTCCTTTTGTTTCAGGGAAGATTATATTACCAATTTCTTTTTCATAACAGATTGTGCTCTTGGGAAATATTTCTGAATGAAGGTACCAAATTAAAATTAATTCCCAGGAAGAGAATTCCTCAGGAAGACAGACATTCATAGACCATATTAAAAATATTTCCAATGTAGCTTTAAGGCAGTCATTTTGCTTTTATTGTAATTTTAAAAATTATTTATTTGAAATTCAGAGACAGAGATTTTCCTTCCATCTGCTGGTTCACTCTCCAAATGCCCACAACAGCCAAGGCTGGGCCAGGTTGAAGCCAGGAGCTCAGGTTTCATTCCTGGTCTCCTACCTTAATTCATCTCCACTGCCTCCCAGGGTGTGTATGAGTAGGAAGCTGCAACCAGAGTGGAGCAGACTCGAACCCAGCCACTCCAAGATGAGACGTGGGGTCCCATGCAGTGGTGTGAGCACTGTACTGAACACCTGCCCTGCTTCTATTCCAACATTGTCCTGACATCTGGGAAAACTCCTCTAGGCTACTGGAAATGCTGTATTTTGTCATCTAGGTGGTGGCTACGTGAACGTATACACAAATGTAACCTGAGGGGTATCAGGAGCTCTACTTCCCACTCTGATTCCCTGGGTTCAAGTCCTGGCTTTAGCTTCTAATTCCAGCTTCCTACTAATGCAGACCCTGGGAAGCAGCAGGTAATGAAGGCTCAATAGCTCACACTGATGGCAAATCTGGATTTGTGAGTGCCCAGATCCTGGATCTGGTGTGGTCCAATCCCAGCCATTGGGGAAATCTGCGGAGTAAACCCGCAGACGGGAGCTCTATCTCTGCTTCTTAGACTAAAAAAACAAAAAAGGAAACTGAGCCATAGATATAAAATTTATGTATTTTATTTATGTGAACTAACCTTCAATAAACTAAAAAATAAATTTCAATTAAAATGTTAAAAAGGTAGTATAAAATATGAAAGCTGTTAAGTCTGAAGACTACCAAGCATTAGCAATTAATTTTAAACAATGGCCATATTAAAGTTTGTTTGCATCAATTAAACATTCAATAGCCAGGTGGTAGAGGGGCCAGTGTGTGGATTAAGATACAATAATCTCTAGACATTTCTCATTTGAAGAACATTTTTTACAGGGCTTCAGATGCCCCCTGAACACAATCTAGAACACAAACCCCCATGGTAACAACAGAATCCTTTATGCAGAGCTTTACCATTCACAAATAGTTGAAACATTGATTTCTGACATCCTTGTGTGGTAACCAGGGCATGTTTATGGTAATTTAATACATGAGGCTGAGATTTTCTCAATATCACTAACTACATAAGCTGAAAACAGGGACTGAAATCCAAAGCACGGTGCCCTAAATATCGAGTGTTTTCTATTCCAATACAGTCACTGCTGCCCTGATGAGCTAGACAATGAAAACTGAGGAATGACTGGATCTCTGGATCCTTTTACAAGACTACTTCAAAAAGTTGGTGGAAAATATTAACTTAAAAATGTTATCTTGGTACAAAAAGCTGTGAAATCCATGCAGTTTTTTTCACAAGCATTTCCATGAATTTTTTGAAGAACACCTTAATATATGATTTCAAAACTTTCTGCACAAAAAACTTATCTTTCAATTCGATTTCCCAGAAACTTTATGATGTACTCTCCTCTCACATCCTGCATTTGATCTCTCTATGGCCCGTGTTTATATTTAACACAGCTACCATATGAAAACCACATAGATGTCAACACTGAATTTGCAAGTTTATGGAACTGTTCAAAACAGTACACTTTTAAGGCAATCTTCAGCACCTAACTGAAAAAAAAAAAAAAAAAAAAAAAAAAAAAAAAAAAAAAAAAAACCTCCTCTCTGGGAAGATTTACTACATGAGGCAGTACCTAAAATAACTTTTTACTGCATCTCTTTAAAGAATGGATAATGGATATGGGTAAACTGAGGGCCCCGGTCGGGTAGTGATCTACCACAGGTCCTCACCTCTATGGTGGGATCATATTCATCCACAAAGTGGTTCTGGATTAGCTGGATTGTCAGTGCGCTTTTCCCAACACCACCTGCTCCAACCACCACCAGTTTGTACTCAGTCATTTCACACCAGCAAGCACCTATGGGATAGTTATCAATTAGGGTTAATGGGCAAGCCACAACTACTGCACTTCAAAGCTTTCTATAATCAATAGTAACTAAAACCGGAGTTTGGAGTGAACCGGTTCCATACACGTGACCTTCCACTTCATTCTCAACGTGATTTAGTAACGCAGAAACTATTGCAGGTGTGTGGGCCACAGATTTCTGGATTATAGCCGTCTACCTACCCCCACCCCTTTCAACAGTCCTTGGGCTCCGCCCTCAGCCTAAGGTAAAGGAAAGCCCCTCTTCCCTGCCCCCACCCCTCACCCTTTCTTAAAGTCTTCTCACTTCTGAGAGGGCGGCGTCCGGGCTGCGATCCCTTCTGTCTACAAAGAGCTCAAGTAGGGCCCCAAGCCAAAGACCCCCGCCCAAGGCCTTTGTCTCCAGCTCGTTGATTCCGCTCGACTCCTGGCACCAACCAGACGCCTGCATGCTCCAGAGCCCAGAGGTACGCACGCCAGACCCTTACCTCAAGCCCCGCTGCCTCCACTTCGAACGAATTCAGCACTACAACCGAGAAAAATGCTGGAGACCCCGGAACCGCCATGAACAGCCCCCACCAGGGAGCGGCACTTCCGGCCCCGCCCGCTACGTAATCAGTCGGCGCCCGGGGCACCCGAGTCCCCGCCCCGGCCACGTGGGCCTCCGACCTAGAAGTCACGCGGTAGGCCGCACCCAGACCCGCCCCTCCCACACGGGACGTTTCAAAAATGAAAGCACTAGGTGCTAGTGTCTCAAAAATCAGTAAAACTTTATTCGCTTCCATTCTTTCGCCATTAACAGAAAATTGGAGAAAGCAAAAAATGTTTTGTGTTTACAAAGATAAACGGCCTCTTTACCCAGAGATCAAAACCTCAAACGACAACGGGGAAGATCAAAGCGCCCTCCCCCGCATCCCCTGAGCTGACCCTTGTCATCCTAGACAAAGCCTTCAGTCCACTGGCCAGGGACCCTGTGTTTGGCCAATTTAAGACGAGGGCCAAGAAATCAGACCAATCCATTCCCGTGATAGAAAGTGGAACAGAAGCTACACCAAGGGTCAAGTGCCTTTATTCTACAAGACACAGGAACCAGGCGGCTACTTATAAAAAAAACAAGATTCATTTCAGGCACAACTTTTTTATTTTTTTTTTCTGTTTTGTTTTTAAATCAGTAAAAGAAACTGGGTCCTAGAAGCTGCAGTGGTCTAAGCAGCAGCAAGTTTGTGCATTCTTCTTTTGTTTGTTTAAATACGTTTAAATTATCACACTGCTGGCACACCTCATTTGCATGAAATTCTGCACCGTACATACTAATTGTAGTCAAGTTATTTACCCCCCATCCCAGAAAAAAAAAAAAAAAAACTACTCTGGAAGATAATTTTCATTGAAATCTAACCAAACTTCGTTAAGTGGATTGTGACAAGATTATAAATGATATGAAAAATAACATTTTTAACATTTGGCCATCAACTTAAGAAAATGGTTTGCCTATACAAGTTTTTGTACTTTTTAAAAAGGTAATATAATCTACCCTCATATGGTCCTCAGAATTAAAGCATAATGAACAGGAAGGAAAGGAAAAGAATGCAACTGAATGCTAAGGCAGAATATCTTGCCAGAAGTAATGAAGGTAGAGTATACACTAAATATCAAGTGCAGAATTTCATAGGGCCAACAAGATAACAGTCTATTTTTCACTTACACAGGCGAAGTGGATTTTGCAATTACCAGTTGCGTTAAATGCACCAAATAAAGCTCCTAAAATTGATACTATAAGGCGCCACCTTAAGTTTTCCAGGCTGCAACTGTGCATAATTTTAAAATGGTTTTCTTAAATTTATTTATTTTTTTAAACATAACACGAGGAAGGTGTTAAAACTGGTGTAATAGCTCAATAGAATAAGTATTCCAGATTTTGGGAGGGATGAAGAGGGAGATACTCAAAACCCTTCACCAGAATCCCCCCAACTTGATCATAGTGGATTAATGATGTGCTTTGTGGATGTGGTTAGTCAATGACACCAGCTTGACGGATCTTTCTTTCTGCGCCAAATCCCTATGAAGAAATAAAATTACAGTTAATGACTTGGATGCGCCACGATCACAGTACATTCACAGTTCCACAAGCAAGTATAGAGTATTATTTTACACCAACTTTTCTCTAGAGGAGGAAAATCCACAGTACATCCTCTTGACCCTAAGCTACGTTCAAAATATCAGGAAAAGCCAGAATTATATTTCAGAGGCTGGTACTGTGGTGCAGTGGGTTCAGCCGTGGCCTGCAGTGCCAGCATCCCATATGGGCGCTGGTTTGAGTCCCAGCTGCTCCATTTCAGATCCAGCTCCCTGTTTATGGCCTGGGAAAAGCAGCGGAAGATGGCCCAAGTACTTGGGCCCCTTCCACCACATGGTAGATTGGAATGAAGCTCCTGGCTTTGGTGTGGCTCCACCCTAGCCACTGTGGCCTCTTGGGGAGTGATCCAGTGGATGGGAGATGTCTCTTTTTTCAAATAAATCTTAAAAAAAAATTTAAAAATATTTCATGCTGTAAGTAACCACTCCATTAGGGAATGAACCAACACACAGAGTCCTAACTAGTTATATGCAAAATTTTGAAATAGGACCTCAAATAGTATGATTGTCTGTCAATAGGTCTCCCCCAAGCTCTATATGGAATCATACCATTGAGTTATCTGGTCCCTTTGGCTGACGAAGAACCATTAGGCGAGGAGCACTGGCATCATCAAGGGTGATGTTCTTCAAACGATTGACCAAGCGATCAGGTCGAGGAGCTGCAACAGCCTTGGGGCCCTCACTGCAGTAAAGTCAGGCGGTGAGAAAAAGTACTTAGAAGAAAAGTTATCTTACATCTAACTGCCCAAATGACTCACTTTTAATGAGGACTATTGCCTCATCAAGCCAGCTGGCAAGACAAGACAGGTAAGTCAGTAATTACGTATTTCCTCCATCTCAAGGTTACCACTGCATAGGAGCTAGAATAAAAATTCCTCTCACAGTAACGAATGAATCAGCATGACTAAGGCATAAAAATTAGAATTTTAGGGGAAGGTATCGTGGTGCAGGGGGTTAAGCTGTCACTTGGGAAGCCTGCATCTCATAGCAGAGTGCAGGTTCATGTCCTGGCACCTCTACTTCTGATTTAACTTCCTGTGCATGCATCCTGGGAGGCAGTGGATGATGGCCTAAGTGCTGGGACCCCTGCCATCAACATGGGAGATCTGGATAGAGTTCCAGATTCTTGGCACTGACATGGGCCAAGCCCTAGCTGCTGCAGGCATTTCGGGAATGAACCAACAGATGGAAGATCTCTCTCTGGTTCTGCCTTTCAAATAGATGAAAATAAGCAGCAAATAACCTAGAAATAGTTTAAAGAAAGAAAAAGAGCTAAACAGAATTCCTTAAGTGGAAGAAAAAGAGCTCAGCAGAATTCTTTAAGAGACACTCAGGGATCTCATATAAGATCTAGCACAGCATAACCACCAATTGTTTCATCTGGTCAAATTTATGAGACTAAAGTCAGACAATGAACACCAAAGGCAGGAAGCCATCAAGAAATAAAAAAAAAAAAAAAAAAAAAAAAAGGAGGCGGCACAGAAAAGTAAAGAAATGTGATAAAGCAGAGCTTACAGAAGAGACAGGGTGTTTATTAATCCAACTACAACCAAACTCACCAGACCCGCCAAACATTACAGGCGCTGCACTTCCCAGTGCGCTGATTAAGAATCACTGAGAACTCCACCTCATCTCCTGCCTGTAGCTCAATACCATCCTGAACTTCTTTCACGTGGAAAAAGAGCTTCTTGCTATCTCCTACTTCATAGTTAATGAATCCAAACTGCAATGGAAAAAAAAAATCAGATATAAACGGGTGCAGAGCACCTCAATTTGAAAGAAGCACAATGCCTTTATCCTAACTAGAAAGGACACATTAAAAACATGGCAATAAAGTTGATGTTCCACTTTAGCTGTCTATGCAGAAAAACTGGTCTGGGAAGAAACATATCTTTATAATCACTGCCATTCACTACAGCAGCAGATTGACTGAAACAAAGAAAGGCTGTATTATTCCTTCATATTATGAACTGTGTTTTCTAAGTTAAGAAAAATCAGGAAGTTATTACTTGAACATACATATCCCTTCTAAAATTACAAGGGTTATGGTATTATGGCAAACAGCCATACAATGTTATATTCACCGTACTGATGCTGAAAAATGTTCTTGCTGAGGACTTGAGAGATTTCCTTGAGATCTCAGTATTAAAACTAGTTTTGTTTGCCTTAGCTTATTTTATGAACACTTGTAAATACGGTTTATTTGTGTGGTCTGAAAAAGAAGCTCTGAGTAAAAGTGTGTAAGATCGTCTCATCTTTCTATTCTGGAAATCTCAATTCAAAATTTATTTTCCCTATTTTGTTAGTTACTAATACCCTCCTATAGACTGCTTACTAATACAGTCCTTTGCTCTTCAGGTGGTTTTCTTCCTATTTTCTTAAGCTACCTAAAATCAATGTAAGTAAAACAGAAATATAAAAAACACCAAATACATGTAGATAGCTTCCCCTTGGCTGAAAAAATTCGAAGGTCTTGGTTACTCATAAAAGGATCAAATACAGATCCAGAGATGCTAGTACTTACCTGATCTTTCACACACTCCACCGTGGCCCTACGCAGGGGTGTGATGTTGTAGGCCATAGTCTGTGCATTTTGACCCAGGACACACAATTGGAACTTGACACTCTCCCCTTTCTGCAGGCAATCCCCTTTGTTGGCCATCCCAACTATGCCAAATGGATAGACCTCACCCTTCATATCCCCTGTAAAGAGAAAATAGGTGTGAAGTCTAAAAGCTAGTAATTCAGATATTTGCTGATGGTAATAAGTTCATAAATACAGTTGTGACAAAAGTTATATTTATAAATATAAAATTTTTGAATACTTTAAGGCTTAAATTAAATCCTAAAAGTCAAATACTACCATGGCAACAAGTATCATCAGTATTTTACTAAAGAACAGTTTTAAACTGCATTTATTAACTTGAAAAATAACACTAGCACTTAACAATCCCATTACCTAAATTTTAAGCGCTATGGGGGCCAGTGCTATAGCACAGAAGTTAAAGCTGCCACCTGAAGTGCCGGCATCCCATATGGATGCTGGTTCGACTCTCAACTGCTCCACTTCCTGTCCAGCTCTCTGCTGTGGCCTGGGAAAGCAGTGGAAGATGGCCCAAGTCCGTAGGCCCCTGCACCCACATGGAAGACTAGGAAGCTCCTGGATCTTGGCTTCGGATGGAATTGGCAGATGGAAGACCTCTCCCTCTGCTTTGCCTCTCTGTAACTCTGCCTTTCAAATAAATAAACCTTAATTAAAAAAAAACAAAAAAACAAAAACAAAAAAACAAAAAACCACTATGGGCCACTAATATATATGTGTGCGTGTGTTGTGTATGTATATATATTTTTGAAAGAGAGGTTGATTGATCTTCCATCTGCTGGTTCACTCCCCAAATGTCTGCAGCAGCCAGGGCTAGGCCAGACCAAAGCCAGGAGCTGAAGGCAAGTCAGATCTCATTTGTAGGTAGCAGGGACCCAACTACTTGAGCCACCACCTGCTGCATTCTAGGGCGCACATTAGCAGGAAGCTGGAATTGGGGTAGAGCCAGGACTTGATCCAAGCCACTGCATACCTGTATGGTATACAGGTACACAAAGTAGCATCTTAACCACTGGGTTATTAATATTATCCACAGGACTATCTTCTTTCCAAGCACACAATATGAGTCTTTAGCCAAAAATATTGCCCACTCTCAGGCAGTAAATTTGACATCCCTTCTTTATGAGATCTGACTCAAAGGAATAGCTTTTCTCCTAGATCGAGTCTAGGAGAAACCTTTCCTTAAAGGGCCAGATAGTAAAAATTTGGGCTTGCAAGTCATTCTACCTCTGTCACAACTACCTAATTCTGCTATTATGGTGAGAATGCAAGCAAAGACAACATGTGAACAAATGACCTTGATTACGTTTAAAGAAAACTTTATGGGGCTGGCACTGTGGCTTAGCAGGTAAAGCCGCTGCCTGCAGTGTTGGCATCCCATATGGCCGCTGGTTCAAGTCCTGGCTGCTTTGCTTCTGATCCAGCTTTCTTATGGCCTGGGAAAGCAGTAGAAGATGGCTCAAGTCCCAGTAGAAGATGCACCTGTGTGGGAGACACAGAGGAAGCTCCTGGCTCTGGATCAGCGCAGCTCTGGCCGTTGTGGCCAACTAAGGAGTAAACTGGCGGATGGAAGACCTCTCTCTCTGCCTTTCCTTCTCTCTCTGTGTAACTCTGACTTTCAAATAAATAAATAAATCTTTAAAAAAAAAAAAAAAACTTTATTTATGATAGGTCATTTTGTGTGTGTTGAACTCTGTCCCAGAGTAAAAAGTTGTCCAAAAGGCCAGCACTGTGGCACAGCAGGTAAAGCCGCAGCCTGCAGTGCTGGCATCCCATATGGTCACTGGTTCGAGTTCCAGCTGCTCCACTTCCAATCCAGCTCTCTGCTATGGCCTGGGAAAGCAGAAGATGGCCCAAGTGCTTGGGCCCCTGCACCCACGTTGGAGACCTGGAAGAAGCTCCTGGCTTTGGATTAGCTCAGCTCTGGTCATGGTGGCCATTTGGGGAGTGAACCAGCGGATGGAAGACCTCTCTCTCTCTGCTTCTCTGTAACTTTGGCTTTCAAATAAATATATCAATCTTAAAGGAAAAAAAAAAAAAAAAGGAAAAAAAGGAAAAAAAACCTTGTCTTGATACCGGTGCAGGCTATAAATGAAAACTGGATCCAAAAGTTCAGCTGCATATTCTTTTTTTTTTTTTTTTTTTTTGACAGGCAGAGTGGACAGTGAGAGAGAGAGACAGAGAGAAAGGTCTTCCTTTTGCCGTTGGTTCACCCTCCAATGGCCACCGCGGTAGCGCGCTGCGGCCGGCGCACCGTGCTGTTCCGATGGCAGGAGCCAGGTGCTTCTCCTGGTCTCCCATGGGGTGCAGGACCCAAGGACTTGGGCCATCCTCCACTGCACTCCCTAGCCACAGCAGAGAGCTGGCCTGGAAGAGGGGCAACCGGGACAGGATCGGTGCCCCGACCGGGACTAGAACCCGGTGTGCCGGCGCTGCAAGGCGGAGGATTAGCCTGTTGAGCCACGGTGCCGGCCTCAGCTGCATATTCTAATGAATTAATAAAGGTGAAGAGGAAGTTAAGTATGAAGTAGAAGCTTCAGAATTGTAAACACTTTTACCCTTCTTATGGTGGTAGGTGAACATTTAAAAGAATACATAGGACCCAAAATCTTTGAGAAAATTCCTACAGAACACAAGTAATCAGAGAGGCTAGGCATTTGGTGCAGCAGCTGTTGCCATTAGGAACATCTGTATCCCATATTGGAGTGCCTGGGTTTGAGTGATGGCTCCATTCCTGATTCCAGCTTCCTGCCAGTATACACCCTGGGAAGCAGCAAATGATGGTTCAAATACTTGGATCCCTGCCACCCCATCGCAAGACCCAGAATGAGTTCTGGACCCTTGGCTTCAGCCTGGCCCAGCACTAGTTGAGGGCATTTGGAGAACGATCCAGCAGATGGCAGATTTGCCTGTCCTCTGTCTTTCAAGTTGAAAAAACAATTATACTCATTGTTATTTTAATATTAAAAAAAAAAACAAACAAAAAAAACGAGAAGGCTGGTTGTGGTATAATTATCATTTATTAACTAAGCATGTATTATGATTCACAATTAGTCTTCGTAGAACCTTCTAAGTCTGAAGATATCTCTAATTTAAAGATGAACAAGCTGAGTTAAGAAAGATTTAAGTAATTTGTCCATAGTTACACAGTTAGGAAGCATTCAGATCTTGGCCTGCCTTACTCCAAAGTCTTTTTTTTTTTAAATTTTTATTTATTTATTTTTTGACAGGCAGAGTGGACAGTGAGAGAAAGAGACAGAGAGAAAGGTCTTCCTTTGCCATTGGTTCACCCTCCAATGGCCGCCGTGGCCGGCGCATCTCGCTGATCTGAAGCCAGGAGCTAGGTGCCTCTCCTGGTCTCCCATGGGGTGCAGGGCCCAAGCACTTGGGCCATCCTCCACTGCACTCCCGGGCCATAGCAGAGAGCTGGCCTGGAAGAGGGGCAACCGGGATAGAATCTGGCGCCCCAACCGGGACTAGAACCTGGTGTGCCGGTGCCAGCCCTACTCCAAAGTCTTACAATCGGTTACAACTGTGTTCCTAAATAAGAGTTGTAAAAGCAACACTTTAGCAACCATCAGGGGCTTATGCTGCACTGTAGCAGGTTAAACTGCCGCTGCAGCAACAACATCCCATAGGGGTCCAGGTTCTGAGTCCTGGCTGCTGTACTTCAGATCCAGCTCCCTGCTAATGCGCCTGGGAAAGCAGCAGAAGACACCAAAGTTCTTGGGTCCCTGCACCCACTTGGGAGACCTGGAAGAAGCTCCTGGCTATAGCCTGGCCCAGATCTAGCTGTTGCGGTCATCTGGAGAGTGAACCAACAGATGAAAGACCTGTCTTCCTTCTGTCTCTCCCTATAATATACTATGCCTTTCAGATAAATAAAATAAATCTTCAACAATAAAAAAAAACCCCAAAACAACAAAAAGGAGAAACCATCAAGTGGGGAAATAAGATTTGTCCAGGCCCAGAAAACTCTAGGCTTGGAGATGCATGAAAAGCTTCCTTTTCCACAAAATTTTTGGTTTGGACTACATTCTACAGCCAGTGTTGGAGAACAAGTGGACTGGAAGTTGGGGATGCAAAGAACATAAAAAAAGCATGTTTGATACTACCGCACAATTTAAAGTGGGTATCCCATACTCCCATGGCCTTTTCCCATGGTGTGGTCTCAACATGCATAACTAACACTGACTTGATATGAACTACACGTGGTAAAAGAATAGGTTATCAAGTTCATGTCCTTGTCCCAAAAGTCCTGCTACAGTTTGGCTCCCCAACTCACAGATCGATTTAAACTCTAAAGTCATAAATTGTTAGTTCAGAAGAGGGTGGATGCTTAATCCAAGTATGGTGATTGGGAGGTGGGTCTAGTCAGAGACCCCTGGGGGCATGCCCCCAAAACGTAATTCTCCAGAGAGGTTTAGTTATAAAAGTGCCTAGGTGCGCTCTCTTTCTTGCTTCTGGGTTTTTCAGGTGATCTTTCCTCTACTTGTATTTTGTTGTTAACCAAACTCACCAGACGCTAGATCAACAGGGCCACCAATTAGGGACCAAGAGAGGACCGTGAGCCCCCAAAACTGATTCCTTCATAACCATGAGACAGGTATTTAGCTGTCGTAATGAAAAGCTAAATAATATAGATCTGCTATTCTCCTACTCTGTTCTGACTTCTGGATGGTAAAAGGATTTATTTGCTTTGGTTGAAATGGTAAACGCTCATCTATTTTAACATTATGTAACTATGCTATTCTTATCACCTATAGTTTCCATTTCTACTGCAAACTTCTTTTATCCACACAGACCTAAGCTGATCCTTCTGGAGCTGGTGATTGGAAGGGTGGCATCAGAACTCAGATTCTTGAAGATGGGGAGGAAGGAAAAACAACAAAGTAAAAACTGTAGGGAATCTTTGGTGTAGAGATGAGAAGTAAGAACCCCATGGAACTCTAGCAATTAAAGAAGGGATATAGTAAACTCTTGCACAAATATTCAACATTAAATATATATTTTAGTGAGAGATTTTGTTATTGGTCTATCTCAGTATGACTCAGAATCAGTCATATGCTCACATAGCAATACTTCTCTTATAATTTAAATTCAGGCTGACCTTAATGCCAAGGGACATAAAAATAAACATGATTTCTCCTAATCAAATTTTTTATGAAATCTGAAAAACAAATATTATTCTATTTTAAAAGCTTAAAGCATTCGTCCGTAGGTATGTCAAATGTCAGTCTGACAGGAGGAAGCACTCACCTTCCTCCACGATCTCAATCATTCCTTGGTACTCTGTCTGTGTTGGATCGACACTCCTCAGGGGGCGAATGACTTTACCAGAGTAGATGGTGGGATCAGCTTCCTCAGTAATGCCATTCACTTTGAAACAAAAACATGTACACTTCTCAATTTTATTTAAACCCTTCCCAAAGGAAAAGAACTAAGCAAATAATATCACCATAATATAGAGGGTGGATTGACTGCCTACTAGTCTTGAAATGAGATAGGTTCCTCTTTCTAGAACAGTCACCATTAAAATATCTGATTTTACTAATTTATTTGAGCAATTAACAGGTATTCATATTTAAAACATCTTGGTTTCTCAACTTTTCCAGATGACCAAATGTCCTCATTTTATTAAGATCTTGTTTGATCTCTAAAATGACAATTCCAATACTAATAAATTTCCCTTATTTTATAGATGTATTACTATCTTTTTAAGTATAATACAAATAATATGTTATATCTCTTCTCTTGTCATATTTTCCAGCAAAAAAATCAAGTTCAATGAAAGCAGAGATTTGTCTTCTTTCTTCACTACTGTATCCTCAGTGGCTAAAACACATGCACATCTAGATATTTATGGAACTGAAATGCATCTGCTCTCAGAGAAAAGGTTATATGGAGAGTAAATGAAAGCCAAAAGTTAAGCTGCAGGGCTTTTAAAAGCTGGAGATTGCCCACTCCAAGAATTTTAGTAGGTCTGGGATGGAGTCAAGACAATGTCTCAATAAGCTGTCAGGGGTGCTGTTGATCTGGGGTTCACACTTGTGAACAACTGGATCTCCCTCTCCCACCGTATCCTTTATTTCCCACTTAAAGCAGAGGCTGAAGAAGTACAAGTCACAATTCACTACCTGAGTGTGTTTTGTTCACTTTTTCAGCACTGATTTTGTTGCCTTTGCCTTTGGACAAGCTGTACTCGACCATGTCCCCCAGTTCCAGGCTATCGACATCACCAGAGAACTCACTAAAGGGAAAGGAAATGACAGTTAAATAAGCTACTACCAAAAACACCAATGATAGTTAAGTAGCCTTCATTTCTTCTACAGCATTCATGGCATGCTTCTTTATGTGGATATGGCTTAAAGCACTTTATATATACTAACTTATTTAATCCTAAAAATAACAATGAAGAGATGCCATAATTCCTACTTTCAAATATTAGAGATTAATTAATTTGATGAAAGTTACTAGGAAGTAAGTAGCAGAGCCTGGATTCAGAAGTGAGCCACGTGGTAAAGAAGCCATGCTCTTAACCATTATGTTGTATCTCACCATGAATGTATAACTGGGGAACCAACCTATACAAAAAGACAATATTCTTTCACTGAAGCAGAAAGGCTCCTATCCAATGTTCAAAGCAGGCACAAACCTGTGTCTTTTGGCCCCATGTTCCCTATAAAGACGTAGATGACTACCTTTAGTTTTTATCTTGCCATAATTTCACCAATATGAATTCCTGAACTCAAAAAAATTGAGAGGGGGCCCAACATCCAGACGCAGCACATTAAGGTACTGCTTAAGACCAGCATCTCATACTGGAACATCAGTTCTAGTCCTAGCTGCTCCACTTGATTCAGCTTCCTGACAATGTGCCTGTGTAGGCAACAAATGATGGCTCAACTATTTGGTTCCCTGCCACTCCATCCAGGGAGACCTGGATAGAATTCCTGGCTTCTGACTTCAGCCTGGCTCAGATCTGTTTGCTGTGGCCATTTGGGGATGTGACCAGCAGATGAAGATCTGTCTCTGTCTCTCCCTGTTACTCCACCTTCCAAATATATACATGCATACATAAATCTTAAAATTGAATTAAAATAAGCTTATATTTTGGTGCAAAAAACTTTGGAAGTCTATGCATAATATGCATTTTTCACCAACTTTTTAAAGACCCCTTGGTTGTACTCCCACATTGATAGTGCCTAGGTTCAATACCTGCCCCCGTATCTTGACACCATTTCCTACTAATACAGACAGACAAGAGGAGGCAAGTGTCACAGCTCAAGTAATTAGGTTCCCTGACATGGAAGATCTGGACCGAGTGTCAGGCTCTGCCCAGGCCTGGCCTAGTCCCAGCCATGAGAAGGCATATGAAGAATAAACCAGTGGAAGGAAAGGCAAGTGCTCTCTGCCTCTAAATAAATAACCTTGTATAATAAAAAAATATTAAATATTTTTAATTCTATCCAAAAAGAATGAATGATAGTAAGCTGCAAGTTCTTACAAGGCATTCCTTACCTGTAATGGAAAAAGATTTCCTTATCATGATTGGCTGTTTCAATAAATCCAAAATTATCCTTCAGAGTTGCAATATAACCCAAGAGTCTCTTGGAATTGGAATTACGACCTAAAAGTCGCACACAAGTTGCAATCTGCTGGCCAGGCCTCTGTTTGTCACTAATACTAAATTCAACCTGTGAAAAATAAGGATGTTCATCAATACTGTACCACTTCCACATCAAGCTTCTTCACTATTAAAGCAATATCTATAAAACCCATTCCACGTCTTCCATCAGAGTAATTATCAAGGATATTTGAAATAGGTTTTCAACATCAGAGAGACATATACTTTATCTCATTCCACTTTCCACAAAGGTCCAAGTTTTGTCTATTACATATTCCTTAGCATCTCAATTACTCTAGAAGAGCCAAAAACCACATATTAAGGAGAAAAACAGTAATAGCAATGTAAAAAAATCGGTTGTGATTTTATCTTTATGATGTTTCATAACAACTTTCTTACAACGACCACTTTCATCAAAGCCAATGGATTTAATCATTTCCTATCTAATGTTTAAACACTGATTCCTCAAAAAGCTTTAACTAGGAGCTTGCTAAGATCTTAATAGCTACTTTTAATTGGAAGAATATCATATTTAATCTCCTAGGCAAAGAAAACACTAGCAAAACTTAAATAAAATTTAAAGAAGTCATCAGGCAGGAATACTATCAAGGTAATTTTTAATTTTCGCTCACAAAAGAAGAATTATCTTGCCTTATCTCCTATTTGAGGAGAAGTAGATCCTTCCACATCCTTGGCTTGAAAAGCGATAGTCAGTTTCACCCCACAATCATCATAAGCAATAATGCCATCCTCAGCCTCCTATGGAAAGATATTTAATGGATCACCATCAAAAATCTTAAGCACAAAAACAGAGCAGCATAAACAACTATAATTCTTACAGACACCAGAGCCAAAGAACTAGCAGAGCTTTACAAGTAGCTTCTCCTAGGGTTCTCTAACAATCAAAGATTATTCATGTGAATAAGACGTAATTTTGCCTTAACCCAATACTGGCTCAATCTGCTGCAACAGGGTCTTTCAGATTTAATTTTTTTTTTTTTTTTTTTTTTGGCTATTGCAGAGGGAACAGTAAACTGAAAATTTATAAACATTTATTCTGTACTCCATACAAGTGAACAAAAATCAAACTGCATGTGTTATTTCCAACCAAGTGGACACACTATAGGCCAACCTTTAGTATCCCATCATCTTTAGTAACCCATACAGAAGCTAAAGTATCCCTTTTTTATAATTCACAGTATTTCAGTGTTTTGTAGACAATCTATGTATTTACCATTGCATGAGAATTGAATTTGGTAAAAGATTTAGCTGTTTAAGTCAGGATATACTAATATTTCTATAACACCTAAATTATCCTACATAAGAACAAATAGCTCTGTAAAGTTTCAAAAATGTCAACTACGTCACACAGAAAAGAATGCACAGCAGCTACATAAATGATGCTGTTTTTTGATTTCATCATTTCTATGGTGATGAAACCAAATATTACATATTCAAAGCCAACTCATTTGTATTCTTCTACCATTTGTATTCTACCTAGAACTACTATGGGAATATTCACTGGACATTTAAAATATAGCAGGCATTATGTAATATGAAATTTAATATTATGACAAAAAGCTTCCACATATCTTATTCCTCACATAATACAAACTGGGAAAGTCTTAACAAGTTAAATAAACTTGACCAAGATGACAAAGCTAGTGACAATTTAGGTGACAAGATGATCCAGAAGATTTGAGCTTAGTTAAGGGAAGAACTACGAAATCAGTAAATGCAGGTCTAACTCCAATGGCATCAATGTGCCTGCAAGTAAACCAAACCCAAAATCTCAGCAAGCATTGTTTGCTGTCAATCCTGTCTAGCCACCAACTGAAATATCTAGTCAGCATCTGAGGATACTATACAGATGAAATAGATAATCCCTGTCCCCAAGGAGCCCAGGGTATTAAAGCAGATTCGTAAACAAGTTAATAGAATAGTGACAGAAGGATGTATATACAGTGTTGATGTAAGAAAAACAATTAAAGGGCAGTAAGATTTTCTTAATCAAGCCAGTTTTGCCAAACAAGTGAGGAGTAGGGCATCTGAAGAGTTAAAAGCCAACAGAAAATAAGCCATGTTCAACTTTATTTTTGTTGTTGTCACTTATTGCATCATCTGCCATGTGTGCAATTCCTACGAGTGCTTTTTTTTTTTTTTTTTTATTTGAGAGGTAGAGTTACAGACAGTGAGAGGGAGAGACAGAGAGAAAGGTCTTCCTTTCGTTGGTTCACTCCCCAAATGCCTGCAATGGCTGGAGCTGTGCCAATCCAAAGCCAGGAGCTTCATCCCAGTCTCCCACATGGGTGCACGGGCCTGAGGACTTGGGCCATCTACTGCTTTCCCAGACCGTATCAGAGAGCTAGATTGGAGGTGGAGCAGCAGGGACTAGAACTGGCGCCCATATAGGATGCCAGCACCACAGGTGGAGGATCAACCTACTGCGCCATGGTGCCAGTCCCTAGGAGTGCTTTTTACACACAAATTGAATCTAAGGAGCGGTATCGTGGCATAGCAGGTTAAGCCACCTCCTTCAACACCAGCATCCCAAATGGGCACTGGTTCCTGTCCCAGCTGCTCCACTTTCTGATCATCTGGCTCCCTGCTAATGTCCTGGGAAAGCAGAAGATGGCACAAATACTTGGGCCCCTGCCACCCACGTGGAGACTTGGATAGAACTCCTGGCTTTGGCCTGGCCCAGCCTTTGCAGTTGTGGCCATTTTCGGAGTGAACAACTGAAGATGTCTCTCCCTCTACTGCCTTAGTTAAAGACTAAACAAAACTGGGGCTTCTGCTGTGGTGTAGTGGGTAATGTTGCCGCCTGCAGTGCCGGCATCCCATATGGGCCCCGGTTCGAGTCCCAGCTATTCCACTCTGATCCTGCTCCCTGCTAATGTGCCTGGGAAAGCAGAAGATGGCCCAAGTTCTTGGGTCTTTGCACCCATGTGGGAGACCCAAAAGAAGTTCCTGGCTTTGGACTGACCCAGCTTCGGCCATTGCAGCCATTTGGGGAGTGAACCAACGGATGAAGACATCCCCCCTCTCCCCATGTAACTCTGACTTTCAAATAAATAAATCTTAAATCTTAAAAACAAACAAACTAAAAGAAAACTGAAGTTCAGAGGTAAAGTAATTTTCCAAACTATCAAGTAAGTGCAGAATGCTGTCTCTAACTCCTAAGTAGTTATTTTTAAGTTATTTGACTTTCTAATCTTTTCATGTATCTTCTCTTGGATATATCCATTATCTCTGTCCCTATTTAAGGAGTATCTTAACTACTAAGGAAATTTTGTGTGTCTTTTCTCTACCATCTAGACAAAAAAAATATATATATATATACACACACACACACACATATATTTATTTATTTGAAAGAGTGACAGAGGGAGAAGGAAGGAAAAATATCTTCCACTTGCTGATTCACTTCCCAAATGGGTGCAACAGTCACAACTAGGCAAGGCCTAAGCCAGGAACCAAGAGCTCGTCAGGTCTCCCACTTGTGTGGCAGGGCCCAAGTATTTGGGCCATCATCTGGCGCCTTCCCATGTACACTAGCAGGAAGCTGGATTGAAGCAGAGTACCCTGGCCTCCAACTAGCACTCCGAAATAGGATGCTAATAGAAGCTGTACCACTGTACCACAACAGCCCCTTGGCTGTTCTTCCATATTTCTCCTATCCTCCCCTCACCAAACACCCCCCCCCCCAAAAAAAAACAAACCATGATCTTCCTGCTAAATTACTCACTACTTTCTAAAGAAAGCCTGAGTTCTTTCACCTGTACCTCTATTTAATGATGAAAGCTCATTCCTACCACCACCCATTAAATTTCAGTACTTTCCCACATCCTTTTAGTTAGAATTTTTGGCACAGTACTCTCAAGGTCTTTAATAGTAACATTTTGCATTATGTATAATTTACTTATTTCTACACAACCTTTTTAATATGTTATTAAGACCAGAAACCATCTTCAGTGGATTTTTCAGTAAATGGAGCTTAAAAATGGGTGAGAAGTGAGCCTTCCCAACTTTCTAAGTCTTAAACTGTTCGGGAAGAGAATACTGTAGATAACTGGTATTCAAGAGGTAATTGTGCGTCTCACGGGACATTTAACCATGTCTGAAGACATCTCTGACTGTGAAATTGACCTCTATTGGATAGAGGTCTGGGATGCTGCTAAACAACCCAACCACCCTATCCACCACCAGCAAAAAATTATCCATCTCAAAATGTCAAAAATGACGAGGTTAAGAAACTTGCTTCAATTAGTTCACCATTAATAGGAAATCCTTAGAGAGACAATACTATTACACGACTTTCATTATTTTGTATATGTAATTTAAAAAGGAATAGAAAGCTAATAACTTATTTTGATCATATGAAACTTACCTTCTCTTTGCCTTTATTTGGGCTAGTGGTTTTAGAATTGGAAAAAGTGGCTTCTTTTTCTACGGTGCCCAGAAAACGATGATCTGAATGAGAATGGAATGAAACCGTGCCCTTGGGAAGCTTTTTAATCCTAATAGCATGATTTCTTTGGGCAGAGAGCATATCCTACAAATGATAAAATAAATTAATGATGATCTAAAAAATGAAATATCTGAAAACTATCCTCATATTTTTCTCAAAAACTACTCACAGGAACCACAGTAAACTCCACTTCATCTGCAATATGGAGTTGGTTCCCATCCAGAATTTCACTGAAGTGGAAGAACATACGAGCATCACGATCCACGCACTTGATGAAACCAAAACCATCTCTCATGGCAGCAATCACACCCTGAAATCCAAATAACATTTTTACTGGCTATGAAGCTTATCAACTAAGGTGTCATTTAACTCTGGAAGAACTACCAAGTTAAACAGATCAGGAATTTTCTATTTAAGACCTGAATACTATACCCACATTTTATTTTCACTGAAATATAACCTTAACTGTTTTCAATAAGGCAATTTAATTTCAGCAATTTTCTGAGACTGCCCAAATGCTATTCTTTGGCAAATATTTGAACATGAAACATGCCCACAATATCTCATAAAGGTAACTATTAATATACTTTTAAAAATTTCACTAATTTGTTAGGACAAAATTTCAAAAACATCAATGAGGAATCTCTCTGGTTTCTACCTCAAAAATTTTATTCAAGTTTAGGTGCCAGAAGGACCCAAGATTTATGTTTGAAGAATAAAATATGGTAAAATTATTTTTTATATGCTTTTTCTCCTCTCATTTTATTATCAGTTCTGTGAGAGAATTGTTATCAAGCACCTGGAACATTTTATGCACCCCAATGTTTATTGAAAACAATAGAAAGGAATTATCAACCTGCAAGGAATCAGATAGTACATCAGTGACTATTCTGTAACTTGTTTTAAATATGATCTAAACAATATTTTGACATTTAATTCTTGTTAAGTCTTGATGATAACCAGGCTAGGTAAAGTAAAACAGATCCTGCATGAGCAACTTAAACAAAACAAATCACTCAGACTTCCAAACTAAGTTCAAAGTATACTGTCAAGCATCCAATAAGATTATTTCTCCAAAGGCAAAGGTTAAAAAAAGGATTGTAAAATTTAATTGAGTGTATCCAGTCTACTGAGACACAGAAACAGAACTAAATGTAAATTATGCCTGGATAGGACTGGCGCTGCGGCACAGTGGGATAAGCCACTGTCTGCAACACTGGCATCCCATATGAGCGC
Organism: Lepus europaeus; assembly: GCF_033115175.1. Lineage (NCBI taxonomy): Eukaryota > Metazoa > Chordata > Mammalia > Lagomorpha > Leporidae > Lepus > Lepus europaeus. Next base: position 108,692,140 of record NC_084831.1, read on the forward strand.
TCATTTAAGTCGAACCTGCTCCACTTCCAATCCAGCTCCCTGCAAATGAGCCAGAGAAAGCAGAAGATGGCCCAAGTCCTTAGCTCCTGTACCCAAGTAGGAGACCAAGAGAGAGTTTCAGGCTCCTGACTTGAATCTAGCCCCAGCCTATAGGCTATGTGAGGAGTGAACAAGCAGATGGAATATCTCAGTAATTCTGCTTTTCAAATAAATAAATTTTTACATATATTTAATATTTATTTATTTGAAAATCAGAGTTACACAGAGAGAGAAGGAGAGGCGGAGAGGCAGAGAGGCAGAGAGAGAGGTAGGTAGGTAGGTCTTCCATCCACTGATTCACTCCTCAAATGGCGACAACGGCTGGAGCTGTGCTGATCTGTAGGCAGGAGCCAAGAGCTTCTTCTGGGGCTCCCACATAGGCGCAGGGGCCCAAGGACTTGGGCCATCTTCTACTGCTTTCCCAAGCCATAGCAGAGAGCTGGATCAGAAGTGGAACAGCCAAGACTCAAACCAGTGCCCAATATGGGATGTCGGCATGCAGGCAGCGGCTTTACCTGCTACACCACAGCACTGGCCCCAATAAAAAGTTAATTCACAAAACCTGAGTTTGTAAAACATGGTTAGGAAAACAATGTTAGTAAACATATCCATTAAAAAGAATTTGCAAAGTTCTGCCACAAAAGAAAACAAATCTAATCTATTGCTTAATTTAGTGTATCTATTAAACATCTTAGGAAACAGTTTGGGAAAACCTATTTTCTATAATGATAGACTTGAATCCTCTCATTCTTCATATTAAGGGTCAATCACTAACTTTCAAAATATTTTAGTGATCATACTGTCAGATTTCCATTCTAAAACGTCTTCACAGGTATTTCCAATATAACTGAGACAGACACCAAACCCAGACTGATTCATATGTCTGTGAATACTACCTTAACAAAGTAACTGCCTAATACGGTCATTCACTCAAGAATTGTTAATGTAGTACCAACTCAACTGTAATACTACACGTGCATACACAATCTGTATTAGACACAGATCCGGTAACATACAATACTTACCATTTCTCTGGATTCATTAGTGAACTGAAATGTATTTGACAGAACTTCTATGTTGGTTGCTCGTTCTAATTTGTCACGTCGATCTGTTGAAATATTAAACCTAACATGGTCGCCTTCTAGCAAGGTCACCTTGGATTTTGTATCTTTGTCTCCAAAGGGAAGTTCTTTAGGAATCACAAAGTCAACTTTGATGCGTCCTGGCAATGGGTCATTCTGATGAGAAGGAAAAACGATTTTAGCTGAAGATTTCTCATCCTTCCTAGTTCTAAGTCAAACAAGAAGAACACACAGCAAACCCATGTTATTTATGATAGATAGTTCCCTGAAGGGAAAAAAAGGTGTTGACAATATAAGTCCAATTTGAAAGTGAATTTCACGTTGTACGGTCACATGATACAAGCACAAAATCTCAGCCCTACAGTTAAGACCTTAACTCTAGTATGAAGAGAGTTAGGTAAGAACATTTCAGTCTTTTTTATTTCCTCACTTTTTAAATTTTTATTTCCACATTTCCTCAGCAATAACATCATCCTTACCCCCCCCCCCCAAGAAAACAAATTGCTGAGGGGTGGGGCGTGGGGAATCAGAAAGAAATAAACAATGCACACCCCAATAGAGCCTAATCCGATAGCTTTCCTCCCAATTTAACCAGTATTTCTTCTTCAGGCCTTTTTGGTTTATCACCCAGCCAAAAAACATATTTACGGATACATCAAAACTTCTCAATTAGTTGAATTACACAAAGAGATATTTAATGGTTCATTATTACATGACAACATTCATCACATGGAATAAAATTTCAGTATACTAGAGCATATTATTATATTGCTAATGAGGTGAAAGACAACTCTCCTGGAAAAGATTATTTACCTGGTTTTTACTGGGTACTTTTGGGATAACTTTGGTTACAGTTCCTTCAAAATGTTCAATGCTGATATCTTCAAAAATGACTGTTCCTTGAGGCAATAGTCTGACATCTGTTGCAACTTCTTTACCCTAAATCAGATGAGGGTGGAGGAAAAGGGAATAAGGTAATTATAAGCAATTTCTAAACATGTATTCCATTATTAATCTTTTTCTTCCCATTATTAATCTTAAAAGGCCAAAGATCAAGTTAACTATCTTACATTTCTATCCTTGATTGTGAATTCCACATCGTCTCCAGGCTGTAAGGCTTCTATGTCACCTTTAAATTCACTATAGTGAAAGAATATTTCTTTTACAATATCACCTCTTTCAATAAAGCCAAACGCCTCCTAAAGCAAAACAAAAAATCCAAGATATTACCAGAGTACAAACTTATGATTATGACTTAAAAACCAACAAGCTTTTAAGAAAATGATGCAGTTGAAACAACTTGGTAACATTATCAATTAAACAGCCCATGTTATCACAAGGAACTTTCAGAGATGAATCAAGTTAAAAGTGAAATTATTTCTGAAGGGGAAGAAAGATGAAAAGGAAAAGGTTTGGGTTTGAAGTACAAAACTTAGAGGAGAGCAGTCAAAGAAAAACTCAAGATCCTCAAATTGAATGCTTACCTTCATGGCACAAACTACTCCCTGACAGCGGGCTTGCTTCTTTTTCAACAGCATAATGTTACGAGCACTTACAGCACCAGTACTAGAAAGGAATAACAAGGGAATGAGATTGGCTAAAAATGCATTAGTCTGGTTAGACATCAGTTTAAAGTAATTTTCTATGGTATCAAAAATTCAGTATCATCTTTAAGAACAAATGTTAAGATTTAAGACTTCTAATTAGAGAAGGACATATGAAGGACTTTTGCTGAAAACGCCCAGCTTTCTAAACTTGGTGTGCACAAGCTCGTACGTACACACACACACTCGGGTCATTTTTTCCTTGGACTGCTGAAAGATGGTTTTTTTAAAAACAAACTTTATAGGGTATATAATGTTCAACTCTTTTTCGAGTCCAACTAAAGAACAGAATTAGTTATGAAGTGAATGCTACCAAAGGTAGACAATAAAGTTTTAGAAACATTTATCCACTAAACAAACATTTGAATGTTATGTGATGCAAACTAAGGCACTGGTGACACAAAGAAAGCTGAGTAAATGCAGTGATTTTGAGAACTTTTCATGCTTTTAAAAACCCTGACATTCACTTTCATTGAAGAATTGAAACCAGAGACATCACCTGTTGCTTATACTGCCCCCATCTTTGTGCAATATAAATTCAACTTTTAGAGATAACACAGTCTCCATAACATAACACTATTGTTGATGCAGCTGTTTTAAGAGCTGAAGACCAAGAAATTTACCTCTCTTAATTCTTTATAAACAAATCATGGCCCAACTACTTTTTATTTCAAAAATCTAACAGGATAACAAAGACAGCAGACCCCTATTTGCTTCTGCAAATTACTGCAGCAATAAGGCTTTTGAGTCAATCAGGGATACAAATGTCTGCTAATTTGTAAGCTGTACGCATTTAGGTAACTAAATTTTTGAGAATTTGTTTCATTTTACAGATAAGACACCAAGTAAGGCTACGGTGAGGATTAATTATATATATAAAACACTAAGTCAAAGGGCTTAGCACATACAAGAACTAAATAAAATGTTAAAGTATCAGTGGGCTGGCGCCATAGAGCAGTAGGTTAATCCTCCACCTGAGTTGCCAGCATCCCATGTGGGCATCGGTTCCAGTTCCAGCTGCCTCTCTTCCAATCCAGCTCTCTGCTATGGCCTGGGAAAGTAGCGGAGGATGGCCCAAGTGCTTGGGCCCCTGCACCCGCATGGGAGACCGGGACAAAACACCTGTCTCCTGGCTTCGGATCAGCGCAGCTCTAGCTGTTGTGACCATTTGGGGAGTGAACCAATGGAGGGAAGACCTTCCTCTCTGTCTCTCCCTCTTAGGGAGTATCAGTGGCTCCATCAGAAATCATGTCCTATCCTCTGGTTTCCTACTTTTAAATTGAGGCCTTCAGATTGGTACTAATAATATCCATACCCACAACTCATTCTTTTGAGCCTTACAAGACCAAGGTAAATAATTCTGTCCATATTGTACAACTTTTCTTTCCATATGCCATTTAAAAGTACACTGCTGGCACTTTCTCCAACTTGTTTTTAACTTCCTTCTCTACTTGGATCTTTTCTCTCTCCCAACCCGCAAATAAAAATTTATCTACTTTCCTTGACTATTTATGCTCACCAGCTCTACAAGTAGATTTCCTGGCCATTACTAGCCTTCTAAATCTCAGAGCTATGTATATAAATGCATACTTGGTATATCTAGATATATCAGTTACTTCAAACTCAGATTGCCAAAATAAATATAATGGTTCTCCCACCCTGAATACTTCCTTCTGTATCGCCTTAGCCCACTTAACAGTGCCAACATCAGCCCAGCAGATGAAAAGAACAGTATCTGGGACTGCCCATAATTCCAATAACCTCTGTATCTAATCTACTATTAAGTTTGATACTTTATCTTCCTAGTGACTTGACTTCTCTACTATCCCACTTGTGTTTTATCTTTCGTAGGGCCCCAACTTTCATGTTGACTCTAATTACTCACCCCTGGCCCAGAGCACTCCTATTCTCCAAAGTTTACTATCTCCACAATTCCAAAGATTCCATGTCTTAAAGCCTTCAAAAATCCCAACTTCATATCCCTACAACCCAATTAAATCAACTCAGACTTTTGGCCATTTCCCCAAACATGCCATATACCCCTCTTGGAGTATCTACAGAACGCTCTTTTTTTTTCACCTTGCTAGTAACTTCATATCCTTCCCTCAAAACCTAACCTCAATCACTGCCACTTATTCACTAATCTCTAGAACAGCTCCTTAACAAGTCTAACCATCTTTCAGTTCTCGTTCTATTTCTGATATCCTGCATAGGGTCTGTCAGAGAATACTCACTGACCCTCAAATACTCAGTTAAGCAAACAAAAAGATCAAGAGGACATGGAAAAAAACTGAATGCAAGAATCCCAAAAAGAATCCCCTAGGAGAATTTTTAAAAGAACTTACTGTTTATTATTATCAATTACAAAGTTAATTTTATCTCCGGTTTCCAGCTGAACATTCCCTTCAACATCTTCAGGGGTGTAAGTCAGATAAAACACTTCCTGTGAATTAATAAGTTATTATTACTATCTTGGCAGGGTGTAGTATTCATTGTATACTGTGATTTTCCTTAAATACTTCTTATACTGGCATTTTAAGCCAAATGTCTTAAAGTTAAATGCTTTATGACAATTAAGTTATTTATATAAACACACACTTTCCCTCCATGGTGCTAATGACTTCTGCGAGTCCACAGCTGAGCAGCAATCAACTTCAAAAAGCTTACACACGTGGAAGCATTTGCCCAGAGACTGTAGTTACAGTTAAAAAAAAAACCCCAATTTTTATATAAGGCATTCCAAACAAAAATAAAGCTCGAGTTAGTACTTAACAGGAACCAGAAAAAAAGATCCCCTCCAACAACCCCCAAAAAAGTGATTAAAAAGAGCATTTTACCTTAATATTCTAACTAAGGTCACACTTGGGCAAGCTAAGACAATTGAAAAGTCCTATGGAATTTTTCGTTTTAGATTTTTTGATTATGCTGCACTTGAAGTCTCTTAGAAACCAAATTTAAAATTGATTTTAGCAAATGCAGCTTAAGTTTTCTATTGTGAATTTTAAAGTACGCTTATAGATCACATAGTGGATCAGGCAAAGGTTTAAGAAAAATACACAAGTTTACCCCATTACGTTCGTAGCATACACTCCCTGTTGGACTCTGACCCGGGGCAGCTGGAGATTTACTCTCTAAGTTGTGAGGAACAGCGCACACAACCTACCAGTCAAAAAAAAAAAATTTCCATTGCTAATCATTTCAGGAGCAGCACTGTGCAATATAAACTGAATTTTAATATCCTCTATACTATACACAGGGATGCATTTTGATATGATCCACAAGAGGATGTCATGCTGCCAAGTCTCAAACTTACAGTACATAAATTGACTGTAAGGGTTTTATGTAAAAACCCAAATTGAATCTTGACCATATTTTTATTAGTCAAGAAATGCCAGTGCTTGATATAATTTTAAAATAATAATCTTTACACTATAGCTCTCTTGCGTGCAAACTAAGGAGATGGGGAGAATCTTCCTTTTCTAATGTGAAAGATATGCAAATGTAGGGCCCTAAGAAAACACAAAGCATCAAAATCACTAACTTGTCCATTCATTCGTTCTTCAGGGAGGATTTCTGATTTTATCTTCACCAGTTTAACAGCAATGGGTTTCCCAGTCCGCCGGTCAGATGATACTTCAAACTCAACATCATCTAAAATAAAGAATATGCTATGCTTATTGCACTAATTTTTGCAAAATGGTATTTCATTTCCAAGCTCTACTTAACATAGCATTTGAACTGCTTTATATCAATGGTCTCAAAGACCTCTGGGACCAGTAACATCAGCATCACCTAGGAGCTTAGTAGAATGCAAATTATTGGGCCTTACTCCAGACCTATGCAAAAACAAACTTGGGATTAAGTATAGCAATCTGTGTTTCAACAAACCTTCCAATTAAATCTGATACATATTAAAGTTTCGGAACCAGTGCCTTAAAACAAGATAGCCACATCTTAAATCTTAGCTTTCACAGCATTTATACATACTACAAATGAAGCAATATAACATTCAGCAAGTTAAAAAGTCACCCTGTGGCCAGTGTTGTGGCGCAGCAGGTAAAGAAGCTGTCTGTGACGGCAGCATCCTATATGGGTGCTGGTCTGTGTCCTGGCTGCTCCACTTCTGATCCAGCTCTCTGCTAGTGGCCTGAAAGAAGCAGCAGAAGATGGCTCAAGTGCTTTGGCCCCTGTACCACACAGGAGACGCCAATGAAGCTTCTGTCTCCTGGCTTCACTCTGGCCCAAACCTGGCCACTGGAGTCATCTGCGGATTGAACCAGTAGATGGAAGATCTCTTTTTGTCTTGCCTTCTCTCTCTTGACTTTCAAAATAAATAAATAAATCTTAAAAAAAAAAAAAGTCACCCAATACCTCAACTTCCTCTTCTGCAAAGAATTCCTAACAAACAGGGTTGCTGTGAAGATTCACCAAAATATTGCTCTGACAGCATGCACCTAGAGCATCTAGTGTACCAAATATTCAGGATGTGAGGCAACTACTTTGTCAAAGATGTTTTAAAAACGGTACATTGAGACTTCAAAACTTCAGTTCTTCAGTAAGTCATTTTCATATGCCGAAGTGATTTCTGTGACATCCACCAAGATGAATTTTCAAATAGTCCAAGTAGTGGTATTCTAGGTAATATAAGTCCTATAAAATATGTTACCTGGTAAAAAAATCATAAGTATCATATTTTTGCTGGCTTCAAAATCTGAGTGCATGGGACTGGTGCTCTGGTGTAGAAGGTTAGCAGTGTTGGCATTACATATGAGTACCAGTTCAAGTCCCGGCTGCTCTACTTCTGATCCAGCTCCCTGATAATGCTCCTGGGAAAGCAGTAGAAGATGGCCCAGGTGCTTGGGCCTCTACATCCACATGGGAGACCTGGAAGAAGCTCTTGGTTTCAGCATGGCCCAGTCTTGGCCATTGCAGCCATTTGGGGACTCAATCAGTGAATGGAATATTTCTCTATTTATTCAAATAATTAAATCTTAAAAAAAAAAAAAAAAAAAAAAAAGATGAGTTTATTTCAGTGCAAAAGCCCTGGGAATACATGCACATGAGAAACCTTCAAGTAGTTCATAGAAAATGTCTATTATGAAAAAACTGTATGGGGGCTGACATCGTGGCTCACTGGGCTAATCCTCTGCCTGCAGTGCCGGCATCCCTTATGGGCACTGGTTCTAGTCCCGGTTGCTCCTCTTCCAGTCCAGCTCTCTGCTGTGGCCTGGGAAGGCAGTGGAGGATGGCCCAAGGGCTTGGGCCCCTGCACCCGCGTGGGAGACCGGGAGAAAACACCTGCCTCCTGGCTTCGGATCGGCGCGGTGCAGCGCCGGTTGTAGCGGCCATTTGGGGAGTGAACCAGTGGAAGGAAGACCTTTTTGTCTCTCTCACTGTCTATAACTCTGTCAAATAAATTAAAAAATAAAGGAAAAAGAAAAAACTGCATGGATTTCAAACTTTTTCATATTGAAATAAATCTACCTTTTATTTTCATTTTCCTACAAGCTTTCTAAAGTACCCTCAGAGAGGGGAGCAACAATTAAATCTCCCAAGTTTGGAGGTGGAGGGATAGCAGGTTAAGCCACTGCTTGTGACACTGGCAGCCCATGCTGGAGTGCCAGTTCAAGTCCCAGCTGTTCTGCTTCTGCTCCGCTCCTGGCTAATGTAACTGGGAGAGAAGAAAATGGCCCAAGTGCTTGGGTCTTTCCACCCACATGGAAAACTCCTGAGTTCCAGGCTCTGCCTTTGGCTTAGTTCAGTCTGAGCCACTGCAGCCATCTGGAGAGTGAGCGAGCAGATGGAAGGTCTGTCTCTCCTTATCTCTCTGTCATGCTCTGCCTTTTCAAATAATAAATCTTACCTCTCCCTCATCCAAAAAAGAAAAAACTCTCAAGCATCTATTATAAAAATACTCAAGGGGCCGGAACCACGGCTCACTTGGCTAATCCTCTGCCTATGGTGCCGGCATCCCACATGGGTGCCAGGTTCTAGTTCCGGTTGCTCCTCTTCCAGTCCAGCTCTCTGCTGTGGCCTGGGAAGGCAGTGGAGGATGGCCTAAGGGCTTGGGTCCCTGCACCTGCATGGGAGACCAGGAGGAAGCACCTGGCTCCTGGCTTCAGATTGGCATAGCTCCGGCCGTAGCAGCCATTTGAGGGGGTGAACCAACGGAAGTAAGACCTTTCTCTTTGTCTCTTTCTCTAACTCTATCTGTCCAAAACAAAACCAAAAGATCTTTTGCTCAATAAGTATTTCACCCCTAAAAAAGAAACCACTGTAACACAAATTAGGATTATACTAGTTTACACAAATATACTTCAGTGAGTTTAGTACTACTAAAAGACCAAAATTCTGACTAAAACACATTTTGAAAAGCACTCTCAGGAACATCCAAGAGAAACTTGAGATTACATTTTATAAAAGAACTGACAGATTACCTCCTACTTTTAAGTCCTGCAGGTTGCCATTATACTGTGAACAGTGGAAGAAGAGTCTAGCTTGACGTTCTGAACACTGAATAAATCCATAAGAGGTTAACAGTTTTTCAATAACCCCAGTTTCACGGAGTGCTGCTGAAGTACCATTGGGGTACCCATTGTGTCCATTGTTGTGGAGAAGGTTTGGATCAAAGCTCATCTGTTTTTTAAAAAAGAAAAAGATCAATACATATTGTTCTGTACATTATCTCCACAGCATACTAAATCTAATTAACAAATCATTAAATCTTCAATATAAAAGGAAAAAAGTTAAAGGGTTATGAGTTTTATTAATGGAAAGTTAATTTAGCTAATAAAACATTTCAGAGGAAACATTCTGGGGGAATTACCCCCATTTAAGTTAGAATTTTCACTTACTAGACAAAAATCTCTGGAATTTACTATTAAGGTAAAGCAACTACATTAGTAAAGGCTGACTTTATGTTAATTTTAAACTACTAAACAATTTCAGAACAATAGTTACTAATATTTAAGATGAGATATTAACACCTATTCTGAAAATTACACAGACCTTTTAGTATTACTTGTAAGCCATGCACCTTGAAGGCATAAAGTTAATAGATTAATGCAGTAAACTTTCTATGCAATGCTTTACCCACACTGGACAAGTTTGGACTAATGCATGTCCTTTAATAGAAAGTAATACAAAACAGTGAGAAAAATTCCAAGACAAAAGTCCAAGACAGCCAAGAGTATTTCCATTCTAAAAACGTTTTAGCACTTCACAGGTCCATTTAAAAGAACCCTTCACCTGAAATGTTCCACTTTCTAGATATTTATGAAATCTGTAAATACTGTCAATTGTTTCTTGGAAAAGATAAAGCAAAAGGAAATATTCTTCAATTGAAAAAGCAGCTACTTAGATGTAATACAATGGAATTTCTTTAGGTTATCAAGCATTATTACACACTATCACATTGGGTATTTTGTTTTATTATTTAGTTTTGGAAAGTTTGAGTGAAGCATAAAATAGGCCAAAATCTGTAAGAAAGGCTAGGCCTGTAATTTACTCGAGTAGCAACACTTTTAAATATTTAAAACTTTAGGCTCTTACCCTGAAAAACTGATTAAGCATTTTAAGTGAGATGTTGGGTATAATTTTTAAAAAGGGATATATTGGCTGGCGCTGTGGCTTAACAGGCTAATCCTCCGCCTTGCGGCACCAGCACACCGGGTTCTAGTCCCGGTTGGGGCACCAGATTCTATCCCGGTTGCCCCTCTTCTGGGCCAGCTCTCTGCTATGGCCCGGGAAAGCAGTGGAGGATGGCCCAAGTGCTTGGGCCCTGCACCCGCATGGGAGACCAGGAGAAGCACCTGGCTCCTGGCTTCGGATCAGCGAGATGCGCCGGCCGCAGCGTGGTGGCCACTAGAGGGTGAACCAACGGCAAAGGAAGACCATTCTCTCTGTCTCTCTCTCACTATCCACTCTGCCTGTCAAAAAAGAAAAAAAAAAAAAGGGGATATATTTTCATTAGGAAAAATATAATTACTAAAATTCTAGGGAGATAAACCGAAGCATAAGTAGTTAGGAAGGTCACTTCACCTCGTATCTATAGGTGGCTAAATTCTAATTCCTTCATACTACACTGTTCTTTGAAATACATTAATGCTAATTTTCATAAAAGCCCATAAAATATATTAACTGCCATCTTACCAATAAGAAAATAAGACACACAGAGGTTAAACTTGCCATAGTCATGCAGTGGCCAATTTAAACCAAGAAGGTCTATCTCCACAACATGGGCTCTAAACAACAGCTTCTCAAACTTAAGTTACCTGGCAATTTGGTTAAAATCAGATTTGGAGGTGGTAGGGGTGGGGACTTGGATCCTCCATTTCTAACAAGATCCAAGGTAACAATCAATGCTTGATTCTTGGACACATTTTGAGCAGCAAGGTCCTAAACCACTTAAGTTCTCTCTCAAGATTCAAGGTTAAAGAGATGATTAGGCAAGTTAGACAGTCTTCAGGGCATTTTAACCAGACCGAGAGGGCCTAAGTCATGCTATTAACACAAAGCAAGACAAGTTTGGATCACTGCTTTCCTGACTTACAGATCTCTGATACGTGGGGGTCCTTTTTTGTTTTTTAGTCCCAGGTGAGGTAGAAGATGAAGACAAAGGTAAAGAGAGTGAAGGAGGGGCTGGAGGAGGGGGATGAGGATCTGATGATACACTAAACACGTTTTCCATCTCAAACAGCTGTAGTAACATAGCAATGTTTCAAACTATGATCAGTAACCATGTAATGCACATTTCATAGTCAATCTTTGTACACACATCAGGTCCAGCAAAACAAAACTCAATCATTTTTTATTATGCAGGAAAAATATAACATTAAAAAGCCAAACTGAAACATTTAAAAAACTCAATCACTAACCCATGGTTTCTACAATTTTTTAAATGCCATAAGGATGCTCTGTCACTGGAGTGAATCTATTCAGCCCAATGTCTTCTCAATGACCAGCAACTTTAAAATCCAACCTTCTATTTCAGTGCTCTCCTTTAAAGTAGATTACACACAGGTAATCCAACTGGGTGCGGAAATAAAGAAGTAAATTTTTTTTGCCCAGAGATTAAAATGATCTTTCATAAATACTAAATATTTATAGTAGAGGTCTGAGTCGGCATGTCATATGGTCACGTCTCAAGACTGTGTGGAAAGTAGAGAACATAACAGGTTGATAATGAAGCCCTCGCTCATTTATTTGTTCTCAGTATATTACAGTTAAAATATGCCCAATTAAGTGGCCATACAATTTAGTTATCTAGCTTAACTATCCTTACAAATGTAAAAATTGTTGAAAAAGAATCCCACAGAAGAAACCTCAGATGGAATATAAGGCAAGTATAGGCAAAGAGTTTAGAAGCTAACACTTCTATTCCTAGTACTGGTTCTTTAACTTCCACATTATGAAAGAATTGTCCACCTAATGAAACCTGACAAACATACCAAACAGTCAAGGTCTAGATTATATGAACTCACAATTGTAACAAAACACACTACACGTATATTGTCCAAGATACTAACTCAGGATAAAGTTTTTAAATAAAATACTTAAAAACTAAGCATCCAGAACGTAGTATTTCCAATGAGAATGAAACATTTCTGCACTGTTAATAGCAAACTACTTAATAATGCTTATTTCACCTTTATCCTGTTTATCTACCACTGTTTTACAACTCAGACACAACACATTTTATGTTTTTAACTAACAAGCAGTATGATCAAACTAATTTGAGGATTATTCTTTTGGATCACTAACTTACAGCAGGCCTTTTAAGTTCTTTTTTTCTATGTTTAGGCTGTAGTTCTCATTATGCAAATAAAATATGACTTGTGATAAGCCAAAAAAAGCTGCAGAAAAAGACTCTCAAGTCTCCAGTCCTGCCATAAATACCTGCAAGTTACAGGTGAGAATCCTATTTTTCCTCAACAAAGAAAAAACCAGCCAAAATTGGAAGGAATTAGGCTAGTGTCCCTTTCTATGTCAGGGATTTAGGCTGTACTGCTCGAGTTTTATCCATAAATACACACCAAAAGAGCAAAAAAAGAGCTTTCCCTCTCTCCCAGCATCTTTGATGACTTGAGCTTTCTCTCCAGCCTTTATCCATTTGGAATGGGGCTTGTTTCCCAAAGGGAAAAACATACCAAATGACTCTAGACATGATAAAATGTTAACACTTTTCTTTTCAAAGAATTGCCAATAATTTGGCTGAACTCTATTTCTATAGCACTGTAAAGTGATTTTTTAACCAGCACCAAACACTTTCAAGAAGTACCATTAAACAAAGTGGAAGTTCTTGTAAAAACATAGATAAAAGTAGAAGACTAATGGAAAGAGCAAACAGCTGAACAAACTGGTTTATTTAAAAAAAAAAAAGTTAAAAGATACATGCACTCAGAAAAGAGGTGGTGGTGGAAAGAAGGGACAGGTATGTAAATGTTAGCTGGTTTTTAACATGGGGAAAAAATTCAATTGCTTGCTTCATAGCATACAAAACACACATTCCAAGTGAACTGAGTTGAACCCCTAAGAAATATTAGAGAATCAGATGTGTACTCACATATTTATAAAAATATGTGAGACTTTCTAGATGTGAAATCATTGGAAAAAATTGTGCAGGAAAGGATCAATATTTGATTATATAAAAAAAAGTACATTTAGGAGCTGTCGCTGTGGTGCAGCAGGTTAACGCCCTGGCCTATAGCACCGGCATCCCATATGGGCGCCAGTTTGAGTCCCGGCCACTCGTCTTCTAATCCAGCTCTCTGCTATGGCCTGGGAAAGCAGCAGAAGTTGGTCCAGGTCCTTGGGCCCCTGCACCCACGTCGGAGACACGGAAAAAGCTCCTGGTTTCTGGCTTCAGATGGGCACAGCTCTGGCTGTTGCAGCCAATTGGGGAGTGAACCAGCAAATGGAAGACCTCTCTCTCTCTGCCTCTCCTCTCTTTGTGTAACTCTTTCAAATAAATAAATAAATTTTTTTTTTTAAAAAAAAAGTACATTTATACTAAACCCTAAAGAAACTGATACTTAGAATTAAAAATATTTCAGTGCACTAAAATTTAAGCAAATCAAACTGCAGAACAAAAACTTCTTGAGGGCAGTGACTTTCTGTTCAAAGCTAAATCCTGGGAGTCTACAGAAATAGTGCCCAGAATACAGTAGGCACTGATTTGCTGAATTATCGATAAATAAAAAGATAAATGAAAAGAATTATTCTTGAGGATCATTTATCATTATGCACAAAACCTTTAAAACATACAAAAAAACCTCAAGGCTGGTACTGTGGTGCAGCAAGTAAAGCTGCTGCCTGTAGTACCAGCATCCCATATGGGTGCTGGTTCAAGTCCCAGCTGCTCCACTTCTGATCCAGCTCTCCACTATGGCCTGGGAAAGGAGTAGAAGGTTGCCCAAGTCCTTGGGCCCCTGCACTTGCATGGCAGACCTGGAAGAAGCTCCTGGCTCCTGATCCGCACAGCTCTGGCTGGTGCGGCTATCTGTGGAGTGAACTAGCGGATGGAAGACCTCTCTTTCTCTGCCTTCGCCTCTCTTTGTAACTCTACCTTTCAAATAAATAAATCTTTAAAAATAAAGGAGAGAAAACCCTCTATTTTGGCAATAAAAAATCCAGATAATTTGTTTTATCATTATTCATATTCCAAAGTAGCAAAGATAACACTTCAAAACATTTAAAAATTAAAAAAAAAATGGGCTAAGAATAATCCATATGCTTTTACCATAGTAAAATGGTGCAGTTTCTCTGAGATGCAGTTTAGCAACATGTATCAAAACACAAAGGTATTTTCTGAATAATTTTACTGCAGGAAACTTCCCCTTAGGAGATCCGAAACCTGGACAAGTTTTAGGTACAAGTATATTCACTCAAACATTCTGGTAAGAAATTCCTGGACACAATCTAAAGTCTAACACTTCACAGTTCAAGAAGTCATGGTAGTTTACATAATGCTAAGCAGTCATTAGGATATACAAAAATATGAGTACACTGTAAAATGAAATGAGAAATACAAGATATTTATATGACTTCAACTCTATTATAATAAAAGACCAGAAAATAACCTAATTTAAGGTTTATAAATGAGAAAACAGGTGTCTGAAGGGCAGAAAGCTAAAAATGGTAAATATGGGAACAAAATCCAGTTGACTCCTCACCTCATCCTTAAACCACTGTCTTATTCATTCAACCAAATCTTGAGTACCTATAATGCAGCAGTACTATTCTAGGATCTATTCATATAGTAGTCAATACGAGAGACAAAAATCTCTAAACTTATGAAATTTAGACTTTTAACCATCGCCCCATTTTTTTTAAAAAAATGTATTTATTTGAAAGTCAGTTATAGAGAGAAGAGAGAGAGGGAGAGAAAGAGATCTTCCATCTGCTGGTTCACTCCTCAGATGGCTCAACAGCCAGCGCTGGGCCACATTGAAGCCAGGAGCCAGGTTCAATTCATCCAGGTCTCCTGGATGCAGGTGGCAGAGGCACTAACACTTTGGCCATCTTCCACTGCTTTTCACAGGCCATTAGCAAGGAGCTGGATCCAAAGCAAGGACACAAACCAGTGCACATATGGGATGCTGGCATCTTAGGCTGTGGCTTATCCGCTATGCCACAAAGTCAGCCCCAAACATTTCCCTTTCTACTATTAAAATAGAAAAAAAAAAAAAAAATCATTAACAGAACTAATCCCCTTTTACTAAAAGCGGAACTGTTAAGAATATCAGGTCAAATCTAAACTTCACTTCGAACACACACACAAAAAAAATCAACCGAAGTTCTCTCAAGCACATTGAGTAGAATTCAGAAGGCTGGCTTTGAGTTCTGATTCTGAAGGACAGTTAACTTTATTTCTCTGGGATTGTTTGCTCAAATGAAAAGAGAGCCTAAGTGGTTCCAAGTTTCCTTGGTGTGCTTCTGTTGGGTGGGAGAGTCAAAACTGTAAGTGACATAATTTTTTCTTTTGATATCTCTGAGTTCCTTTTTCCCTAATCATGACTATTCGGCTTCTACTGACAAGGAAACAGTTTATAAAAATTGGCCTATTTCAGCTTGTAAATGTCCTGATTTTTCAAATCAGGTGTTGGAACTTTGGAGCATGGCTTCTATCCCTAGTAAAAAACCTGAGAGTCAATGAATTTTAAAAAAAAAACAAAAACAAAAAAACAGAGGCCAGCACTATGGCGCAGTGGATTAAAGCCCCACCCTGCACCTATCTCTCTCTTTGCTTCTCCTCTCTGTGTAACTCTTTCAAATAAATAATTCTCTAAAAAAATTGACTAAAGTCTGTAAAATCAAGAGACATAATCACTCAGTACCAAGACAAAAGATGAAATGTACTTTAATGAAAAATTATTTAAAATCTATCCAGGAGAGAGCACTTAGTACAGCTGGAGCTTCTCTAAGAGACCAAATACATTAAAAGAGCAGAATGTATTAATATAATCCTGTGTGGAAAAATATCAGTTTGAGTCATAAACACTCCTTTTGTCTTAAAGGAGACAATAAATTAATCTAGTATTGCTATTTTCATTCTAGATAGCAACAAAAAAATCAAAGTGTTATACTTAATCAGAAAATCTAGAACCATGGTATTCATTTTTAAAAACAAGAAAACTACAAACTTACCTCGCAATGATAATCAAATATTGCACTTTCAGTAGTATTTGCTGACTCTTCTTTTTCAGCACACGTTTCAAAGGATGAAAGTTGCTAGTATTAAAGAGCGAGAGAAAATGATCTATCAAGCTAATAAAGAATACAACTGCTGCTGCACCGGGCAATCTCACAGTACAGCACTGAAGAAAACAAAGACTACTAGCAGCGTTGGGAAGTGCTCTTTCAAAGCTGTTGAGTAGGCACAAACTTCTTGTTTCAGATCAAGTGTTGTGTCTTCAACTTAAGTGTACTCTTCTTTGGTCTTGTTGGTTGTTTCGAGGTTTGTTCTTTGCCTGATCTGAACTTGAAGCAGCAGTTTCAGGTGGTAAAGTCTGTTCTGTTACACTTCATACTGGGAACAAAAAACATATGTACAACATACAGGGGAGAGTTAGGAACAGAGGGCGAGAAGATGGACAAAATTACTTCATTAACTTATAATCATGAGTCAAGCAAGTAAAGCAGGAAACTTCCAAGCAAACTCATTTGATATCTGTACAATCTCTGAAGTACTAACAACCACCTCCTTTAGTAACAACACTTAAGATCAAGTTATCCAGTTTTTACTGACCAAATAAGCTTGAAGTTATACAGAATATTCAATTTAGTATAAGCACCCTGCAACTGTTAGATTTTATGGAAAACATAACAATATTTCCTGTCAGAGATTTTGCAATCTTGCTGAGAAGACAGGAGTTATATATGGAGAAAAATCAGGAACACAAGACAGAAAGCTAACAAAATTAATCTGCTCAATTAATACTTGAATTCCTATGTCACATACTATACCAGAAATACTACTCATTTTTTATTCACTACTGTATGTGCATCAAAATAACATGGTGCACACAGAGGCTTGTTAAGAGGTAGAGTATGAACTGAACCTGGAAACAAAAGGCAGAATTTTAGAAGAAACAACTGAATGAATATTTTAGGCATGAAATATAACACAGGCCATCTCAGAAAATGTTACTAAATTCCAAGTCTCTTGCAAGCAAGGACCAGGTATTATATAATCTTCATACTACACATCAAAAGTTTTCTGCAAGAATGTTTGAGGCAACAAGTGTGATTGCTTGTTTCAGAGGAAAATAGGCTAGCCTGGCCAGAACAGAAGGCTGGGCTGAAGTGAAATGGAGTGTGTGCTCCAAAAGCTGTTTGGAGCTGATTATGAAGCATTTCAACTTGATAAATGAGTAAAAAAGTCCTAGTTTTTGATAGAAATATTAAGTCTTAAAATCCTTTAGGAACTGACTGAAGCAAACATAAATGTCATTTGAGATGTTTAGAGTAAATAGATGAGAAATGTCTGGGGAAAATGTAAATACATTTAGAAATAAAAAATACAATTCTGCTTTACATGAATTATAAAATTATAAATGATTAATTTGCACTGCTCTCCCATGTCAACTAAAGTGGCGCTGTTAACAGATGATTTGCATAGGGAGAAGAAAAAGGTGGATATACTAAGCATCAGCAATAATTGTGAGGGGGCTGGTGCTATGCCTCAACAGGGCAAGCCACAGCCTGTAGTGCTGGTGTCCCACTTGGGGACCAATTCGATTCCCGGCTGCTCTATTTCCAATTCAGCTCCCTGCTAATGTGCCTGGGAAAGCACGGGAGGACAGCGAAGTGCTTAGGCCCCTATACTCATGTGGGAGACCCCGATGAAGCCTCAGGTTTCTGGCTTCAGTCTGGCCCAACCCTGGCCGTGGTGGCTGTTTGGGGAGTGCACTAGTGGATAGAAGACCTAACTCTGCCTTTTAAATCTTAAAAAAATAAAAAAATAATAACTGTGAGAGGTGACAGCTGGTAAAATAACTTAGACTAGGAGAACTAAATTCCAATCACTGATACCATTAAACAGGTTTAGCATTTCTAATCCTAAAATCCAAAATGTTCAGTTAACCAAAACTTTGAGTGCTAACATGATACCAAAAATGTTTTGAGATTCTGAGATTTGGGATGCTTAGCCAGTAAAGTCTCTGCAAAAAATTCTGTGGTATAGGCAGGTTAAGTTGCCACTTGGGACTCTAGGAGCAGCGGTTCGAAACCCAGCTGGTACATTTTCAATCCAGCTCCCTGCTAATACACCTGGAAAAGCAGTAGCAGAAGGGCCAAGTCCTTGTGCCTCTGAACCCAGGCGGGAGATATGGATCAATTTCCCAGTTTCAGCCCAGCTCAGCCCCAGCCACTGCCAGCGAACCAGCAGATGGAAGATGGATCCCTCTCTCCCAACTCTGCCTTTCAAATAAATAATAATCTTAAAGAACACTACTTGCTTAAAAACTAACGGCAGGTGCTTGGTGCGACAGTTAAGATGCTGCTTGGGACACCTGTACCCCTTATCAGAGTGCCTGAGTTTGAGTTCCAGCTCTGCTTCTGACCCAGCTTCCTTCTATTGTGCATCCTGGGAAGGCAGATAAATGGCTCAAGTACTTAGGTTCCTGTCAACCACAGGGATACCTGGTTAAGCTCCTGGCTTGAGCCTAGACCAGAACTTTACTGTTGCAGGTATTTGGGAGTAAGCCAGTAGGAAGACTGTCTCTGCCTTTCAAAGAAAATGAAGGAAAAACCATATCTCTAGCCCCACCTCAAGATGCTTCTGACGGGCAGCCAGGGTTAAGAACCACTATTCAAGACGTCACTACCTTTCTCCACTTTCTACTCTCTCCAGTCCTTTACCTCATTTCTTCCCTTAATCTTTAAACACAACTACTGGGTGACTGCTAAATTCTAGTTGCCTTTGCTCACATGGGCTTTTCCACAAGGAATTTAAATTTTGCTATCTTAGGATGGGAGTTGTACTGCTGTGGATTATACTATTGCTTGAACACCTCCAACCCATACTGGAGTGCTGGTTCAAGTCCCAACTACCCCGCTTCCTACCCAGCTCCCTGCTTGCTAATATGTCTGGGAAACAGTAGATGATAGTTTAAGTATGTGAGCCTCTGACATCTACGTGGGAAACTTGAATACAGCCTGGGCCTGGCTTAGCCCTGGCTGTAGCAGACACTTGGGGCGTGAACCAGGGTATGGAAGATCTCTGTCGCTCCCTGTTACTGTCTTTGAAATACATTTTTGCTAGCTATAAAGTGACAAAAGAAAACCTTTCTTAACTATTACAGCACAAACTTTGATTACTTTCTTAATTTCTAATAAATGAGACAGATGTACCCACTCACTGACTCAATGTCTGATCAACTTTTCGGGTACCAAACCATTTTTTTTTAAAAAAGATTTATTTATTTATTCGAAAGGCAGAGTTACACAGAGAAAAGAGGAGGAGAGGGGGGAGGGAGGGGTAGGGAGAGGGAGGGAGGGAGAGGGAGAGGTCTTCCATCTGTTGGTTCACTCCCCAATTGGATGCAATGGTCAGAGCTGTGCCGACCCAAAGCCAGGAACTTCTGGGTCCCCCACGTGGGTGCAAGGGCCCAAGGACTTGGGCCATCTTCCACTGCTTTCCCAGGCTATAGTAGAGAGCTGGATTGGAAGAGGAGCAGCCGGGTCTCAAACCGGCGCCCATATGGGATGCTGGCGCTGTACCATAGTGCCAGCTCCCAAACCATTTCTGTACTTTGTTTACTTCATGTGTCTGATTGTATATGTACCTGGGTCTTCCAATTGTATTTCAATTTTCTGAGAAGCAGACAAGTTTATTACTTCATCAAAACATCAGGATTATTGGAGGGCCAGTCTTGGCCTATTACTATCTAATAAAGCTCAAGGAAACCTACCAACAATTATGAAAAATTGAAGTGGCTGAATGAGTATTTTCACAGCTATGAGATTTCTATAATTAAATGTTTTCAATCAAATTAACACTGAAGGACCTAAAAACTGTTGGTCAGGCATCAGTGAAATTAGCTATCTATTCAGGTCAAGATTATTAACATTCATTGGTGGTACTGACAACTTCTTGTGCCTTAATTCTCTGGATATAAATGTATCTCCCTCCATCTCCTCCAAAGCTAGACAGAATCACAAAAAAAAAAAGGTACCACTCAAAATTGTTACTAGTTAGGTAACAATTCAAAAGTTAATCTGAGGGGCTGGCACTGTGGCATAGCAGGTTAAGCTGCTGCCTGCAGCATTGGCATCCTATGTGGGTGCCGATTCTAGTCCTAGCTGCTCCACTTCCGATCCAGCTCTCTGCTATGGCCTGGGAAAGCAGCAGAAGATGACCCAAGTCCTTGGGCCCCTGTACCCCCATGGGAGACCTGGAGGAAGTTCCTGGCTCAATAGGCGCAGCTCCAGCTGTTGTGGCCAGACGAAGAGTGAACCAGCAGATAGAAGATCTCTCTCTGCCTCTCCTCCTCTCTCTGTGTAACTCTGGCTTTCAAGTGAAATAAATAAATCTTAAAAAAAAAAAAAAAAAGTTAATCTGAGTCTCCCTGACTACTGATTGTAATCAACTTTTTTTCCCCTTTGCTTAATATGGACACAGTATCGTTACTAATTATTATTATGTCACAATGTTTCAGGAGCTAAAGCTAAATCTTTTACTTGGACAGAATCCAAATGGCTATTCCCTATGTTATCTGTCTTAAAATTATAACCACCTGTTTCATTTACTATTTGCCTTGGGTCGCTGCTTTATCTCAAAGGCCTAACAGAAGCCAGTGACACAGTAAGCATTAAACTGAAACATGTTGAGCTAATTTATTTATGTGCTAAAAAATCCATCTCAAATTACACTACCCACTTTATCATTCTGACAAATCAATCTGAAAGTAAGACAGCACTCACTGGATAAGAATGGTAATGAAAGGGGCTGGAGCTATGGTGTAGTAGGTTAAGCCTCCACCTGCAGCACTGGCATCCCATACGGGTGCCAGTCCAAGTCTCAGCTGCTCCACTTGTGATCCAGCTCCCTGCCGATGGCCTGGGATAGCAGTGGAAGACAGCCCAAGTGCTTGGGTCCCTGCACTCCTGATGGGCCCAACTCCAGCCGATGCAGCCATTTGGGGAGTGAACCAGCAGATGGAAGACTTGTCTGTAACTCTGCCTTTCAAATAATTTTTTTAAAAAGGCAATGAAAACCTAAAAAGGTCTCTCCACCTATCTCCCTTCTTTCTAGGACTTTCTTCCTTTGCGAGGAAGAGCAAACACCTTTACAGGTCAAAGTTCTCAACTGCCTAACATTTCATTTCACCAAGTGTCTTACTTAAATTTTCCAATTGGAAACCTGACTTAACGTCATTATTTCTTGATGCATTAACTTGTCATAAGTTCATGTGTAACACATTTTGCTATAACCTATTTAGCTTTGGTGCTTAACAGGTTTGAATTCACTGTTACTTTGGGATCTAAGTAAACGATAAAGTTTAGATAACTAACCAACTTAAAACATCTGTCACCTCCCACTGAGAAGATATAAAATTGATACTACTAAACATACAAAACCAGTAGAGACAACTGTGCTAGGCCATTAATGACCTGAATAGCTACTAACATATTTATCTGTTGTTACATACACAAATACTTTGAAGTAGGACATATGCCAGAGCGGAAAGAAGCTGAAGAAAGCTCCAGGAACATCAGAGAACAATGTAGATGAACACAGTCCAACAGAAATATAGTGCAAGCCACATGCGAATGTGTAATTTAAAGTTTTCTAGCTATTAGATTAAAATCAAAACAGATGGAATAGATTTTAATTCCATGTCTTATTTAAACCAATTACAGTCAAAATGTAATCACTGTCCTGGTTACCATAAAAATACAGGATTTTTACACTGCTTGAAATCTGGCATTATTTTACATTACAACACATTTCAATTCAGACTAGTGACAGTTTAAAAGCACAAAAGCTACATGTGGCTAGTGGCTACCACACTGGACAGTGGGGATGGGATGGGGTAGTACTGATGTAGCTAATAAAGAAACAGCAAATCCAAGGCTTTGGGGCAAATGTTTTCAGTAATAAAAGGAGGCACCATGTAACAGAGCTTGTGGCTATTAAAAAGAAGGAGTGCAAATCACTAACTGATTAGTACTGGCTGTAGCCTCAAACCAATGGACAGCTTACATGTGCAAAATGTGAGAATTGCTGATAAATCTATTTTCAACTACACACTAATGTTTTACCTCAGCAGAAAAGGATGTTATTTTATAGTTCTGTATTGTTGCTTTTAACTAGGTATTCACACATGTTAAGTGGAAAACATTCTAATATCAAGACAAAGGAATTTTTAAAATACTGCTTGAGCATAAGTTAAATACACAAGAAATGATGGAATTCAAGAAAATGAGTCTCCCACCACAGACATTCTAGTTACTAAATCCTATTAAATACAACTGCCATTTTTCTAACTGTAGTAATTCTCTATTACGAAAAATGCCAGTTTTTACAGCTCTCCATAAGACAGTTTGTCTCAAGTATCCTAAAGCAGTTCCCCCTTTGTTTTTTGAAAACACAACGCTAGAAGGCACACCACTTGTGTTTATTTAATAAGACCTAAATATTTTTATTTCATTTTGCAATACAGTACTAAAATCCATCCCCTCAAAAGTCTGTCCAAAAACAATTTGCACGTTGCAAGTACTTTGTTGAAAGTATGGCCTTCACAATGTGAACTTATTACAACTGAACTATATACCTGAAAAAGGTTAAAACAATGTTTTGTACATTTGCCCTAATTAAAACAAACAAGACATGTGAGTGTCTTTAGAAGGGGGAGGGGAATACAGGGGTGAGATAAAGCAGGAGAGTATGTCAGCTTTCACCCTGTCAATTCTCATTGCTAAGAATTTACCAGAATTATCAACCATACTCTTTAAAGGTCACTCTTAAGTCAGAACTTATTTACAAAAAAAGAAAACCTATCTTCTGGGCCTCAAATACTTTACTTTTCAACTCAGCTGCTATAAATACTCATCTCGATGGTAAACATCCAGAGCAGCTGCAAAACCACTCAAACTACTACCATCTCTTTTATTTCGGTCCTAGGGCTAAAAGGAAACAAAAAGAAAAAAGGTTGAGTATTTATCTAGGTTTCATGACTTAGGTATACACCTATTCAAATATATAAACCCCCTCTTTACCCACTCCAAGGATACCCATTATTGGTTAGTCCCAAAAGAACAAGGTATAATACATAATACCTCTCAACACAGTATTGAGAATGTATGCCTTATAATAACCCAAAATGAAAATTACTCAGCATCTTGGTATAGTGCAGTTTCCAATAGTGGGCTGTAATTCGGAAATCTACATTTGAAAAAATAAAGTTGGCAGACCTAGGTGCGACCTGCCGGTCCTTAGCAGCCCCATAAAAACCAAAGGCTCTCAAAAGAAACAGATTTAACTACCGGAGCCTTAGAGCATCCTCCCTCCCGAGCACATTTTAAGAGCAAAACGAGATAATTAACTGATCCCAAAGTGTTCAGATTATTCCCCCCTCCCCCCGACTGAAGGCTGGGTTAGAGAACACTGCCTGCCATCTGGGTGTTTCTAAGGGAAAACCTTAAAGCAAAAGAACAGGAAAAAAAAAAAGCAGCTATAAGATTTGGTATTGATAAAACATCAGATTGGCAAAAACCTCAAACGTTTGCTCCGACTGGAGCTCTAAAAAAACCAACCACACAGAATGACAAAGCCAAGCCGTTCATTGCACAATGCTGGCCAAGCGCTTGCACCATAGAGCCGGAGGAGGTGGTGGGGAAGCCACCACTCGACTCTCCCAGCGCACGCCATTTCCTCACGATACTGGGGTGGGAGCCACGTGCCCAAAATATTAGCGGCTGGTTTCCTTTCTCAAGAAACCCAAGGGAGATGAACAGGGGACGTCGGATGCTGACCCCCAGCTCTAGCCGGCTGGAAGTGAGGGTGCCAGTTTTGCCGCGTAACTGTGCCAGACGCGGCTGTGGAACCGACGTTTCTCTAGGCACTTCCTTAGATGGAGCGGGGTCTCAGTCCACACACAAAAGAAGGCGCCACTGCCGCACTGCGCTCTGGTCCTCGTAGTCTGCTTCCCAAGCAGGTGACAGCCAGGAAACTGAGAGTCAAGAGTAGGCCCCTCTCTTCTGCCTCGGGCTCTTCCAACCTAACACAAAGGACCGCGCCACCACCCCCTCGCCCCGCCCGCCGGGACCTGTAGTTCTCACTTCCCCCGCCAAGCCGCAGAGGGGGAGGCGGCCAGACTACAGCTCCCAGCAGCCTCCGCGCCGCAGCCCCGCACCCTCTGCCTCCATCTTGGCTGCGGTCGGAACCTCCATTTTCGCTCCCTCCCCCCACTTTAGTCACCACCACCACTGCCACCACGCGCGCCCCCCGGCCTCAACTCCTCGCTTCGGTTTTGAGGCCTGACACGAAGCCCAGACAGTTGAAGGAGGACGAATGGGGAAATCCGGGGCAAGAACTCAGGGTGAGATCCACCCTACCCGGAGCTCTAGCAGTTCCCACCTTGACTCAGAAGTCTCTCCCATTAGTCCTGGTCTTCTCATCCGCCTTTAGCCAGGCTTCTCGCTACCCCTAAGTGGACCCGGAGGTCGTACTCACCCCAACAGCTCAGCGCCCCCTCTCCAGCGCCGCCATAAGCAGCACGGCCCGGTACGTAGGAATAAATCTCGCTTCTCTCGCGAGAGTTGCAGGCTCCAAGCGCGTGCACGGGAAAGGCGGGGCGGGGAGGGGGCTGTGTGCTCCTAATACGCTTGCGCACGAGGGCTGAGTGACGCTAACCAGTGCGCTGCGCTTAACCACAAGCAAGATGGAGGCTGGTTTTTCTCCGGGTTGTACTGCGGGAAGCAATCTCGATGTTTACTGACTCTGCTGGGACGCTAGGGGCGGGGTGGTGAAGGATTTAAGGCGTCTCTGGTCATTGCAGGACTAAATATGTTTTAGAGAGCGAAATTGGATTAAACTTTGAGGACTAATGATTCTGTGGGCGTATCAGGGAAAACAGGATTTCCCAGGGATAACCCAGAAGTCCTAAAACCTTAATTTCTCACAACGCAAGCATTCCTTCTTTTATCTACTACAATTAGACGAATTTATAGAGTCAGGTTTTTAATAAGGTAATTTGAAAGTCTAAGTGAGACCTTTGTCTTCAAGAAATACATTGCAACAGATCAAAGAGCGAGCAAGCCTGCATAATCAGTTAAACCACACTTTAAATTCCTTCAGCCCTAGTTACCGGAAGATATTCACAATGTTATCAGATAATCGAAGAGACTGAATCAGTAATTAAAAGGCTGAAATCAGGGCAAAGGGATGGTTCATCCAATGGGAGAAGGAGGAAAATGGTAAATTCTGGCCACAGAAAAATCCAATTTATTATCCCATCAAAGGATACAGCACGCTCCTCTAGTGAGACTAATGCTTTTCACAGGTTCAGTAGCTCACTCCACAATAGTGGATAAACAGTGACCACTCTCCTACCCACCCAGTTTTCACTTTTGGGGGAGGGTAAAGATAACTTCCTAGGCATACTGCCAGTTGGACCTCTGCAGACACAGGCTTGGCTCTGAAAAGCTTTCCTTTTATACAAAGAAATTTACATTAGTAAAGTAAGCTACTGATTCAGAGGTTTTCGTTCCAGAAGTCCCACTTGTCTGCCTAGGAGAGATCTTTTCACAGGTGAAAGATTAGAGAATTGACACCTGGCTCAGAGAGAGGTGGACACAGGTGGTTCTCTGAAAGCTGCTACCTGAAAACTGCGTAACCAGACAGACTTTGATTGCATGCAGTTCCTCTCCTAAATCTCCCATGGCTGGAGTGGCCACCTCTACCTTCAGGAGTGCCCAGCTGCTATTCTTTTGTGTAATGCAAGATTATTACATAAACTTCAACTATCTGACTCACACTTTGAATCAGTCTTATCCTTTGAATGTGGCCCCATGCCTGTGCATGTGATACATTTCTTTCCCAGTTAATCTGCCTAGTGTCCGTTCATTTTGCAGATTAAGGTTATTTAGCCTTCAGGGGGAAAAGAGAAAATTTAAAACTTCCCTATGCTTTTAACGCATGTGTTCAGCATCTCATACGTGCAATTTCTGGGAACTACATAGTAGTAAAAAAAGGACATGGGTCCCGTTCACAAGGAACTTTAATCTAACATCATTAAATAATCACAAAAGTAAATCCAAAGATAGATACTAGAATACATGCAACAAAGGAAATATTCTCAGTATTAAGAGTAAGTATATAGGACCAGTGCCGTGGCTCACTTGGTTAATCCTCTGCCTGTGGTGCCGGCATCGCATATGGGCACTGGTTCTAGTCCTGGTTGCTCCTCTTCTGGTCCAGCTCTCTGTTGTGGCCCGGGGAAGGCAGTGGAGGATGGCCCAAGTGCTTGGGCCCTGCACCCCGGTGGGAGACCAGGAGGAGGCATCTGGTTCCTGGCTTTGGATCAAAGTAGTTCTGGCGGTGGCAGCCATTTCGGGGGTGAACCAGTGGAAGGAAGACCTTTCTCTCTTTCACTGTCTAACTCTGTCTAATAGGAGTATATAATTTCCAGTTCTGAGCAAATTGCCTTGAGTTTCTAAGAGAAAGCAATAGCCTGTTTCTAGTCAAAGATTTCCTCTCTACCTCTGGTGCTGTTGATCTAATCCCAGGCATACCACCTCAAAGCTGCCTCTTTGCTCTCCTTGATGCCTTTCCACATTATCCTAAGCACAAATATTAGCTTCACCTCCAATCACTTGAAAGCTTACTCTGACAATTACAACTTCACACTACAGGAGAGGGCCTCTAATGTTCATCTGTGTATCCTTTGCTCCTGTCAGTGCCTGGCCTAGACAACTCTCAACAGCTTGTTGAATGAACAACACTGGATAACAGTATGAGAAGTTGGAAATTAGAATATTCTGCTGGGGGAGTACAGAATGCAAATGTTTCAAAACCAGCTGTTTTCTTTCCTTTGTCGAGTTTTTAAACTGAGATCACTCCTTCCCAGCAATGGAGCTAGTCTGGATATTCTAATCTACTGTTACAGAGAAACTATGCTGGGCTCTTGCGCTAGATACAAGGTCATGTGAAGCTGGGCTAAAAGTAGAATTAAGTCTAAGAGCACACATTCTCAAATATCACAGCAATGCAAAATGTAAAAAATAACAGCGTCACTAAATTCTACCAGCATAATTTCCATTAAAGTCTCAATTTCTACCATTACACATAGCTCCAAAGACTTTCTTAAACCATGAGACTATTTCATACCCTCATTCTGACATATCCCAAATGCTTTAAATTCCTCCTTTATCCAAAATTATTATCAATTTACATTTGACACAAAATGCAAAAGTGTACATATACAGAAGTATATATTTTTAGCTTGTAATGCATTAAAGAAAGGAACAGGTGGAATAATTTGAGTTCAATCACTAATTAGATTGCTATCTTTTTTACAATTCGTTTTCACAAGATCACATTTTAAGGTCACTTTTTCAAATGAATTTTGAAGTCAAATCAAAAAATTAAAATATATATACCTCTTAATTTTGTTTTTAAACTGAGACTTGTTAAAGCAAAAACTTTTCTAGAGTTTCATAAAACCGAGTGAAATCACTTGGAAAACCATTTCCTATACAACAGAGTGGGAGGAGATTTTGAGAAGATGATCAGTCTATTAAGGAACAACCATAAAAGGAAAAAATGGCTAAATTAATTTTAATTATTCATCATATTTATTTTTCTACTCTGAGAGACTTAAATAGACAATGAAATTGATTTAGAATTATGTGTTTTATTTCTTTATAGTTATCAGAAAGTACATCATCTCTGGAGCCCATTTAAGAATCAAAAGTAAGCAGCTCTTACATTATTTTAAGGTTTTCTTGAATAGAGGGGGACAAGATTTCTGCAGTTCTCTGTCAGATGAGAAAAATTAGGTCAATGTGGAGCTTTTTTAAAAAATGTTAAGTAAGGCTAAATTTATTCAAGATTTTAAGGACAGTTTCTATTTTGATATTATGTCCTTCCTAGTTAGGAAGGCTAAAAGGGGCCTTCTTTTATAACATTATGATAACAGAGTATTGAAAAAGTGCCCACATTCAAAGTTTCAGACCAGGAAAATACATCTAGAGCAAAAACTTTCCTAAAGAACAATTATTTTCATAAGAATTAATGTAAATAATTAAAATTTGGTCCTTAAGCAATACAGCCCCAAATTTTTATTCCTTAACAAGCTCCTAAATGGTTAAAATGCATTGTACAAATAAGTATAATCTTATAGGGTCCCTGCCTGCTGGCCAGTCAGGCTTTGTGAGACTGGTTTTTTGATGAGAAAAAGAAAATATTATTATTATTATTTGTGAGTAAGGAGGCAGCAGAAATATTTCCCAAATCTTCCTGATGGGGTGGGGGAAAGCTTTATAGATTAAGTAGCAAAAAGCTGGTATGTGGAAATGCCTGGCAAGGCAAATCCTGATTGGAGAGGCTTGTTATCAGGCCAGCACAGGAAGTTGGACTTTTAATTTCGGATTTCCATGTTTAAGGGACCTTTCATTTCCGAAGGGGCTCCAGTGTTCTCAAGTTCTCATGCAGCTCTGGCTGCTTGGTTCTGCCAGCTGGATTTTCCTTCTTTTATGCATGCCTCTGTTGGTGACATGCAGCTCTCTGTTTTGGGTTTCCTCTGCATAAATGTGCTGAAAAGCAGTGACTTCAAAAAAATGTGATCAGATCCATCGTCAAAGCATAAGATGGGGAAATTTTCAGGAAAAAAAAAAGGGGAAACATGCAAGAGGTTCTTTTATTTGGGGCATCAAGGAGAAATCCTGTAAAAGGACAGTCTAATGTCAATAACATTAATGTAATACAATATTAGAGTTTAAATAATACTGTATAAAAAATAATGCAGGGCTGGGGCTGCTGTTGTGGCGCAGCAGTTCAAGCTACCTCTTGCATCACTGCCATTGCATGCAGTGCTGGTTTGAGTCCTGGCTGCTCCACTTCCAGCTGCTGATCCAGCTTCCTGCTACTGTACCTGGGAAGGCAGTGGGAGATGGGCCAGATGCTTGGAGCCCTGCCACCTATGTGGGAGATCCAGGTGAAGTCCCTGGCTTCTGATTTCAGCCTACCAAGACCTGATTGTTGTGGCCATTTGGAGGATAACCAGATGATTAAAGACTTCTTTCTGTTTCTCTGCCCCCTGACCCTTCCCCATTGCTTTGCCTTTCAAATAAATAAATAATAAATCTTAAAAAAAAAAAAAGAGGCCGGCGCCAGGTTCTAGTCCCGGTCCAGCACCGGATTCTGTCCTGGTTGCCCCTCTTCCAGGCCAGCTCTCTGCTGTGGCCCAGGAGTGCAGTGGAGGATGGCCTGAGTCCTTGGGCCCTGCACCCCATGGGAGACCAGGAGAAGCACCTGGCCCCTGGCTTCGGATCAGCACGGTGCGCTGGCTGCAGCGCGCCGGCCGCGGCGGCCATTGGAGGGTGAGCCAACGGCAAGGAAGACCTTTCTCTCTGTCTCTCTCTCTCACTGTCCACTCTGCCTGTCAAAAAATAATAATAATAATAAAATAAAATAAAATAAAAAATGCAGTGCAGATGTTTCAAGTTGAGGTTAAGATGCTCCTAGGATGCTCGCATTCCATATCTGAGTGTATTGAGTTTGAGTCCTGGATCTGCTCTAGATTCCAGCTTCCTGTTGCTGCACAACCTGGGAAGCAGCAGGTAATGACTCAAGTAGTTGGATCCCTGCCACCCACATGGGCGATCTGGATTAAGTTCCTGGCTTCTGAGTTTGGCCTGACTCAGTCCCAACTGTTGTGGGCATTTGGGGAGTGAAGCAGCAGATAGGAGACATGTCTCTGGCTTGTCTATCACTTTCAGCCTTTCAAGGAAATAATTAGTTTTAAAAAAGAAATGCTTTAAATAATGCTTCCCTTTAAAATATTAACATGGGAGCTGGTGTGGCACAGAGGGTAAAGCTGCCACCTGAAATGCTGGCACCCCATATTGAAATACAGGTCTGAGTCCTGGCTGCTCCACTTCTGATCCAGCTCCCTGCCATTGTGCCTAGGAAAAAGCCAAAGATGACCCAAGTACTTGGGCACCTGCCACCCATGTGGGAGAATGGGATGGAGTTCCTGGCTCCTGGCTGTGGTCTGGCCCAGCCATTGCAGCCATTTGGGGAGTGAACCAGTGGATGAAAGATCTCTCATTCTGTCTGTTTGTCTCTCTCTGTGTGTCTCTCCCCCTCTCTGTAACCCTTTCAAATAAATAAATTTTTTAAAAATTAAAATATCAACATTGCATGTTATATAAACATACTATGCTGCTGCGCCAGAAGTATTCACCATGACATAGTAGCTGTGGGAACCAGCTAACCAAATGGAAGGGTAAAGCACAAGATTTTTTAAAAAAGATTTTTATTTACTTATTTGAGAGGTAGAGTTGCAGACAGAGAGAGGGAGAGACAGAGAGAAATGTCTTCCATCTACTGGTTCATTCCCCCAAATGGATGCAGTGGCCAGAGCTGAGCCAATCCAAAGCCAGGAGCCAGGAGCTTCTTCTGGGTCTCCCACACAGGTGCAGGGGCCCAAGCACCTGTGTCATCTCCACAGCTTTCCCAGGCTATAACAGAGAGCCGGATTGGAAAAGCAGCAACTAGGACATGAACTGGCACCCATACAGGATGCCGGTGCTGCAGGCTGAGGCTTAGCCTACAAAGCCACAGCACCAGCCCCAAAAGAATATTTTAACTTAGCAGAAATTAGAACATGATAAAAACCAATTGTACCTAGGACATAGTGTATAAGGCCCTAACTGATCTATCTTATTCTCACCTAATTTTCTAAAGCTTGGTTCACTATGATTCAGTTCCACTGTCATTTTTGCTCTTCCCACACTGTCAGTTTGTTCCTACTTCAAGATCCCTGAACTTGTCTCTCCCAGGAATGCCTTTTCCCTAGATCAATATGGTAGCTGGTGCTTTCTCTTCCTTTCAGATTTCAGCTCAAATGTTATTGACTCATGGCCTTTTCTACATTTAAAGGACCCACAAGCATCATCACTCTCCACAATATCAGCTTTGTTTTACTGTATTCACTACATGTATTGCCATCAAAAGTGAACACCTTTATGAATTTAATTGTTTATTGCCCATCTTCCTGAGCCATATCATAAGCTTCAACTCTTTTTTTGATTCATCACTGTATTCCTAAAACCTAGGACAGTCATGTATGTAGTAAATATTTAGTAAACACTGGATGAACGAATCACACCTATTTTATTGAATCTACAGCAGTATTGACTGTATATCATTATTTATGGATTACCAATATGGAAATGTCATTTTTACTATAACATTCTTTCACTTAGAGTTATTTTACACTAAAAAACCTATTTTAAACATACTTTGATGTAGATTTTTTATTATGTTATTCTGTGTATATAAAAAAAGAAAAGCAAAATAAATTAAGGCATTTCTGAAACTTTTTTTTATGAAGTCTTGTGCTTCCAAATCATTTTTTTTTTTTTGACAGGCAGAGTGGACAGTGAGAGAGAGAGACAGAGAGAAAGGTCTTCCTTTGCCGTTGGTTCACCCTCCAATGGCTGCCGCGGCCGGTGCACTGCGGCTGGTGCACCGCGCTGATCAGAAGGCAGGAGCCAGGTGCTTCTCCTGGTCTCCCATACGGGTGCAGGGCCCGAGGACCTGGGCCATCCTCCACTGCACTCCCTGGCCATAGCAGAGAGCTGGCCTGGAAGAGGAGCAACCGGGACAGAATCTGGCGCCCCAACTGGAACTAGAACCCAGTGTGCTGGCGCCGCAGGCGGAGGATTAGCCTATTGAGCCGCAGCGCTGGCCATCATTTTTTCTAATAATAAATTTGACCACATTTTAAAAAGTCCATTCACCAAAGGTCGAGATTAAAATTAAGAATCAAAGCCAGTATTGTGGCACAGTGGGTTAAGCTACTTCTGTGCCACTGGTATCCCATATGGGAGCACAGATTTGAGGTCTAGCTGCTCCACTTCCAATCCAGCTTTCTAATGCCCCTGGGAAAGCAGCAGCAGATGACCCAAGTAGTTGGGCCCCTGCCACCCATACGGGAGACCAGGATGGAGTTCCTGATTCCTGGCTTCAGCCTGGTCCAGCCTTAGATGTTGCAGCTATTTGGGGAATGTTCCAGCAGATGAAGGCCCTCTCCCTGTCTCTCTCTCTCTGCTCTTTGTCATTCTGCCTTTCAAATAAATATTAAATAAATGTTAAAAAGCTAAAAATCAACTGAGAAGTATATTTGCAACATATAAAACAGCATATTTGTACCATGAAAATGTAATACATAAGAAAAATCCAAAAATGAAGAAAGGATTTTAATGTCCATATTTTTATCTATTGTCCAGATTTTTATCTAATATCCAGATTTATCTATTGGGGCTGGGAGTACCAGCATCCCATGTGGGCACTGGCTTGAGTCCTGTTTGCTCCATTTCCAATCCAGCTCCCTGCTAATGTGCCTGGGAAAGCAGTGAAAGTTAGCCAAAGTCCTTGGGCACTTGCCACCCAAGTGGGAGACCCAGAAGAAGCTCCTGACTCCTGGCTTCAGCCTGGCCCAACCCTGGCCATTGCAACCATTTCTGAAGTGAACCAGAAGATGGAAGATCTTTGTTTCTGCCTCTCCTTGTCTCTCTGTAACTCTGGCTTTCAAATAAATAGATAAATCTTAAAAAAGAAAACTAAACCAAAAAAATTTATTTGAAAGGCAGAGTTGAGAGAGAGAGAGAGAGAGAGAGAGAGAGAGAATATCTTCCATCTGCTAGTTCACTTCTCAAATGGCTGAGCTAGGCAAAGTTAGGAGCCTGGAACTCCATCTGGATCTCCCATGTAGGTGGCAGGGGCCCAAGTACTTAAGCCATCTGCTGCTGCTTTCCCAGGTGCATTAGCAGGGAGCTGGATCAGAAGCAGAGCTGGCAAGAGTAGAACCGGTGCTCTGATATTGGATATTGGTGTCACAGGTTGTGGCTTCACCTGCTGCACCACAATATAGGCCCCTTAACCACATTAAGAAAACTGTGAGGGCAAATAAACACTTGAAATTATCTTAGCTTCATTAGTAACCAGGTCAGCATATTTTTTTTAAAATATTTATTTATTTATATGAGAGGCAGAGTTACAGAGAGAGAGAGGGAAAGAGAGAGGTATCTTCCATCTGCTGGTTCACTCCCCAAATGGTGCAATAGCCAGAGCTGGGCTGATCTGAAAGGAGCCAAGAACTTCTTCTGAGTCTCCCATATGAGTGCAGGGGCCCAAACACTTGGGCCATCTTCTGCTGCTTTCCCAGGCCATTAACAGAGATCTGGATTGGAAAAGGAGCAGCTGGAACAGAACCGGCACCCATATGGGATGCTGGTGCCACAGGCAGAAGCTTAACCTGCTACGCCACAGCACTGGTCCCCCACAGAACAATTTTCAAAACTAGAAAATTAAACTTGACACAGTATCAAATAAACTGCAAAATTGATCTGGGTTTCATCAGCTTTTCCTCTAATGTCCATTTCTTCCCCCAATATCAAACATAGGATTCCATGTTGCATTTTGTTTTAAAGATTTTTTTTATGGATTTTTTTTTTTATTTGATAGAGCTAGACAGTGAGAGAGAGACACACAGAGAAAGGTCTTCCTTCCGTTGGTTCACTCCCTAAATGGCTGCCACAACCGGTGCTGCGCCGATCCGAAGCCAGGAGCCAGGTGCTTCCTCCTGGTCTCCCATGTGGGTACAGGGCCCAAGCACTTGGGCCATCCTCCACTGCCCTCCCAGGCCACAGCAGAGAGCTGGACTGGAAGAGGAGCAACCAGGACTAGAACCCGGTGCCTGTAATGGGATGCCAGTGTGCACCGCAGGCAGAGGATTAACCAAGTGAGCCATGGCGCCAGCCTTAAAGATTTATTTTTTATTTATTTGAAAGAGTTACTGAGCGAGGCAGAGGCAGAGAGACAGAGGTCTTTATCTGCTGTTCACTCCCCAGATGGCTGCAACAGCTGGAGCTGTGCTGATCCGAAGCCAGGAGCTTCTTACAGGTCTCCCACATGGATGTAGGGGCCCAAGGACTTGGGCCATCTTCTACTGCTTTCTTAGGCCATAGCAGAGAGCTAGATAAGAAGAGGAGCAGCCGGGACTAGAACTGGTGCCCATATGGGATGCTGGTGCTTCAGACCAGGGCTTTAACTTGCTGTGCCACAGCGCCGGCCCCCCATGCTGCATTTTTAAACTGCATCTCCTTATCTTCTATTCTTTGACAGTTTCTCAGTCTTTCCCTATCTTTCCTAACATCAACACTTTGAAACAGAATGTTATTTTGTAAATGTCTCTCAGTTTAGCTTGATGTGATTTTTGTTCCTGATTAGCTTGAAGTAATAAATGATAGTCACATGTCACAAAATTACACTTTGGTCAGTAACAGTCTGCATATACCAGATTGTCCTGTAGGATTTTAATGGAGCTTAAAGACTCCTAAAACCTAGTGACATCTTAGCTGTAGTAAGGTCTTAGCACCAGACATTACTCTTGTTTTGTAGTGATGCTGATGTAAACAGAATGGCTGTTCTGCAAGTCAATATAAAGGTATGACTTTAGCACATACAATTATATATAGTACATAATACTTAAAAATGTTAGTAAGTGATTGTTACTGGCTTATATTTTCTTGGTACTATACTTTTATTGTTATTTTAGAGTATATTCCTATTTTTTTTAAAGCTTTACTATAAAACAGCATGCTGTGTTTTGCTGGTGGCGGCCTCAAATATCTTTACTGTTGTTCTTGATTGCATTAAGAAGCCACATTGCAGTGATGGTGCTAAAGCATCTAGTTTTGGGTAAGTGTACTCTGTGGTATTCATGACAAAATCACCCAATGGTGAATTTTTCAGAACACATTCCAGTCATTCAACAATGTGTGACCATACCTGGAAAAATACTACCCTTCTCATTGCATCATATCAAGGGATATATGATTTTGAAGTGTATTATTACGGTGTTTACCCTCACCAGTTGATGTCTATTAGGATTCTTCATTTTAAAATTACTGTTCTTTCCTTTGTAATTACTAAATAGTTTGGCGAGAGCGTCTTTGGGATTTATTGGATTGTATAGTGACCTTTCTAAATTCATGTCCACTCAGAACTTCAGAATGTGACCTTATTTGGAAACATGGTCTTTGCAAATGTAATCAAGTTGAGATGAAATCATGTTGGATTAGGGCAGGGCCAAATCCAATGACTGGTGTCCTGAGAAGTGGAGATTTTGGATAGAGACAATAGGCAACGAGAACACCATGTAAAGAGTTTGGAGTGAGCCATTTAAGAGTCATGGAGGCCGGCGCTGCGGCTCAACAGGCTAATCCTCTGCCTGTGGCGCCGGCACACTGGGTTCTAGTCCCAGTTGGGGCGCCAGATTCTGTCCCAGTTGCTCCTCTTCCAGGCCAGCTCTCTGCTTTGGCCCGGAAAGGCAGTGGAGGATGGCCCAAGTGCTTGGGTCCTGCACCCGCATGGGAGACCAGGAGAAGCACCTGGCTCCTGGCTTCGGGTCAGAACGGTGTGCCGGCCGCAGCATGCCGGCCGCAGCGGCCATTGGAGGGTGAACCAACGGTAGAAGGAAGACCTTTCTCCTGTCTCTCTCTCTCTCTCTCACTGTCCACTCTGCCTGTTAAAAAAAAAAAAAAAGAAAAAAAGAAAAAAGTCATGGAATGCCAAGAATTGCCAGCAACCCCAGAAACTGGAATAGCGGCATGGAACACATTCTCCCTCAGAGCCTTCATGAGGAATCAACAGTTTGATTTCAGACTTAGCCTTCAGGTCCATGAGGAAACAAATCTGTTTGCTGTTTAAAAACGATTTATTTGTTTGAAAGGCAGAGTTAGAGAGGGCAGGGAGAAACAGAATCTCAAAGTGCTCTCAACAGCTGGCAGAAGGCCAGGCCAAAATCAATAGCCAGGAACTTTATCCAGGTCTCCCACATGGGTGGCAGGGGCCCAAGTACTTGGCCAGCATCCACTGGTTCCCCAGAGCATTCCCAGGAAGCTGGATCGGCAGTATCAAGTAGCTGAGACTCCAGCTATCACTCCAATATGGGATGCAGGCATCTCTTGCGCAGTTTAAATTGCTGAGCCACATGTCTTCTTCAAATTTCTGTTGGTTTAAACCACAGTTTGTGACAACTGCTTATGGCAACCATAGGAAGCTAATACATACAGAAACTATGCAAATATCCCATTTCTGCTTGAACTTTACTTTTTTTTTTTTAAAGTATTAATTTGAAAAGCAGAGCAACAGAGGGAGAGACAGAGATCTTCTGTCGGCTGGTTCACTGTCCAAATGGCTGTAACAGCCAGCTTTGGGCCAGGTGGAAGCCAGGAGCCAGGAACCCCATTTGGTCTCCCACATGGATGGCAGGGACCCAATACTTGAGCCACTCTCCACTGCCTTCCCAGGCTCATTAGCAGGAGCTGGATGGGAAGTGGAGCAGCCAGGAGTGGAAGTAGTGCACCAATATTGGATGCTGTCATTGGAAGTGGAGGCTTAGCCCACAATGACACAACACCAGCCCTTGAGCTTCAAGTTTAGTCCACTGGTTTTAGCATCTATTGCTGGATCTTGTCGAATCTCTATTGCCACGTAGAACTGTTATTGGACCACCAACATTTGTGCTGCACCACTTCCTCAAAGGGTGCTTTATTGTTTCTAAGGTTTTATTTCAAGCTGTGAAAAGCCATTGAAGTAGGCAAAATTTCTCCAATGGCCACCAGATTCCCACTGCCTGGTATAAATGCTGTTTCAATACCTCTTGAACATGGTTGGGACCTATGAATATAAGAAGACATCACTCTTTTATAGCAAAGGAATCACTACAGATATAATTAAGATCTCCAGTTGTCTTAGTCAAGATTATTCTGGCTAGGCCTGACTCAAACAGGTGTGTTCTCAAAAGAGAGAAAAAGGTAGAACACGAGAATTCACACAGATGGTCTCTGTTGGTCTTGGAGACAGTCTTTGTGACTTCCACAGACACAAGAAAATGAGTCTTTTCGGGGCCGGCGCAGTGGCTCACTTGGTTAATCCTCCGCCTGCAGTGCTGGCATCCCATATGGGTGCCAGGTTCTAGTCCCAGTTGCTCCTCTTCCAGTCCAGCTTTCTGCTGTGGCCCAGTAGGGCAGTGGAGGATGGCCCAAGTGCTTGGGCCCCTGTACCTGCGTGGGAGACCAGGAAGAAGCACCTGGTTCCTGGCTTCGGATTGGCGTAGCTCCGGCCATAGCAGCCATTTGGGGGGTGAACCAAGAGAGGAAAGACCTTTCTCTTGGTCTCTCTCTCACTGTCTAACTCTATCTGTCAAATACATAATTTTTTTTTTTTTTGACAGGCAGAGTGGATAGTGAGAGAGAGAGAGAGAGAGAGAGAGGTCTTCCTTTGCCGTTGGTTCACCCTCCAATGGCTGCTGCAGCTGGTGTGCTGCGGCTGGCGCACCGCGCTGATCCGAAGCCAGGAGCCAGGTGCTTCTCCTGGTCTCCCATGGGGTGCAGGGTCCAAGAACTTGGGCCATCCTCCACTGCCTTCCCGGGCCATAGCAGAGAGCTGGCCTGGAAGAGGGGCAACTGGGACAGAATCCGGTGCCCCAACCGGGACTAGAACCCGGTGTGCCGGCACAGCAAGGCGGAGGATTAGCCTGTTAAGCCATGGTGCCGGCCCAAATAAATAAATTTAAAAAAAAAATCAGGTGGACTGAGTTGTCCTACTTGAAAAAAAAAAAAAAAAGAAAATGAGTTTTTCAATATTCATGAGTTTTGAAGGGGGCTCAGAGCCTCAGAAAAGATGAAAGCCTTGTCCAACACCTTGATTTCAGCCCTGTGAGGCTGAGAGAACTCATTTGATCCCTGTAGGGACTTCCGGCCTACAGAACTGTGAGATAATAAACGGATGAGTGTTGTTCTAAACTGCTAAACTTGTACTAACTTGTTAGATGGTAGTAAAAATGAACATGGCCATACTCCAAATTTTTATATTGGCACTCTCCTGATCATATAAGTTTTTCATGAAAAATTCACAGAAACAGCAACAACCTGGATTCCTTTTTCAAACGCTACTTAGTTTGTTGACTGAGATTGCCTTTGTCCGGTCATCCCCCAGGAATGCAAACCAAGTTTGCTTATGGTCACAATTAACCACATCACAATCTCTACCAAGTCAGATATTCCAACTTGAGTGATGTTAAAAGATGAAATAAAAGGCCGGCGCCATGGCTCAATAGGCTAATCCTCCGCCTGTGGCGCCGGCACACCGGGTTCTAGTCCAGGTTGCCCCTCTTCCAGGCCAGCTCTCTGCTGTGGCCCAGGAGTGCAGTGGAGGATGGCCCAAGTCCTTGGGCCCTGCACCCGCATGGGAGGCCAGGAGAAGCACCTGGCTCCTGGCTTCGGATCAGCGCGATGCGCCAGCCGCAGCGGCCATTGGAGGGTGAACCAATGGCAAAAAGGAAGACCTTTCTCTCTGTCTCCCTCTCTCTCTCTCACTATCCATTCTGCCTGTCAAAAAAAAAAAAAAAAAAAAAAAAAGAAAAAAAAGAAATAAAAACATTTCTAGGATAACATACAGAAACAACCATTAATTCCACAGATATTTCCAGGCTACCTGAACTGCTGAGTGAAGTTATTTGAAGCTCTGAAAATTCTGCCTCCTTTAGCAGGCTTTGGAGAGTGATAAAAGAAAAGGCATCATCCACATTCCACTATGAATAATAGTAGATAAAGCTCATCAGTTCATTCTGAAAGTTGCCATCAGACTTTCCAGTGAAATAGGAACCATGACCGCTTATAAACATGTGTCACACAGATGAAGTAGGTCAATTAGTTGTCATATTAGTGTATGACACAGATATGTATGTAGCACAGATGAAGTGGGAGAACAATTAAAAATTAGTTGTCATATAGTAGCAAGAATTTTCAAAAATGTCATTACCTTTGTATCTGAGCAATGAATTTTATAATCACACAATGAAACAAACTGGTGAAAATGAATGAATGATGGTTGTCTACAACAAAAATGTATGAATCTTAAAAACAAGTTGAATGAAAAAAATCAAATTCCTAGACTACAAAAAAAAAAACCACTATTTTTTATAAAGTTCAAAAAGGAACAAAACTAAAAAAGAAAAGTCACTTTAGGGATAAATATTCTAGGCCTTTTTACATGTGATAAAACTACTAAAGGGAGCAGGGGGTGGAGAAAGATAGGAGGGGCTCAAATAGATGAATGTAAAGCACTGGTAGTATTCCAATTCTTTTTTTTTTTTTTTAAGATTTATTTATTTATTTGAAATGCAGTTACAGAGAGAGAGAAGGAGAAACAGAGAGAAAGAATCTTCCATTCCTTGGTTCACTCCCAAAATGAACACAATCACCAGGGATGTGCCAGGCCAAAGCCAGGAGCTGAGAGCTTGTTCCAGGTCTCCCTCATGGATG
The DNA here is from genome assembly GCF_033115175.1 of Lepus europaeus. Taxonomy (NCBI): domain Eukaryota; kingdom Metazoa; phylum Chordata; class Mammalia; order Lagomorpha; family Leporidae; genus Lepus; species Lepus europaeus. The sequence goes on from NC_084831.1 coordinate 108,731,933, forward strand.
CAGGGGCCCCAAAACTTGGGCCATCCTCTTGAAGCTTTCCCAGGCGCGTTAGCAGGGAGGTGGATCAGGAGTGGAGCAGCCAGGACTCAAACTGGCGCCCATATGGGATGCCGGAGCTGCAGGATATGGTTTAACCTGCTGTGCCACAGCTCTGGCCCTACTAATTCTTAAGTTGGGTGATGAGCCACTGTTTGATCATTTATTGACATGCCACATTTATTCTTTTGTAGATGTTAAATATTACATGGAAATATAAATGAAAAATCATAAAGTAGTCCCAAAGTTTATAGATATATGTCAGTTTTCTGAAATATAATTTTCAGGATTCTTTGTTACACACAATTCAGGTTAATTTTAAAAATGAGTTCATCATAAGTAATTCTCAGGCACTCTAGGATAGCCATGAAACCAGAATTGGAGGCTACTGAGTCTATAATAATGCTAGGCCTGCTTTCGTGAAGATCCCACTGTATCCAGATGGGTAGACACTTCAGTTTACATCACAGTGGAGACTGAAGGTTGTCACTAAAAATAACCTCAGCAAAACACCTTTGCTGCTGCTCTGTGGAGCTGAATGTAGTGATCAGTGTTGGTGGTCACCATCCTCAAAGGATCCTACATGGTTCCATTCTTCTGTAAGACTAACTTCGACACTGAAGACATCTGTATCTTCTCTAGCTGCAAAGGAGGCTGGGAAAAGTGTAGCATTTTCAAATTCTTTAGGAGGGAGGTTATGCTTCATTAGTGAGGATTCTTTAAAACACAGGAGTTGGGAGGCGGCAGGGGCTGTGGCACATCAGGTTAAGCTGCTGCGTGGGATGTCCGCATCCAGTACTGGAGTGCCAGCTTGAGTCCCAGCTCCTCCACTTGTGGTCCAGTTCTCTGTTCATGTGCTTTGGTTGCAGCGAATGAGGGCCGAAGTAGCTGAGTCCCAGCCACCCACTTGGGAGATTCAGATGGAATTCCTGCCATCTGGCTTCCATTATGCGGGCATTTAGACAGTGAACCAGTGGATGGATGATCTATCTGTCTCTGTCAACTGTGCCTTTCAAATAAATAATCTTAAAAACAAACAAAACACAAACATATTGGGTAGCTGAAACATAAATGAGAGCTGTCTGTCCCAGTCCACTCTCTTGGCTATATAGTATGAACAGACTCCTTCAGCTTATGGAGACATTAGTCACTTTCTCAATATTTTTTCTCTTGGCTAACAGAATACTGGCATTTTTGGGGGCAGCTATGTACTTAGTACCCGTTTGCAGCTAGAGGTGGCAAATAAGGCAAGAAGAAATGTGTTGGAATGTCTGGGAAAACTTTGGGTAAAAAACCCTTCATATGACATTAGGGGAATAGATAGCTGCACAGGCCACTTCTGTTTTTCTGTCTTCAACATGGGAACATCTGCATCTTCTAACAACCACAAGAAAATAGCATGAAGGATAAGTCAACACAGTAAGGAGGCAGATTTGACATAACTGCACCCACTCCTGTTTGTTGTATGGGTCATTGATTATTATGCCTTCCAGTTACATATACATATACTCTCATATACCACTCTAGAAAATTAACAACTAGCTATTGTATTTCATTATTTAAGCCTTAACTATTGAGGTCATGATAGTTTTTTTTTTTTTTTGACAGGCAGAGTGGATAGTGTGAGAGAGAGAGAGAGAGAGAGAAAGAAAGAAAGGTCTTCCTTTTTGCCGTTGGTTCATCCTCCAATGGCTGCTGCGGCTGGCGCATCTCGCTGATCCAAAGCCAGGAGCCAGGTGCTTCTCCTGGTCTCCCATGTGGGTGCAGGGCCCAAGCACTTGGGCCATCCTCCACTGCCTTCCTGGGCCATAGCAGAAAGCTGGTCTGGAAGAGGGGCAACCGGGATAGAATCCGGCACCCCAACCGGGACTAGAACCCGGTGTGCCGGCGCCGCATGGCGGAAGATTAGCCTGTTAAGCCATGGCGCCGGCCGAGGTCATGATAGTTTCTAACAGGAGCTGTGGTGTTTCTTTTGCACTATTTTTAAAAAATATTTATTTTATTTATTTGAAAGAGAGAGCGAGCTCTTCCATGCGCTGGTTCACTCCCCAACTGCCCGCAATGGCCAGAGCTATGCAATCCACAGCCAGGAGCCAGGAGCTTATTTCAGGTCTCCCATGCGGGTGCAAGGGCCCAAGAACTTGGGCCATCTTCTATTGCTTTCCCAGGCCATAGCAGAGAGCTGGATTGGAAGTGGAGCAGCTGGACTTGAACCAGAACCCATGTAGGATGTCGGCGCTGCAGGCCAGGGTTTTCACCTGCTGTGCCACAGTGTAGGCCCCTTGCACTATTATTAAAAAATAGATTTTGCTTGCCGGTGCTGCAGCTCAATAGTCTAATCCTCTGCCTTGTGGCACCGGCACACCAGGTTCTAGTCCTGGTCGGGGCACTGGATTCTGTCCCGGTAGCCCCTCTTCCAGTCCAGCACTCTGCTGTGGCCCAGGAGTGCAGTGGAGGATGGCCCAAGTGCTTGGGCCCTGCACCCGCATGGGAGACCAGAAGCACCTGGCTCCTGGCTTCGGATCAGCACAGTGTGCCGGCTGCAGCGCGCCAGCCACGGCGGCCATTGGAGGGTGAACCAACGGTAAAGGAAGACCTTTCTCTCTGTCTCTCTCACTGTCCACTCTGCCTGTCAAAAATTAAAAAAAAAAGATTTTGCTAATCAAGAAACACTTGAGCAGTATTTGATATTTAGGCATTTTTAACTGAGCAGTTAAGAACGTGCATTAAGAATCTGCCTTGGTAGTAGCTGACGTTGTGGCCCAGTGATGCTGGCATCCCATATGAGCACTGGTTTGAATCCCGGTTACTCTACTTCCAATCCAGCCCCCTGTTGATGTTGTCTGGGAAAGCAGCAAAAGATGCCCTTAGTGCTTGGGCCTCTGCCACCGATGTGGGATACCCAGACGGAGTTCTCAGCTCTTGGCTTTGGCATGGCCCAGCCCAGACCCTTGGACCATACAGGGAGTGAACCAGTGCATGGAAGATATTTCTTGCTGTCATTCCCTCCCTCTCTGTAACTCTGCCTCTCAAATAAATAAATCTTTAAAAAATATATATACAATAATAATATGAGGTTGGCACTGTAGCATATGGTTAAGCCTCTGCCTGTGGTGCATCCCATATGGATGCTGGTTTGAGTCCTGTCTGCTCCACTTCCAATCCAGCTCCCTGCAAATGGCCTGGGAAAGCAGTAGAAGATGGCCCAAGTGCTTGGGCCCCTGCACCCACGTGGGAGATCCAGAAACTCCTGGCTCCTGACCTTGGATTGACCCAGCTCTGGGCACTGCGGTCACTTGGAGAGTGAACAAGTGGATGGAAGACCTTTCTCTCTGTCTTTTCCTGTTTGTAACTCTGCCTTGGCTAGAATCTTGGTTCCAGTTTGGACAAATAACCTCGTTGTGCCTGAGTATCTGTGAAATGAGGTACAGTTGCAACGGAGATTGTTTAACACAGTACATCTCATAATAAGGCACTCAATAAATGGCAGTCATTATTGGCAGTACCATCTGTATTTTGTGTGGTGCCAAGGTTTTCTAGTTCTCCTCTTACCCATTTTTGTCTCCACTAGACTCAAGTTTAACTAAGTCCCTTATCTGTGTCCTATACACACTTCCATTGGATTTGTCACACTGCATTGTAATTATATGTATATTTGTCTCCCCTGCTGGGCTTTTCTATGTAAAGTACCTTTTTTCCCCCTGTAACTCTTAATGAAGTTATCAGGGATTGGTGCCGCCTGTGGTGCTGGCAACCCATAAGGGTGCCAGTTAGAGTCCCAACTACTCCACTTCCGATCCAGCTATCTGCTATGGCCTGGGAAAGCAGTGGAGGACGGCTCAAGTCCTTGGATCCCTGCACCTGCCTGGGAGACCTGAAGGAAGCTCCTGGCTCCTGGCTTTGGATTGGTGCAGCTCTAGCCATTGTGGCCAATTTGGGGGTGAACCAGTGGATGGAAGACCCCCCTCCCCCGCCTCTCCTTCTCTCTCCATGTTAACTCTTTCAAATAAATAAATAAATCTTTAAAAAAAAAGTTATCAGGAATTATTACTAAAATACAAATTCCTAGATCTCATCCTCAAATTTTTATTCATGGGTCACTGAATCACTTTGAGGAACAATGAAATAAGTCTATGTTTGAATCAAATTATGTATAAGGAATTCAACTAAGAATTATATCTAAGGTATTGATGTGATACATACCTTTTAATATGAGACTACTGGTAAAGTTACAATGCTCAGTATGTTGTGCCAATTACAAATTATTTATAGGGGCTGGTGCAGTGGCATAGCAGGTAAAGCCGCTGCCTGCAGTGTCAGCATCCCTTATGGGTGCTGGTTCAAGACCTGGCTGCTCCACTCCCAATCCAGCTCCCTGCTGTGGCCTGGGAAGGCAGAAGATGGCTCAAGTGCTTGGGCCCCTGTACCCATATGGGAGACCCGGAGGAAGCTCCTGACTCCTGGCTCTGGATTGGCACAGCTCCAGCCATTGCAGCCATTTGGGGAGTGAAAAACTCTCTGCACTTCCTAATAATTAGACTCATTACTAAGGAAAATTAGCTAGTCTTCTAAAAATGAAGTTTTTATTAGGAAAGATAATTTTGTATACAAAAACCAGTCAAGTTCCGCTACCCACTAAATAAATCTTTAATTTCCAAAGTGAAGAATATTTTTCCTCCATTAAATTTTTTTTAAAGATTCATTCTATTTATCTGAAAGGCAGAAAGAGAGAGAGAAAAGCGACATAGAGACAGAGATTGATTACTCTTTCATTCGCTGATCCAGTCCCCAAGTGGTTGCAATGGCTGAGGCTGGGCCAGGCTGAAGCAAGGGGCTTCATCCAGATCTCCCATGTGGGTGCAGGGCCCAAGCACTTGGACCATCCTCTGCTGCTTTCTCAGGCACATCAGCAAGGAGCTGAATTGGAAGTGTAGTAGCTGGGACTTAAACCCGTGACCACATGGATGCCAGCATTGCAGGTGACTTAACCTGTGGTGCCAGAACACCGGCCCCCATTCAATTTTCTAACTATACATTACCTTCATAGTATTAACCCACTATCTCTCCCACTATCCCCCAGTGTAGTGGGCCATTTGATCACTTTACCATTCTCAATGAAATTTCGCCATGACAGCTGGCATATGGCCTATGGTCATCTGTGTCATGAATGGACTTGTGGGACACACTCAGGGCACTTAGGACATCAAGCCAAATCACAGGACTCAAAGTATAGTCTTGAATGGAGATAAAAATGTTTGCATTTGAGTTGCTTTTTAGTCAAATTCTCTGCAGAATATCAAACAGAAATCTGATGAATTTTAAGGTGACATACAACTCTCCATTAATGCATAATAGATGAGCAAAATCCACTGGTATTACTGGGATTTGTTGCTTTTAGGACATATTGGAGAGACTGGAATTAATTCTGTACAGCGGTGCAAAAGAAACTTTACATCACACATAGAACTAACAAAAACCTCTTTTTAATCCTGTCATTCCCATGCAGCATGGTGCTTAATGTTATGGGAAAACATTGATGGGTTTAGCACTCATTATTTCAACTACTTTTTGGTAAATCTAAATAATACGATAACATGAGGTAATCTAGAAATTTGAAACGTAAGTAAACTGAGACAGGGGAATGAGTTGATGAGTGAACCTAGTCCACCATCTCAATGTTGCTTTTGTGTTGTCTAAACAGCATTACGAATGTAATAATTCTCAGGAGATAATAAAACTGATCTAAAACAAAAGTCAAACACTAGTACTAATAATGAAAGACACCGGAGTAAATAGTGGTTCTTCAGTATAAAATGGGAGTGTTAGATAAATAGAATATAGTACCTAAGCACTGTGATGTGAATAATTCTATGGTATGTTCTTCACACTGGGTAAACTGCCTGCATTGAGGATTTCCTACTAGGACAAAACTGAAAAATGTTGACTCATATTTAATAGAGTAAAAGCCACTTTTTTTTTTTTTTTAAAGCATTTAACCATGCACACGTGAGTGTGCACATACACAGCCCAAGCTCCTCAGCATTCTCTGAACAATGTGACCACTGCATTACCCTGGGGGAGAACAGCTCACTTAGTTTTTCAAGTATGTTTCCTGGGGACTAACAATAGGTTCTCTCAAATTAAGAGTAAAGACACCAGGCACAAAGTGCCAACTCTTAGCACCAGAGAGACTTAAATCTTCACAGGATGTTACAAAGAAGAGAATCTGCCCATCAAGTTTTAAGCAGTTGCATTCCTTCTGTCAAGTGGGAAAAAAACCCAGGTTTATGCCAAATAGATTTAAAAAGTTAAATACTTTTTAAAATCCTAAGCGTATTTCACAATCCTATACAAAATAAAGTTCCTGTCTTACAATAAAATGCTTGAAGTTCCAGAGATGCGGAAAACAAAAATGAACTGAAAACAGAGCTTATAGAAAATGAAGGTCCCAGGATGAAAATCAGAAGTAGTTTCCTGCAGAAAGGAATGGTGAAATTCAGTGTGTATTCTCACCAGTACACCTAAAACTGTTTTGTGGACAGCCTAATTAACCGGTACTCTAAACTGTCACGCGGGAAGTTTAAATCAAGTCCGAGGCAAGACACTGAATGGACAATACTCCAATGGAAAGACAGCAACTTCCTTCCTTGATAAGACAATTTCCAGCCATCATTCAGAAGTTCAGTTATTTGATGGCTTGGGAAGCAGTGTCCTCTGAATTCTCCTTTCTGACCTGAAGTGACTCGCTGCTGATAGACAATAATTCTCGTAGTTCCTTGTTTTCAAGCTGAAAAAAAAGAGAACAGATACATGTTTATTTCCAGGATTTGTACTGCCAAACTGCATCAGGACAGATTGGTTTGGGCCAGGAAAAGAAAACTTATTTTCATTGTAAAATTATAAGGAAATTCAAAACACACACACACACACACACAAGCTGAGACTTTCCTAAAAGACTACTTATTAATTTAACATTTACTGAGTGCTAAAACTGCAAAGAAGAAAAAACACAAAGTCCCTTAAGGAATTTACCATTTGTCATACCCTTCATGGTTCCCACGCGTTTTAACTACTGTTTCTTTAATTTTCAATTTCTAATAATCTTTTCACTCTCTCCTTCCAGCTCTCCCACAGTTTTAGAAAATGAGAGGAGAAAGGTGGCAGGGAACTAGTGCTTGAGCATGTAGGGAGATACCAGACAGGTTCATTATCTATGCCATCTTACAGCACTCTGTACGGGAGGTCTCTTTGCTGATATCAGTATTCTACTCGAGATGAAGATGCTGTAGTTCGTAAAACTCCAAAAACTTGTCCAAATCCAGGTCACTTGGATGTGGTATTGCTGACATCTGTGTCCAATGACCTTTTTTTTTTTTTTTTTTTCCTTAAAATAGTAAGTAAAACTGGTCCCACATTTCCTTAGGACTGTATCTGTAACTGGGGTAAACCAGGAATAGTGCAGACAAGGGTGATCTGTCATTTAGCCAACCATGAAGTCCCTCTTAGGACTTGCCACTCCCTTTGATTCCCAAACAGAGCTTACACTCTCCATCCTCACTCTCTACAGGACACTGAAACACCGCACTTCTTCAGCCTCGCCAAGGGGTCACCTTCCACCATGCTAAGTGCTTCCCTGGGACTTCCATCCCTCTCCCAGCACTTACTCTCATTTCATATCACTTCACTTCTAGTCTTATTCTTCCTGCTGGGCGCTGGGCAGAGAACTCTTTTTTCTCTCTGGCAGTTCTTTTTCTTTTCCTTCCTTCTGTTTTTCTTTTTTAATTTAAATATTTATTTATTTATCATTTGGTTCATTCCCCAAATGGCCACAGCAGCCAGAACTGGGTTGGGCTGAAGCCAGGAGCCTTTTCCAGGTCTCCCTCATGGGTGCAGGTGCACAAGTACGTGGGCCACCTTTCACAGCTTTACCAGGTGCATTAGAAGGGAGCTGCAGGAGAAGTGGAGCAGCCGAGACTTGAACCAGTACCCAAATGAGATAGCCAGTGTCATAGGCAGTGACTTAACCCACTGCACCACCGTGCTAGTCCAGCTCTCTGGTTTTTCTCAAAAGCCCATTATAACAACTTGTAATAAGTAGGACACAAACCACCTACTAAAATGTTTTTCCTTAATATTTTTATGGGGTACACTAATAATCCAGGCCTTTTTTTGTGTATTTCTATTTTAATAAAAATAGCTTTTAAAAAATCAAGACTTTTGGGGCCGGCACGGTGTTACAGCAGGTTAAGCCTCCGCCTGCAGTGCTGGCATCTCATATAGGTACTGGTTTAAGTTCTGCCTGTTCCACTTCCAATCCAGTTCCCTGCTAATGACCTGGGAAAACAAGTGGAACATGGTCCAAGTCCTTGGAGACCCACAAGAAGCTCTTGACTTTGGCCTGGCCCAGCCCTAGCCACTGTGGCCACTTGGGGAGTAAGCCAGCAGATGGGAGACTTCTCTCTCTCTCTCTCTCCCTCTCTAACTCTGCCCCCCTTTTTAAAATCAAGAATGTGAGGCTGATAAAATAAATAGCAGTTCCTTGGCTTTGTTCCTTAAAAGCAGTACCACTTTATGTTTTTCCTTCCTTAATTCTAAATAATCTGCCTACACTTGCATTTCCTAGTCATGAACTTTAGGTATTACTCATAGGACTTCCTCCTGTGGCAGATGGGGAATACTGGCTCACATATAACCTATTCCTTTCACTTTCTCTACTCTCATAGTATCTCAACCTCTAGGCAATTCTTGGTTGGTACTTTCACAGAATGCTGTTTATTACAACACTGCCTTTTTTTTTTTTTTTTTTTTTTTTTTTGACAAGCAAGAGTGGACAGTGAGAGAGAGAGACAGAGAGAGAAAGGTCTTCCTTTGCTGTTGGTTCACCCTTCAATGGCCGCCGTGGTCAGTGTGCTGCGGCCGGCACACCACGCTGATTCGAAGCCAGGAGCCAGGTGCTTCTCCTGGTTTCCATGCAGGTGCAGGGCCCAAGCACTTGGGCCAAGCACAGTGCACTCCCGGGCCACAGCAGAGAGCTGGCCTGGAAGAGGGGCAACCAGGACAGAATCTGGCACCCCGACTGGGACTAGAATCTGGTGTGCCAGCGCCGCAGGTGGAGGATTAGCCTATTGAGCCGCGGCGCTGGCCAACACTGCCTTTCTTAAAACAATATGAAGAAAGAGTTTTAAGTCATAAGAAAACAGAAAATATCAATATATTACAGTGATAAGGTAGTGATGGCATACATTCCAGACTCTCATGAACTAAAAATGGCAGCAATCTTACCTCTAATTGGGCTAGCTTTTCCTGAATCTTACAGAACTGGTCATCATCTACCTGGACTGCTTTCCTCATCACTTCTCCCATTTCACAGATTCTGTCAATCTGACTCTCAATTTCCTGTAGAGAAATTAAGAGGGGGGAAAAAGTTATTCTACAGATATGAAGTGCATGAGAACACATTATTATGATTTTTAAAAGTTCATTTTTTCTATATTATACAAGTTACAATGTAGTTACACTATAATCTGAGTCATGGAAAGTAAAGTCATAATAGAGTGAGGTTATGGCATTCACAAAAAATTTTTTTATTTTAAAGAATTTTTAAAAGGAAATTTGTTTACTTTAGAGGTAGAGAGAGAGAGAGAGAGAGGGAGTACACTTCTCCACTTCTCCCTGATTTGCTGGTTCATTCCCCAGTATCTGCAACAGCTGGGACTGGATTAGGTTGAAGCTGGGAGCTAGGAATGCGATCCAGGTATACAAAGTGGGTGGCAAAATCCCAATTACTTGAGCCATCACCACTGCCTTCCCCGGTCTGCATTAGGAAGCTGGAATCAGGAGCTGGAGGCAGGCACAGACCCCAAATACTCCATGGGACAAGGGTATCTTAACTGCCAGGCTAAACCCCTGCCCCACGAATTCAAAAGTCTAAGAACAACTAAATGTTGGACGATATCATCAGGTGGCCGTTTTTCAATTAAATTTAAAGACTTTTACTGGCAAGAAGCTTACCACAGACCAAGGTGTCTTTATCCGGACATATTGCTTAGAAAGTATTTCTGAATGAGCTAAACTTTGTCTCCCTGAAGGTTCATGTTTTTCCTTCTGAACCACAGTAAATAACATTTATTTTTATTTTTCATATGAAAGGAATCGAGTATTTAAAATATCCCTTTGGTGGGAATGTAAGTACAGCAGTTAAGATGCTATATGGGATGCCTGCATCCCCTTTTGGAGTGCCTGGTTTCAAGTCCTAGCTCTTCGGCCTCTGATCCAGATCCCTGCTAATGTGCATCCTGGGGGCAGCAGAGGGACAGTTCAAGTAGTTGGGTCTCTTTCACCCACAAGCACATGGGAGATTCAGACTGAGTTCCAGGTTTCTGGCTTCAGCTTGGCCCAGGTCTGCTGTTGTGGGCATTACATTAGTGGATGTGAGACCTCCTTCTGTCTCTGCCTTTCAAATAAAATGAAAATAAATAAATAAAATGCATCCAAAAGGATCTGAGATAAGCTGTATCTTCCACTGCAGCAATTAGTGAGGCTCCAATCTATTGTCCAGGATTCAGTAAGAGTACATGTGATTGTATAATGACAACTGTGAAGCACTCAATGAACACAACACCAATTGCTGGCCTCTCAACTTACATCATTCCCAGCCAAGTGTAGAACTGGGCCAGGTTTTTGTGTTTTAAACCATACTTGTCTTGTCTAATAACACCATATGATGCTACTTTGTTCATTTTGATAAAGATTTACTGACTGCTTGTTATGTGCCAAGTACTACGTTAGGAATTAAATGAATTCATATTCCTTACAATTAAGGAATTTATAGTTTGGTACGTGCAAGTAATACTCAACCAACCATGCAGATACCTCAAAAAGTTCATGTAAACTGGAATTAAGCAGTAAGTTTCTTTTGGTGCAGTTTTGAAATTCATTCAGTTTTTTAAATAATATGTACTCTCCATGAACTTCAATGATCAGAGCTGCACTGATCTGAAGACAGAAGCCAGGAAATTCTTCTGGGTCTCCCATGTGGGTGCAGGGGCTCAAGCACTTGGGCCATCTTCTACTGTTCAGGGAGCTGGATCGGAAGTGGAGCAGCCGGCACCCAAACCGGCACCCATATGGGATGCTGCACTGCAGGCGGCCGCTTTACCCGCACTGCCACTGTGGGCACCTTCAACACTACCTGAAATTGCTGGAAAAGCTAAGCATTCATTAACATCTTGAAAAGAGATCTTAGTGAAGGATGGAGGGACGTTAGTCCCACTCAAATAAAAGGATCTCAGGAGCCACTCATGCCCTTCTATTCATAGTTTTACAAAGCCACAGCAAATAAACACTGAATGTAATAAACCTGCCTTTTATTTTTTTAAAAAATGGACACGATCTAAAACAATCTCAAGATTTTCATTCAGTTCATTTAGAATTTAATATCCAAGTTTCTTACTGCAGAGTGAGACTGGTGAGCTTTCAGGACCGGTTCAGCATCCACTGCCTTTTTAGCGACCATTAACTGTAGCATCTGTTTCCGGTACTTGCTCATGATGAGTTCCAAAGCATCCTGGTGTTCTTCCAGGGAAACCCAGAGCTCTACCAAACAGATACAAAACAAAATAACTGAACAGTGAAGGCTGTGAGATAGATCCCAAAGGCTAACTATTAGTAGGTGGACTTTGATGACACTCCATGATACTGTGAACCCAAAGTTGTAGCAAACTGAACAGCTAAAGTCTACACGAAAAATAACTTTCTAGGTAGAGGCAGCAGTTTGGCAGAAACAACATGGGGGTGTGTTATCAGAAAAACACCAGCTTGAGTTCAGTTCTGTGCCGTACTTGCTTACCACTCATAAGCAACTCATTTAACTTCTCTGAGCCAGTTTCTTAAAGGCACTGTATAAATACCGGGCTTGCCGACCTCAAAATGAAGACAGGAAACTACAGTGTAATGACATACACGAAAGCCCCCTGTAAAGCGCTGTACAACTAGTACTATTAACGTCGTTAATAATGCACTCATCACGCCTAAGAATGCAAATATATATTCTGAGGATAGAATTCCGCTCTTCCATCTTGTGTAAGAACATATACAAAACCTTCGAACTTAACATCATGGTTCATTACGTTAATATCTAAACATTCAACTTTAAGTCCTTAAGGATATACAGTGTTGTCATGCAAGCCTCCATCTGGGGGGTACCTAAAAAAGCCATGCAATAATTCAATTCAAGCAAACGTCTCTTTGATAAGCTGCATATAAAAACAAACCTTGGATCGGGTAATCTAACAAGCTTCTTACTGGGCCAGCACACGGTAACTTTCCTAGTAAAAATACTGACCTGAAAATACATTTAGGGTGGTTTCGCCACTCCCAGACGTGAAACAATCCTGACTACACAAAGGCCTGACTCACCTCTGTTTTCCTGCTGTAAGTCTCTAATCTGTGTGTTTTCTTGGGACAGCAGGATGTGGGGTTTGTATTTGGACATATCCTTCACGTCGGGTGCATCCTCTTGATACTGCACAAACAGAGACAGCCTAAGTGCACCGTAAACAGACCTGGGGCAGACACAGCTGAAGAGGCCAGGGCAGGATCACCAGCGCCTACCCTGCGGAAAGGTCCTCCTGCCGCCCTGAGACCAGGGATAAACTGCGGGCCGAGGTCCCCCGCCACCTCGCTCTCCACCCCTCAAGCGCCCAGAACCCGCGGGCCCTGGTCCGCTACCCTCCGCCTGACCTGCTCCGGAAGCGCTGTCCCCGCCTCCCGCATAGCAGCCACTCGCCGGTGCAGCGCCGCCGACTGATCCACCAGCGACTCGGCGGCCGCATCGTGCTCCCGCAGCCTCTCTAGCAGCGTCTTGGCGTCCGTCAGAATCTTCTCGATGGTGCAGCTCATAGCGGCTGCCGGACCCAAATCCCGGCCCGTTCACCTACGCTATTTGCTCAGCTCTCCAGTGAACCTGTCTCCGCGACCCAAGCGTCACTTCCGGTACGTCGAGAAGGCGCCTGCGCAGTGGCCGCCCGGTCCGCCGGGTGACCGGCCGTGACCTGCGGCTTCCCTGCAGCCCCGCCCGGCGCGGAGCCCGAGGCGTGCCCTTGCCACGCCCTTGCTGCCCCGTTCCCACGGCCGGGCGGTCTCGCTCAGCCGCGGCGGGACGAGCCTGAACTCCTCTCCCTGTTGGTTTTGATTGATGTCGATTGTTTTTCTGTCGTGCCTGACTTTTTTTTTTTCCATGTAACTGTTAACAAAACTGTAGTAAAACACATATACGATTTGCCACCGGGATCGTGTTTCGTGTACAGCTCAGTAGTAGTAAGCACATTTCCAGCGTTCAAACATCACCAGCGTCCATCTCCGGAACTCTTCATTTTGTGAGACTGAAACGCTGTACCCTTTGAAGAAAATTATCACCATTCGGCATTAGGGGTCCTCGGTTGAAGTTGCAATAAACAATCACTTAAATAAAGATATTTGGTAGCAGAAAAAAAAAGTAAAAACAAATGCCTTTTTCCACTACTAGAATCATATGATTGAGTAAGAGTTGGCTGCATTTGGTCTTAAAAAAAAAAAATGAGGTATAAAGGATTTAGGGTGTACCCTATTCATTTCCGGCCTCTCCCCACCCCCAGCTTCTGCAAACCACCTTTCTATTTTCTGTCTATGAATTTGACTAAGCACCACATATAAGTGAACTTATGCAGCGTTTTATGTGTGTGTTTGATTGCTTATTTCACGTAGCACTGTGTTCTCATGGTTAATCCATGCGTATTGTAATGTGTCTACATTTCCTTCTTTTTAAAGACTGAAGGATGCTCCTTTATGCAAGTGTGTATATACCACATTTTGTTATCCATTCATCTGACAATAAACACCTAGGTTGCTTCCACCTTTTGACTGTTGTGAATGATTGTGTTGCAAGAATCTCGCTGAGGTCCTTTTAAAGCTCTTTGGAGACATGGGTGTATTTACATCTGTGGATCTATATGTTTGGAATTGCCGACTCATCTGTTAATCCAGCTTAGGATTCTTTGAGAAATCATCATATGGTTCCTCACAGAGGATGCACCACATTATAGTTCCACAGTGTACAAGGGTTCCGATTTCTCCACTTCCTTGTCAACGCTAATTATTAGCATTATTGTTGGAAATAGTCACCCTAAGTGGTGTAAGGTGGAGTCATCATTATTTTATGCTTGTCCTGTCTTTTTGTTGTGGCTGTTAATTCAGTTAGAAAATTGGAAATAAACTAACCAGAATAGCAATGACTCATGTGTTGTTATATTGATTTGCAAGTGTTCCAATAGTTGTTCCTCCTCAGAAATTTTAAACATGACTTTTTAACCTTTTGATACCAGTCTTTGTTTCAACTGGTCTTGTTCCTACAACCCTTTCTCCCATTACTACCTCTTTGACCTCCTCTAGGTCTTTGATTTCTGAATACATTTGTATTCTCCCTGTTTATCAAACTCTTGTGTTCTTTCTTTCCTTATCAGGCTGGATTTTCATGATTGGCGCCCTGAACCATTGTCTCTCTAGCACCCCTAAATCCTTTATACTTCTGTGTGTGTGTGTTTTAGGCCAAATGCAGCCAGCACTTCTTTTTCAATCATGATTCTAGCAGTGGATGAAAGGTGATACAGAAACAAAAAAGGGTATTTGTTTTTGCTTTTCTTTCTGTTATCAGGTATCTTTATTTAAATGATTATTTTAAAAAATATTTATTTACCTATTTGAAAGTCAGAGTTACCCAGAGAGAGGAGAAGCAGAGAGAGAGAGGTTCACTCCCTAATTGGCTGCAATGGGCAGAGCTGTGCCAATCTGAAGCCAGGAGTGTCTTCCAGGTCTCCCATGTGAGTTCAGGAGCCCAAGGACTCAGGCCATCTTCTGCTGTTCTCCCAGGCCATAGCAGAGAGCTGGATTGGAAGAGGAGCAGCCGGAACTTGAACCAGCACCCATATGGGATGCCGGCACTGCAGGCGGTACTTAACCTGTTATGCCACAGCACTGGCCCCTTAAATGATTATTTATATCAGCTTCAACCAAGGACCCCAATACTGAATGGTAATGCTTTTCTAATAAATTACTAGTCATTGTAGATACAATATAAAAGCAGTAAATCAGGTTTTGATGAGTTAGTAACATATTTGGTATGCATGAAGAGGAAGCATCAAGAAAATCTTCCTATCAGCGCAGTGCGCCAGCTGCAGCGGCCATTGGAGGGTGAACCAACGGCAAAGGAAGACCTTTCTCTCTGTCTCCCTCTCACTGTCCACTCTGCCTGTCCAAAAAAAAAAAAAGAGAGAGAGAGAGAGAGAGAAAATCTTCCTAAAAAGAAAGAATATTTGTCATTTGAACAGTTTTGTTTTTACTTTTTAATTAAAAATTTTTAAAGATTTATTTATTTATTTGAAAGGCAGAGTTACTGAGAGGCAGAGGCAGAGAGAGAGAGAGAAAGAGAGAGAGAGGTCTTCCATCTGCTGATTCACTCCACAAGAGGTCGAAACAGCTGGAACTGGGCTGACCGAACCCGGGAGTCAGGAGCTGCTTCTGGGTCTTCCATGCAGGTGCAAAGTCCCAGGGATGACTTCTTCTCCTTCCTCTTCCTCCTCCTCCTCTCCTTCCTCCTCCTCTTCCTCCTCCTCCTCTCCTTCCTCCTCCTTTCCTTCCTCCTCTTCCTCTTCCTCCTCCTCTTCCTTTTCCTTCTTCTTCTTCGATTTATTTATTTAAAAGGCAGAGTTACAGAGAGGCAGAGGCAGAGAGAGAGAGAGAGATCTTACATCCGCTGGACTTGGGCCATCTTCCACTGCTTTCCCAGGCCATAGCAGAGGGCTAGATCAGAAGTGGAGTTGGGACTCAAACCAATGCCCAATATGGGATGCTGGCACCACAGGTGATGACTTTACCTACTATGCCACAGTGCCGGCCCCACGAATTTAATTTTTCAAGATTTTTTTTTTATTTATTTGAAAGTCAGAGTTAGAGAGAGGTCTTCATTTGCTGGTTCACTCCACAAGTGGCTGTAATGGCTGGGGCTGGGCAAGGCTGAAGCAAGGAGCCAGGAGCTTCTTTCAGATCTCCCACTTAGTGCAGGGGCCCAAGCACTGGGGCTATCTTCTGCTGCTTTCCCAGGCATATTAGCAGGAGCTGGATATGGGATGCCACCATTTCAGGTAGTGACCTGTTATACTACAATGCCAGCCCCCTGTTTTTACTTTTTAAAAAAGTTATTTACCTACTGTTTGTTCCAGAGGAGGGCAGAGGGAGAGAGAGAGAGAGAGTGCGCCCCATCCCCTGATTCATGATTCATTCCCCAAATGCCCACAACAGCCAGTAATAGGCCAGGTCAAAAGTGAGAGCTGGGAGCTCCATCCAGGTCTCCCACAGGGATCGCAGGAGCACGATTACCTGAGCCTGCACTGCTGCCTCCCAGGATGTGCGTTAGCAGGAAGCTGGAGTCATGAGTCAGAGTTCAGATGCTCCAATGTGACATGTAGGCATCTTAATTGGTGTATCACCACTAGGCTAAACAACCAGTTCTTCTTTTTCTAATGAAGAAGGCTTGCACATGTTTATAGGCTTTTAAAAGTATTTATTTATTTGAAAGGCAGGGTGACAAAGAGAAGGAAAGACCTAAGGAGAGAGAGATATCTTTCATCCACGGTGTACTCCTCAAATGCCTATAACAGCTGTGACTGGGCCAGGCCATAACCAGGAGCCAGAAACCCCATCGGGGGCTCCTGTGTGGGTGGCAGGAACTTGGGTATTGAGCCATCATCTGCTAC
Organism: Lepus europaeus; assembly: GCF_033115175.1. NCBI lineage: Eukaryota > Metazoa > Chordata > Mammalia > Lagomorpha > Leporidae > Lepus > Lepus europaeus. Next base: position 108,748,756 of record NC_084831.1, read on the forward strand.
TTTCCAGATGCAGCAGAAGGGAGCTGTATTGGAAGCAGAGCAATTGGCACTTTTTCAACTGGATCTTTGACATGGGATGTTGGTGTCCTAAGAAATGGCTTAACCCACTGTGTCACAACTCTGACCCCTTTTTATAGGCTTTGCCGGGGAAGAAACCATTAGACAAAAAGATACAGACGAGTGTGATGGGGGAGGGGGAGGGGAGAGCATTTGAAGAAGGAAGAACCAGGAGGAAAAGGAGCTAGTAGCTACTCATTTCATCTTTGCTGGGTGTTGACTAGAATGGTGGGCATAGGATCAAGAACACAGGTCCTATATTTGAATGTCCCCCCACAACTCAAGTTGAAATTCAATGCCATTGTGACAGTAGTACGAGATGGGACATTAGGGCCTGGTGGTGTGGTGTAGTGGGCTAAACCTCTGCCTGTGGCATCTGTTCCTCTTCCAATCCAGCTCTCTGCTGTGGTCTAGGAAAGCTGACCAAAACTTACAAACCGGGTCAAAAGCACACCCTCCAGTTAGAAGTTGGCAATAAGAGGCCCACAAGAAATATGTAACATCAAAAAGTTTACAACAGTGCATAAGGTTGACACAAATACGGCAGTTTAGAAAGCAGGGGGCTCCCTGTGAACTTGAGGTCAAGCATCGGGATTCAGGGCCCAAGGGGGACTCACGGTGATGGGCCTGTGAGGGGAGTCAGGGCCCAGCGCGCAAACCAAGACTCAGCTGCTCTCCCTCAGCTTCCGCAGCAGCTGTCTCCACTCCTCCCCAAACCTTTCTAATGTTCTCCCACCCTTGTCTGTGGCCCTCCAAGCCCATGACTCACGTGCCACCTGCAGTGCATGACGGGCTGCCTGAGTGCAGAACCGGCTGTGATGTCCTCTAGGTGCCAAGTTGTCTCCAGCTCCCAGGGACAGCCACCGGCTCCCTTTCATTGCATCTTGTTCCTTTTCATCTTTTGCTTTGTTTTCCTGGTTGGTATTTTCCACACTGAGATTAGTTACTGCTTGTTCCTCTTTCCTTATCCTCCTCCCCCCCACCCCACCCCCGCTTTTTTCTCTACCCTCCCCCTCCCCTATTCTCACGGCCCCTCATCCCATATGTCCTGGCTGCTTCTCTTCTGATCCAGCTTCCTGCTATGGCCTGGGAAAGCAGTAGAAGATGACCCAAATCCTTGGGCCCCTGCACCCGTGTGGGAGACCTGGAAGAAGCTCCTGGCTCTTGGTTTAGGATCAGTCCAGCTCTGGCCATTACGAATATCTGGGGATTGAGCCAGCGGATGGAAGACCTTTCTTTCTGTCTGTCCTTCTCTCTGTAACTCTGCCTATCAAATAAATAAGTAAAATCTTACAAAAAAACAAAAACAAAAGGCAGAAGAGAGGCATGAACAGATTTCTTCAGAGACTCCGAAGGCTCCAGTACTGCTGAACGCAGACCTGAGACTCTGGCTTCCACAGCTGTGAGAGAATGAATTGCTTTTAAGCCACCTAGTGGTAATTTGTTATGGCGGTCCTAGGAAACCAATACACACATGTATGGTGTTCTGTTTTGCTTTTTAGTGAAATTGGAAGAATATCATTGGTACTGCTCATTTGCCTTCATTCATGGAAATTAAAAACAAATAAAGGAAAGCTATTGCTGATGGATTTCTTAAATAATCAGAATCTAATCTCATTCAAATTAATAGAAGAAAATTTTTAAAAACAAGCAAGTGTTTTTGGTATCACATGCATAGGGAGAGATAACAAGATGGATGTCTTGGTCATGAAATCCAAAATATTTCCTGCTGAGTTTTTCAAATACTTAAAAATAGAAATACCACGTGATTCAGGATTTCCACTTTGGCAAAGGCATTTAAGCAAAGGAAATGAAATTAGTGTCCCCAGGGCAAGGCTTTGACCTAGCAGTTAAGAAAGGAGTTTGGAAATGTGTGGAGTTAGGCTAATTGGGGCAGAAGTGGGTGAAACAAAGCAACAGAATAGGAGAGGTGCAGAGGAAAGGGGCGGGGAAAGTCCTTTGAGCTCGTTGTTTCTTTACATATCTTGTTGCACGTTCAAACAGGGCTACTGAAACTTCATCAGAGGCATGGCACTGGACATCATCACCAACCATAAGTCTCCAGTCTGTCTCACTCCATCTATGTAGACTCCAATTACAGGGTTGACTGCAGCCAGTTCTGTCCAGTTTTATCAGGGACCCTGGAAAGACGGCTACACAGATTTTTTTTTTTAAAAGACAGGTATTCTGGGGTTGTAAGTTACCATGCAACAGAATACCTCATCAGGCAAATGCCTATTGGGAGCTATTAGTATATGTTAGGCAGCCTCAGGAAGCTTGCTGTTAAGCAAGGAGAGGGAGAATGCTTTGATGTCCACAGGTGCAGTATCAGTCAGATTCTGGAAGAAAATCCGCGTGACTAACCACCTTTAGGAAACACTGCAGGCCCACCTGCCTCATCATTGCAGAATTCAAACAACCCTTCAATATACGCCCTTACTAAATCCCATGCTTCATCTAATTAGTGCTTTCCTGCATTTTCCCACCACATTTAAACACGGCCCTACAGACACCTACAGTATGCGAAGAGAGATCTAACACAGCAGGTAGGAGACACCGGCTGTGAGAGTTCTCTAATTCTCTTCTTGCTATGTTTGCACATTCTGTTCCATCAAAACCTGGAAAGCGACTTTTCAGGCCCACTCAAGGCCGCAGAGTAAACAGCTCTATTGAATTCTGCCTCTTAGAATCCTGTGAACCTTTTCTGCACGTATTGCCATTCCCTTCCATTTCTCAGGATGCCTAGATCCTGCCCCAGCCAGTTTCTCCTGATAACTTGAGACGAGATGGAAATCCAAAGTGCATAGCAGAAGAAACTTGAGTTCCACGGCGCCGTAACCATTGTAACACCCTGTCAGAGAAAGGGCTTTATCCAGAAGAGATGTCATTGGTACCAAAGTCCCACTTCAATAACAGGATAATGCTAATAGCTGGTGTTTATTAATTGCTTAATACATGCCAGGCATGGTTCTAAAAGCTCTTAATTAATTAATTTAGTTAATTCTCCCAATGTATTTTTCCAAATGATGATGCGTTATGCATTAGAGAACTTCAGTATTATCTACAAAGCCCAGATTTTTCTGATATTGATCATTTTCCCTAATTCATCTTTCAAAATTTTAAAAATTTATTTATCTGAGATGTAGAGTCAGAGGGAGAGAATGCATGAGCTCCTATCTCTGGTTCGCTCCCTAAATACTGGTAACATCTGGGACTAGGCTGAGGCTGAAGTGGGGAGGCGGAAACTCCATTTGGGCTTCTCACTGGGGTGGCAGGAACCCAGTTATCTGAGCCATCACCACTGCTTTCCAGTGTCTGCATTAGCAGGAAGCTGGAGTCAGGAGCCCGAGGCAGGTGTTGAACCCAGGCACTCTGATATGGGACACCTGACCCAATGACGCAGGACAATTGATGTCCTTCAATTTGGTGTGAAAACTATTTTGATTAGTAGTATGAATAATGTGCATCTTTTATGCAAATGCTCCTCTTTTACAGGAGCTGCTGCTTACAGATTTAGGTTTTCTTCATAAATCTAGACATAGGCTACCCTATCATGGAAGAGAATCATTGCTTTTCTTTGGGATTGTTGTGTGTCTTTCAGTATTTGCTCAGAAAAGTTAGGAAGAGGAGCACGCAGATCTGAAATCTTTTCCTGTAACCCGGAGAAAGTGTGTGAAAAGCAAGACGGAGTCCATCAAGGCAATGCCTGAGCAGGGAAACCAGTGAACCTCATGTGGTCTTGGTTAAGGCTGCATAAGTCAGACTTGGGAAGCTGTACTTTGGAACTGTGAGATATTGGTTTCCTGGACCCGAGCTGCCTCCCAAACTTTCATGGCAGAGAAACAGAAGATCTTTCCTGAATACAATATGTATTCCCACTATCAGTTATCCTGCCCCTAGACCCAGTTAGAGAAGGCCACTCTGGCTGGCTCTGGGAGAGAGTGTGAGAGGCCATGGCTTGGAGAGGCCAAGACAGCATTGAAGGGATGGCTGACCTTGGGAGGGAAACTGTCATTCTACAACACTGTGACCTACTGGGGAGTAACAGCAAAGACAAGAGCCCTCTGGGGTAAAGTATGGCCAGCAGATTCTAGGGCAATGATGGTTATATTTTGTTTTATAGTGTTGTAGTCCATTTTATCTTGAAGCCAGCAGTGAAATTTATAAACACTAATGCTTCGTATTAGCTGTACTTTGGGATTTTAGCAAGGTATGGCTGTCTGTACTTGGGGTAAAGTGATAGAGGGATACCTCTGGCAGGATGGAGAAATGATTTTGAGAACATAGGAGGAGACCTTGGAGAAACGCAAAGCGGTAGTTTGGAGTAGCAGATGGCAGGAACCCATGATGCATTTGTGGAAGATGTGAGAATTTCTCAGGCAATCCTAGGAATACTTGCAGGGTGGAAAAAACTCCCTGAGATCACATGGTCTGGAGGCTTAGACTGTGCTAACAGGACATTGGAGAACAAGATGACCTCCTTGCTGCTGGAGAAGTTGGGGGTTATCCTTGTAACCCAAAGCACCTTGGCTAAGGTGTATCAGTGTGTGTTAGAACCTTGTCGAGGGCAGAGATCTGGGGCAAGCTGTCTATCTGCCACCTGTGGCAGGGTAGGTCTGCATGTGGGGTGTGAGGAGCTTCCCCTGCTGCTCCACCTGAAAGCCAGCCTGGCATACCTGGGCACGTCAGCTGTAGACAGTTTTGTGCTGTTTGTGTCCTGTGCCTCAAACCTCATTTTCTCACCCACTCTATAAGTTGTATTCCAAACCTGTTTCCATCTCGGCATCACCTCTTGTTTACAATTCTGTTCCTGCTCATGGAACTGGCATCACCACTGGTCTTTCCCTGCTGGACTCCTGGCCTTTTCTCAAGGACTTGGCTCAGATCCATGTTAGTGGTTCAGGTCTCAAAATCTAACTGTTTTGGGATGATGAAAGTGCTCTAAAATTATATTGTGGTCATGGTTTTACAACTCTGTGACTATAATAAAAAATCACTAAAATGTATACTTTATATGTGTGAATTTTATTACAAGGGTACTTAAAAATGTATAAAAGTGGAAATATAAGTTAAGTTTATTTTTGGTAAATCTTTTTTAAACATTTATGTATTTGAAATGCAGCACATGAAAGGGAGAGAGAGACAGAGAGATAGATCTTCCATTTACTGATTGATTGGTCTTCCATCCACTGATTCTCTCCCCAAATTGTCACAACAGTCTGGGACAGGCTGAAGCCAGGAGCCAGGAATTCCATCCTGGTCTCCCACATGGGTGGCAGGGACTGAGGTATTTGGGCCATCATCTACCCTCCTCCTAGGTGCAGTAACAGGAAGCCCGATCAGAAGTGGAATAGACCCAGCTTGAACTGGCACTCTGATACAGAGTTAATCAGTGGCTTAACCAGCTGTGCTACAACATTGGCACCTGTGCAAAAATTTCTTGAAATCCATGCAATCCTAGCGGCGCCGGCACACCGGGTTCTAGTCCCGGTCAGAGCACCAATCCTGTCCTGGTTGCCCCTCTTCCAGGCCAGCTCTCTGCTGTGGCCAGGGAGTGCAGTGGAGGATGGCCCAAGTCCTTGGGCCCTGCACCCGCATGGGAGACCAGGAGAAGCACCTGGCTCCTGCCATCGGATCAGCGCGGTGCGCCGGCCGCAGCAGCCATTGGAGGGTGAACCAACGGCAAAGGAAGACCTTTCTCTCTGTCTCTCTCTCACTGTCCACTCTGCCTGTCAAAAAAAAAAAAAAAAAAAAAAGACCTTTCTCTCTGTCTCTCCCTTTCACTGTCTATAATTCTACCTCTCAAATAAATAAATAAAATCTTTAAAAAAAAAAAGAAATCCATGCAATCATTTTCTTATAATATACATTTTTCCATAAACTTCTTTTTTAATTTTTTTTTTTTAGTTTTTGACAGGCAGAGTGGACAGTGAGAGAGAGAGACAGAGAGAAAGGTCTTCCTTTTTGCCGTTGGTTCACCCTCCAATGGCCGCCGCGGTTGGCGCGCTGTGGCAGGCGCACCGCGCTGATCAGATGGCAGGAGTCAGGTGTTTATCCTGGTCTCCCATGGGGTGCAGGGCCCAAGGACCTGGGCCATCCTCCACTGCACTCCCTGGCCACAGCAGAGAGCTGGCCTGGAAGAGAGGCAACCGGGACAGAATCCGGTGCCCCGACCGGGACTAGAACCCGGTGTGCCGGCGCCGCAAGGTGGAGGATTAGCCTATTGAGCCGCGGTGCCGGCCTTTCCATAAACTTTTTGAAAACCTCTTGTATATGAATATATAAATGTGGCATGTAAAAAAACTGTTAAAAATCAAGTTTTTGGGGCCAGTGTTGTGGCACAGTGTGTTAAGTTGCTGCCTATGGCATCACCATCCCATGCGAGCACCAGGTCGTGTTCTGGCTGCTTCACTTCCCATATAGCTCCCCTGCTAATGCTCCTGGGAAAGCAGCAGAAGATGGCCCAAGTGCTTGGGCCTTGCCACTCGTGTGGGAGACCCGGATAGAGTTCCAGGCTCCTGGCTTTGTCATGGCCCAGCTCTGGCTGTTGCAGCCATTTGGGGAATAAAATAAGCTAATGGAATATCAGTCTCTCTACCCTTAGCCCTATAACTCAGCCTATCAAATAAATAAAATAATTTTTAAAAAATCAAGCTCTGGATCATTGATTGGCCAGTGTGCAATAAATTAATAGTAGCTTACATTTGTATTTATACATATAACATTCATTACGTGCAATGTAATGATCTAAATGCTTTATTCACAGTTCGCACAATAACTTATGAGGTAGATAGCCTTACTCCCACTTTTACAGAGAAGGGACATGAGATGCAGCAAAATCAGTTTCCTCCAGGTCTTACAGTTTATCTGTGCCAGAGGCCAGCTCTTTACCATGATGCTGTAGTGTGGTATTAGGGAATTCTGAGGGGTTAAATATGTCTTCTCATTGAAAAAAAGAGGTAAAGTCAGGATAAGAAGGGTAATGTGGGCCGGCGCCGCGGCTCACTAGGCTAATCCTCCGCCTTGCGGCGCCGGCACACCGGGTTCTAGTCCCGGTCGGGGCACCGATCCTGTCCTGGTTGCCCCTCTTCCAGGCCAGCTCTCTGCTGTGGCCAGGGAGTGCAGTGGAGGATGGCCCAAGTCCTTGGGCCCTGCACCCCATGGGAAACCAGGAGAAGCCCCTGGCTCCTGCCACTGGATCAGCGCGGTGCGCCGGCCGCAGCGCGCTACCGCGGCGGCCATTGGAGGGTGAACCAACGGCAAAAGGAAGACCTTTCTCTCTCTGTCTCTCTCTCTCTCACTGTCCACTCTGCCTGTAAAAAAAACAAAAAAAAACAAAAAAAAAAAAAAAAAAGAAGGGTAATGTGGGTGATTGGTGTAAATATTTGGTGTAATATTTGGAATAAATTGAATTAAGTGGATCAGAGGGTGTATTATTTATCTATTGGTGAATAATAATCTCTCCCAAAACCTACTGGCTTAAAACAATAACCTTTTATTTTTTTTTCATGAACCTGAGTTGCAGTTCCAGTGTGGGTCAAGTTCAGCAGATTCTGGTTTGTGATTGATTGATTAGAAGGGTCTGTGTGGTCCTGGATGGATTCTCTCACATATCCAGAGGTAGGCTGGCTGTTAACTGTGGTTTTGGGAGTGACTGAGTCGTGTCGCTCTTCCTCTAACAGACTAGCCCAGGGTTGTTCGTATAGCTCCAGGCTTATGAGCTCATTCCAAGCCCTAATGTGCAAGTGGTTTTCAAGTTCTGCTTGTTTATGGATGCTACAGCACCTCTTTGGCCAAAACAAATCCTGTTTCCAAACCACGTTCAAAGTGTGTTGAAATAGATCCTAGCTGTTTCTAGTAAACAAGAAATGTGAGGTCATTTTTGCAAACCACCATAGAAGGAGAGGTAATAATGTTAAAGATCAATAAGAAGGGTGAGAAATTATACTCTGTGGTGGCACAATCACCCATGGTTTTAAAATGTTCTCAAGCATGGCTCAGCTTCTTAGAATCAGATTGACACAAAAAAGATTATAGAGCTAGGAATGGAAGAGAATGAGCTCTTTGGGAATCGGTAATGGTTTCCAGTTGAAGAAGGTGGCAGTGGATCTATCGATGTGGCGCCTGGTAGAGAGGTGGCAGGGCTGTTTGATAGAGGCCGTTCCGCTGAGGAGAAGGCACCTAGTAGACATCACAATTTTAGTGGTTTGGAAGAGGAAACACAATATGAGTTCCAGACAGTCTTTGATTGGTCTTTGTTGTCATATGTGACATATTCCTTAGGACATTGATAAGTGTGAGTGTGGAAAGCAGGTGGAGTAGTCAGCAACACACACACACACACACACTCACACTCACACAGCACACTGACTATGCAGAGATTTATCAAACTGGTTCACATTATCACAGAGACCAACAAGTCCCACCATGGCTGTTTGTAAGCTGGCAGCACGGCTTAGTGCAAGAAGCCGGCAGCTTCAGAACCGGGTAAGCCAGTGACAGAGACTTCAGCCTGAGTCTGAAGGCCCGGAAGCCTCTGAGGGACTCTGTTTTTTGTTTTTTTGTTTTTTTTTTTTTTTTTGACAGGCAGAGTGGACAGTGAGAGAGAGAGAGAGACAGAGAGAGAAAGGTCTTCCTTTTGCCGTTGATTCACCCTCCAATGGCCGCCGCGGTAGGCGCACTGCAGCCGGCGCACCGCGCTGATCCGATGGCAGGAGCCAGGTGCTTCTCCTGGTCTCCCATGGGGTGCAGGGCCCAAGCACTTGGGCCATCCTCCACTGCACTCCCTGGCCACAGCAGAGAGCTGGCCTGGAAGAGGGGCAACCGGGACAGGATCGGTGCCCCGACCGGGACTAGAACCCAGTGTGCCAGCGCCGCAAGGCGGAGGATTAGCCTAGTGAGCCGCGGCGCCGGCCGGGACTCTGGTTTAAGTCCCGAAGTCCAAAGGCCTAACAACCTGGAGCCTGATGTCAAGCAGCAAAAACGTGCCTGCTCCGGAAGAAAAGCAAGGCAGAGAGGGGGTTTCTCTCTTGCTTCATGTTCTTCTTCCCTCTGGGCCCCCCGATGATTGGATGATACCACATTCAGGGCAAGTCTTCCCCACTCAGTTTGCTGGCAAACTTGCTAATCTCTTCTGGAAATACCCTCGCAGGTATACCCAGAAGTAATGATTTACCAGTTCTGTAGGCCTCCCTCAGCGGAACCCAGAATTTAACCATCATGACAACATACTCTATAGTAAGAACAATTAAGGGCAAAAGACAGTAATACACTAGATTTTTAAATACCATATGTGTTATGAACCACAGTTTCTAGGGAGAGAGTGGCTTCAATTTTTAATAAATTGGAAAGTTGGTTCAGATAAGTGTGCTTACTTTATTTTTTTTTCTTGCTTTTTGAAATTTGTGAGTGCTTCATGTGTATCTGGGAATGCTGGCACAGACAGAACTCCAGCTTTGTTTCTCCCAAATGGGGCAGTAGTGATGACGTCATCGACTTCTTCCGTTGCACTCCTTTGCTAAGGTTTCTGCTTTTCCACTTTATCAGGTTGTATGTGTTACCAATAAAGGTTTAGGGTTGTAATTTAGTTTGTCAACAACGACTATTTTCAGATATCACTAGTCATTTTTGTTTGACTTTAAAATGTGCTATCAGGATTCTTTGGCGAACTTGATTTAATGGAACATTTTTATTAAACAGAATAAAAGCAATAACAAAACTTAAAGCTGGTATATCCACCCATAATAACTTTGAGTAATAATAGCCAGAACAAAAATGAACATTTACCAATGATTTTTTTATTTAATAAATGTGAATTTACAAAGTGCAACTTTTGCATTGTTGTGGCTTCCCTTCCCCCCCAACCTCCCTCCCACCAATGATTTTATATGGTTTGCACATACAGTAAGCATTTACAGGTATTAGTTCATTTGCTTTTTTTTCTTAAAAGACATTTATTTTACTTGAAAGACAGACATACAGAGAGAAGGAGAGAGAGAGAGAGAGAGAGAGAGAGAGAAGGAGAGAGGGAGAAAGAAAAGGAGAGAGCTCTTTCATCTACTGAGTCACTCCCCAAATGGCCACAATGGCCAGAGCAAAGGCCTGTCTGAAGCCAGGTGCCAGGAGCTTCTTCCGGGTCTCCCACATGGGTTCAGGGGCCGAAAAACTTGGGCTATTTTCTTCTGCTTTCCTGGGCAAATTAGCAGGATGGGAAGTAGAGCAGCTGGGTCTTGAATCGGTGGCTATATGGGATGCCGGCACCACAGGCAGAGGTTTAACCTTCCATGGCATATCACTGGCCCCATTTGCTTTTCCAAAACACTTTATGAAAGAAAAACTAGTAAATACTCTTGTCTGTGTTTTAAAATTTCTGAAATTTTTTTAAAAAAAGATTTATTTATTTATTTGAAAGTCAGATTTACACAGAGAGAGGCCGCAATTGGTTGGAGCTGCACTGATCCGAAGCCAGGAGCCAGGAGCTTCCTCTGGGTCTCCCATGGGTCTTCCTCCGGGTCTCACAGTTATGCAGGGATCCAAGGACTTGGGCCATCTTCTACTGTTTCCCAGGCCATAGCAGAGAGCTGGATCAGAAGTGGAGCAGCCGGGTCTCGAACTGGTGCCCATATGGGATGCTGGCACTGCAGGTCAGGGCATTAACCTGCTGCAGCACAGCACGGGCCCCTGAAATGTTCTTTAAATTTAATGATAAGTTCATTCATGCCAATCAACCACTAAATTCACGTGAGTTTAAAACAGAAAACACCCCTGACTAAAAGGGATTCAAATTATCCACTGAGATATTCCTTAGAGCAGTATCTGTGTAATAATAAATCTGTTGTTATGTCACGTTATCAATAACATCTTTGTGCCTTTTACAGTAAATATCTTCCACTCAAAATTACAGAAATTCTTTGAGTTGACTTTTTGATTTTCTGCCAGATTTCCCTGGTGTTTGCTTTTCAAAAATGTTCAGCAAACCATAGTTTCACAATAGTAAATATTTAAGTAACTGTTTTAGACAGTTTTATTTAAACTTTTAAACTTTACTCTCTCATTTAACATTATTGTTTAGTATATTCTTTGAAACTTAAATGGCCATTAATGTATGGGGAAATATTTAAATAGATTTTTTAGCCATTTTAATGTATGTAATATTATCAAGTGAAGCACAGTGGAAGTTCAATTCATTTGTCTAACAACTATTCTGAATTATGTAGAAGAAAGAAATACAATGTGTGTACAAGTTATAGATAACATAATGAGGTCATTCACTTAGGTTATTTATGTTAGCATTCCCTTGTGAGCTCAATCTAATCTCTCTCTTTTAGAGACTGTGTTCTGAAGATCTTTTCATTTCCTATGTTTCAGATATTAAAGTACTTATCCCAACGTGTCCTGGATAATTAGGTTTCCACAATTCTCACATAACATGCAGTCATTTTACCTTTGAGTCCCTCTAACACTCTGAACAGTCCTGAATGCCTTTATCAAACTTGATTGTACATTTCTGCTAGGAATTAATGGATTAGTTCCTTGGTTTTTTGGGATTTTTCAAAATGCTCATGTATTTATGCCTCTAGCTCCTTTTGGCTCACTTCCATTACTTTCTTCCTGGTGGAAAACTGCATGTCCCAATGGATGAGCTTAAACTCTGGTTTTATTATACCATGATACTGTCCTTTGCAATACTCAACTAGCCTGCTGGCTCTTTTTATTTTTTTAATGTTTATTTATCTTTCTGATAGGCAGAGAGAGAGAGAGAGAGCGAGCTTCCATCTGTTGGTTCAATCCCCAAATGCCTGCATGAGCCAAAGCTGTGCTAGGAGCCAGGAAGTCTACCTGGTTCTCTCACATAGTTGGCAGGGACTCGAGCACTGAGTCATCTGCTGCCTCCCAGGATGCATTAGCAAGAAGCTGGATCAGAAGTGGAGTAGCCTGCACTTGAATTGGCACTCTGATGTGGGATGTGGGCATCCCAAGCAGCAGCTTATCCCCAGTGCCCACCCCAGTCTGCTGATTCTTTGGGTGGTCTTATGTGAGATGAACATGTTGGTAGACAAGCCAAGAAGTCCCAACAGATTTCTCCTAGAACATGGGGCTTATGATTTTTATTTTGAGCCTCGTTTTTCCTGTAGTCATCTGGCCATATATTGTGATCAATGTTTTGAGGAGGCTAGTCCAGTTTATCTACTGTGTTAATTTATCCCTTATTGAACCATTGCATAAACGTTGGAGTTAAACATACCTAAATTTTGGTTGGATTCACATCTGTCAGCTCCGTGACCATGGACAAGCCATTTAACTTATCTGAGCCTCAGTTTTCTCATTTGTAAAGTGAAGCTGACATTAGTGCCTGTGTAATATGGTGATTGTGAAAATTAGAAAGGCAATATATACAAAGAATCAAGCCTAGTGCCTGGCCCATAAAGGGACTGTGCCATTTTGTTCGGGATCATTGCAGAGTTAAATAGCACAGAAAATTGAGCTGTAGGACTTGTCAGTTTATTGAGAATGACCCCTAATGAAAATAGCCTTTTGGGAGTCAGAAGTAGAAAAAAACTGCCATAATACAGGGATACTGAGACCTCTATTATGTTACCATGATACTCAGACCTTACTGCAGGTATCAGCTTCCCCTGCACAGTCGTTGACCTGGGTCTCTGGTGAAGTCCCCAAAGTGCCACATAACAACTGTATCTCTCTTTCTCTCTCCTTTTCAAATATTTATTTATTTATTTGAGAGGTAGAGTTACAGAGAGAGAGATCTTCCATCGCTTGTTCACTCCCCAAAATGCCACAATGGCTGGAGCTGTGCTGATCCGAAGCCAGGAGCCAGGAGCTTCTTCCACGTCTCCCACAGAAGTGGAGCAACCGGGATTTGAACCGGCACTTATATGGGGATGCTGGGACTGCAGGCGGCAGCTTTACCTGCTAAGCCACAGCACTGGCCCCAAGACTTGAGATGAAATAACGAGGGCCAGATCTACCCCCTTGCCTATTTTGCGCAAAAAAACAAAACGAAACAAAACAAAAAAACTTGGGCAAGATATTTGTGCAAGAACAATTTATATGACATTGGATATCTTGGATATTTCTGGAGAGTGATCCTGAGAGAAGGGAGACAAGCAAGTGAGCCCTATGACTGCCCAGTGTCCTACCTGGAGAGATTCCAGGCACAGCCCAAGAGAGAGCTACTCAGGTAGAGTCCCAGAGTTGAGAAGGAGCTGGGGGTCTGGGGAAGCCAAGGTATCCCAGAGTTCCCAGGTCAGAGTTCCCAGTGAGGCAGGGAGGTGCCCTGACCATGAACTGTATGGGGACCTTCATTCTTGGATATTTGGTCAAGCACAAGCTTGTG